>NC_055691.1:30462809-30780864 GCF_017639745.1 Melanotaenia boesemani
TATGTCAGCTTTCGAGTAAATGTGTCCCAGCCTCCATCTCAGGTCCCTGCCGTCCTCTAGTAGGCCTCCAAAAGGCAACCTCTCCCACAACCCCCACCCACTCACCTCACCCTGTGCATTAGCATACATCAAAACAAACAGGCAGCACTGTTTGAAATTAATAAAGAAATTAAGCTTCCATTGCGCAGCCAGGCCAATTAGTTGAATGTCAGGGAACCATAACTGGAGAGTGCAGAGATTGCTGGCGTTGTTAGTGTGTAAGCCCCCTTTTGAAAGTGGGCTCTGTTGTCCCCCCTCCTCAAATCTCCTGCTCCTTATACAGAGCAGGTTGGGGGGGAAATTAAAGGCCTTAAGACAGCAGTAATTACATTATCAGAGCCGAGCCTGCGGATTAGCTCAATCGCTCCAGTCAAGGCAGCATTTCTATTGTCACGGTGCTGAAAAATCCCCCGTGCTTCCACAGTCTCGGGATTTTGGTGCCGCTGCATATCTCTTTCCTGACAAAGCCAGGCTGAAATACAGGGGGAGGGGGCACAAAAACAAAACAGGGAAAAACAAAGCTGAGGGAAAATAATGAGAGTCTTATTAAAAAAAGGTGGCAGGAACAAAAGTACAGGTGACAGATCAGAGCTGGAGCTGCTGACGTACCCTGGAGCAACACAGTGATCCATTCACACTGAAGCATAAGAGAGCATACGGACACATTTTAATAATAAGCACATTTTGTTTTCTAGTGGCTCCATGAGAAAAGAAAAGGCAGTAAACACATTTCAGTTCATAAAAATGGATGAATGAGTAACCAGCCACCTCAACAGGGGGGGTTTTAATGTCAGAACAACCACGGTGCACATATGGAGCTCATGTTTTAGTCTTTAAAAATCTAAAAAACAGCAACCACCTGAAGAAAGGATTAAATAAAGTCAGCTACATGCAGAAAAGGTGCATGCAAGTTTACCTGTCCAGCCAACTCCAGACGTTTGTTGCCATAGTAATCTCTGTCATCCACTTTGTTGTCCCCCTGAGCCAGGATCACCCTCCGAACCATCACAGCCAGGTAAATACACTTAGCCCGGAAGTTAAACTCCTTGACCTAAAAACAAAAAATATTTTTTTATGTGGATTAAATTTGGGATTTTCCCAGGTTTTCATAATGAGTTTAATCTGATATTTGGTTTGTTTCCATACAGGCACATGAGTAAGGATGAGTGAAGCCAGCAGCTCCCTAGCCTCCTCCATCTTTGTCTTTTTAGGGCCTCCCCACATTCGCTGTCGCCTCACTTTATTCCCAAGAAACCTCAGAGCCTGAAAGACAGAGCAGGAGAAACAAAAGAGGTCAGGAAGAACAGAGCACTGCTGCCAGACTCAAAAGACCTAAGGTCCAAGGTTGGTGTAGTAATTAGAAAAACGATAACTGAATCTTCAGTGTCCTCCAGCAACAAAAGTCCCATGTTTGTTATGAGGACGTGATAATAACAAAACAAGGGAAAATTTAAAGACCAACTTCTATTAGAATTTCTAGACTGAGCAAAAAGCTTTTAAAATGTCCAAAGCAGAGACTTTTATCTTCTACTTCTTCATACTGTTCGTCTTTGATCGAATTTTTACATTTAAAGCTGAAAAATGTTATTTCCAAACACAAAGTCTCAGGTTTGGATTTTATTTATAATATTCTGGTCTGAAAACAAGATGATTGACAATGTTTGTCTTTTTTTTTTTTGTCATTTTAACACGTGATCCCTTTCTGCACTGAATTTTAATGTCTCTCGGGTTCCAACTCTCCACCCGGTTTCAAGAATATTGGCCTGGTAACATTGCTGTAACAGTACTAACAAACATACAGTTAACGTTTAACTCCACGTCTGCATTAATGAGGAAATAACTGTAAACATTACAAAATACTCTGATTTAGATCAGTGAAATAATAAAGATATTTATAACTTTGAGCTGTTTTTGACAATCAGTCTAGATTTGAAAGTTTTGTTGTTTCTTTTTGTTTTGCTTTTTTGCTTTCAAGCCCTGTGATGTAACTGAAGATGTTTGTGTAAAAAGGTTGGCATGATAAGCATGTGCTTCAGCCAATACTTTTTGATTAGCTTTATCTACATTCTTGTTTTTGTGGTTTTATTGAAAACTTTTTGAATGCTAATCAAGAAACAGCCTTATTTACATTTATATATTTAATATAGATGAGCAGAGAATTAATAAATCATGAGAAGAAACAGGATAATAGACATATAAGGAAATGTTTGAGTCAAACCAGAAACGGTGGCTCTTCTACATCAGTTCTATATTTTGCTGTGGAAAGCATTCGTTTTCATCATTTGGCGTGCAAAGCACTGTCAGGTGCATCTCACGTCCATCCTGTGTGCAACACAGTCTGCAGAGGGCATCACACTTGTAGGTTTAGCTGAATTCACTCTTTGTATTCAAGTTACTTGAATGGAGATTTTGTCAAATGATGATGTGGTTATATAATCAGGATTTTATTAGAGCGTCAGCCTTGAAATGCTCTACACAACTGCAATTTAACAGTTAAGCCCATTTATGCTCAGTGCTGAAGACAGATATGCAGATGGACGGACAGTTTCGTCCATCTTCAGCGTCGGTTATGCACGAAATTTGGTTCGTTTTCAGGGACTTTAGCCATCGGTCGCTTGACGGAGAAGACGGAAATCACGGGGCAGTGCTGAGCAGAATAGCTGACATGCGACCAGGAAAGAAACAAGCCAGAGTAGAAGAAGAAGACAATTAGGAAGGAACAAAAAAGAAGAAGAATGAAGATGAGAACAACAAATGTAGACATTGTGTGAGCTTTTGAAGAAAGGCTATATATGCAAATGTTTAGGGCATGTTAGGCAGTTGGAAACGACTTTATAGCGACACATTACCGCTGCCAAACAGTGTCTATAACTGACGTCGGCTCACGGGACTGAACTCTGAATTTAGTACTGCCCACTAGTGGAGGAACTGACCTAACAACCATGACAACGTAAAACATGCATGGAAGTTTGAGGAGGGAGACGTATGACAACGTTTGAAATGGACAATGCTATTTAGGTACGACAGGGAGCATAAGTGGGCCTTTACGATGGTGGTGGGGGGGTGGGGTGCTGTTCAGTCACGTTTACTGATGTGTTTAGCTCTCTCACACAAGAAGAAAAATATGAGAGCAGCTTTACTGGTTATTTATATACATTTACACTTTGTTTTATAGAGAAAAATGCAGAAATTGTTGTTTTTGAGTCATCAAAATACATCTGACAAACTTTCCTTGTTTCTGATGAATGTATGAACTACAGCTCTCTTCTACATCAAAAGCATATGTCCTTTTGTGCAGGAGTGTATCGTATGCTGGCAGCGGGAAGTTGTCTTTGTGGTGTGCCCTAGCGCCCTCACCCACCCTCCCAGCCAGACTTTTGTGGCCTAAAGTCACAACAGGTGGCCTTTCATCTCCCCTGGCTGTTGATGTTGATTTGGTTTGTGAGGGGCTTTAGGCCACAGACTCCAGGATGAGCAACAGCTTCTAGTTTCAGAGAAAAAAAAAATTAAATGAATAAATCCTGCTCTTAAAAGTTTTTTATTTATCAAATGGACCAATATATGAAAAAATTATTAATGCATTGAATTTTCTAAACTAGTAAAAGATTAGAGAAAACACATGTGCCACACTTGTGATGAGTCACATATAATGTAAGAGGGCCTAATGGACCCATCACTGTATGTGCACACACATCCACACCTGAGCCAGAGTTCAGCTGCAGCTTTACACAAAACTACAGGAAGGCCAGAGGCTGATAAGGCTGAGGGCTTTCTGCAGGACCACCCACTCTGCACTGTACCGTGCATAAAATATTATATACAAACACATAAATAAGGCTTAAAGGCAGTAAAAAAAATAATTACCATCTAATTCATATAAATAAACATTTGAAAAAATTCAGCGATCCTCAGATTTTCCTGTCTAAAAAAAAAAAAAAAAAAAAAGATGATAGTCAAACTTAGTTTGGGCAGATTATTTATCATAACCTGATAATGTTTCTTTAGCTTTATCTGCCTTTAATTATACAGATTTAGGTCTCATTGTGCACAACACAATGACCCAGTGAATGCCATGAAAAGGCATCGTGGTGGCTGGCAGACAGAGCAACACAAGGGTTGTGGGTGTTGGTTGCTAGGATGCAAATATGGCCACATCAATGCATCAGTGGATTCTCTAACAACATAATCTTCATGATAAAACAAATTGGCCGATTGCATTCATCTGTAGATGTCAAAGAAAACACGTGGGACTTCTGAATGACCGTGAAAAATGTTACTTAACAAGCTGGAAAGACAAAAGCCTTGTCACCTGATCAGGGATGGACAACAAAACAAACAGACAGCGGACGCTCCTTTCTGTGTCTGAACATCATCATCCTCCTGATCTTCAGATTAAACTGAAGGGCTCACATCAGAGGTGCACGATAATTCATCAGGTCTGTGAATGAACTTCCAGCCGAATCACACGGTAACGAGGTCACAACATGTCATAAAGTCCAGCTGCCTGAATGAATTCATCTGAACAAGCCAATTATCAAATAGCCAATCAAAAATATTTGATCATTTCACCAGTGATTCTCTATTTAGGAGTCATATTTCAAGCATTAGATAGCAACATGATCGTTGTAACATCAGGACACTCAGCCAGACTGTTCAAAGGTTAAAAATAAATAAATAAATAAAATCCACCTGCCAACATCTGTAAAGTTCAGTGCTTCCCACCTTACATCTTATTTGCCAAACGATGCAAAAATCAGAGTCAAACTGACATGCTGGGGTTTTACATGCCATTTTGAAACTTCCTGATTCTTGCTGCCACCATGAGGTTGCTCGGCAACGAGTAGAGACTCCAATTAGTGAGCTTTGGAAAAGCTATCAGACTTATAGCTGGACAGAGACAGGCTAGCAGTCTCTGTGTTTCTGGTATTTTTATGATACTAAGCTAACCAGCAGCTGATTGCAGCTTTGTTTTTACTGTACAAACATGACAACAGCCGGCAACAGTGTTTTTATCAATGTCCCAACAAGAAAGCTGTGCTTAAATACAAAGAAAAAAAAACCCAAACAAAAACATAAGTCATGTTGGGGGGGGGGGGGGGATTAAAGCTGATACACCTGAGTAGGCAGTGAGGGCAGTCATGAAGCTAAAGAGACCTGGATGTGTGTGACGAAGCAGAACATGCTGCTTTACACAACAATGCTGTCTGCACGCCATATTTTCACATAAGTGGTTTTGCTTTGTAAAAGCATACACTAACACTATATGCTGCCTCTGTCGGACATAAGACAGCAACTAATTTTGCAAATCGTTATGACACAATCTGTGTGTGAAACTTAAAGAAAAACCTTCATGATATCAGTCATTTCCACAGACCCTTAAGACTTCCCCTTGTTTATTTAATTTTTGGACATTTTCTTGTAATGACAACACCATTTGCTGATTGTTTTTTTAACAGTTAATGCAGAGATAATTGCAGCTCACAGGTTTTGGACGTTTCCTGCTGCAGCATACCTGAATGGGTTGACATGCTTGGAGGAGAGCCATTTGATCTGAATTAGGTGTGTTGTAGCAGGGAAACATCTAAAACCAGCAGGACTGTGATCCTTGAGGACTGCTGTTGCCCATCCCTGATCTATGTTATTGAGGTACCTGAGTCTGTGTGAAGATCTGAGCTTTCTGACACTCCTCCAGGCTCGGGGCAAAGCTGGCCATGACGTGTTCCTCTGTACCAATCATCTGCACAATCTCCTGGTCACTCTCTACACCCATACCCTGTGTGGGTCACATGAAAACATGAAGTTAATTGACAAGAAACAGCAAACACATGTGTAACAGTGTAAAATAAAAGTTTAATTTAAATTTTGGATTTGTGTAATCACGTAAAAACCCTCACAAAAATACACAAACAGTAGTCTTTTAAATCTGATAATTGTAGAGAGGAGACATAAGGAAGTGACAGGGAGGTGGAGGTGAACTGGGAGTCACAAGGTTGTCTGACATTTGCTTATGGAAATGTGAAGCTGTGGGAACTGATCCATCTGCCCCGCAGTGGATACGAAGGCGTCAAACACGGAGAGAGGCGGGGAAGAAGAGCTCAGCAAACAGAGCGAGCATGCACAGAACTGTGGATACTGACACTTCATACTCATAATGTAACATGTTTGAAGAGGTTTCCCAGAGGGGCAGAAGTTTATAATACCAGCTGTCCAACTGACATTTTCATTGTGGACAAAGGGCAATGTAAGAAATTCAATCTGTTAAACTAATAACTGCACAGACTTGTACTAAAACCTCCTGCTGCATTGACACATAATTCAGAACTGTAAAAACAAAAAATACATACTTAGATATAAAGACAAATAGGTGCCCAGACATCCAAACTTCTTCTGGTATTATCTTGTGTTGTAGCACCACCACCTGGTCACACGGTGTTACTTAACGGTGTCAGCACTCATCTGTGCCAAACTCCTGTACCTTGAAAATGATGGCGATGGGCGCGTCCTCCGACAGCGTGTTGTGTCTCAGGTAAAACCGGCCTTGCTTCACAATCATATTAGTTCTGCTTTTCTTCTCATGAGTGGAGCTGGAATATAAAAAACAAAAACATGAGTTTAACAGTAATCTGTCATTCCTACTACTAAAACACAAAACCATGTCAGAGTGACTAATTGTAATATTTTTGATTTTAACAAAACAAAACAAAAAAAAAAATTAAGAACATGAATGTTACCTTAAATGGAAAAAATACACTTTAGGACCATAGTTCAATCAGTATTGGCTGTCTACAAATGAAGAGTTTGATATAACAGAATCTGTTATGACTTTTGAACTAAAGAATATCAATGAAGTGGTAGGAAACATCAATGCCAGTGTTAAAGTTTACATTTGCATTTTTTTTGTAAGTGGAAACTGGCCATTAGTTTTAACTCTCTAAACACTGCAAATCAATATTATTCATCTTTAGATGATTTTACTGCTGATCAAGACACAAAATTTACATTTATTTACTCTACTGTTTGTTCCCCTCCTCCCTTAACTTGAGTTTTTGAAGGCAGCAGAAGAGCCACCAGACTGCAGTCTTTTCCATCGACATACTGTTTCATTTACACTCAAACGCTGCCTCTGTTTTTGCTTTGGTCAGTTCTGCAAGCTCAGGACTGCTCTGGTCCTCCACCACAATAATATCTGCTTCAGCTGGAGGCATTGCTTTAGGAAATATGTTCTTTTACCTGGTAACTGAAGCTCCAACTGCACCCTTCCTGTCCTGCTCCACAATGATTCGGTTCTTTGAAAGCTGCTCCTGGATCAGGATGACCTTCTCCTGACCTTTTACAATGAAATAACCCCCTGAAAATAAGAGGATGTGGTGTGATGACACTGAAGAATGATGACAAACTGCTCACAGTTAGGTACAGGTTATGTGTCTGATCAGTGTACCTGGGTCCAGAGGACACTCATTGAGTTTAGAAAACTCCATGGGAGTCTTTCCTGTAAGAACACAGTTGGAGCTTCGCAACATGATTGGCATCCTGACAAAAGGGTTAGGGTTAGTTTGATCAAGATGACACTGAATGCAACTTAAAATTATTATTACAAGTGAAGAAAGCATATGTGTTCATTGAACGATATAGTGGGACACCTACAGAGACATTTTTTGGCACAGCCTAATTATTTTTAATTAAGCTGAAAGCAACACAGAATAAAAAGTTACCTCCCAATCGGAAGTGCATTGCGAATGATTCTCTGACTGCCGCGGGTGTACTCTATGTCTACTGTGATGGGAGCCGAGTAGGTCATGTCTCTGAGGCGACACTGCGGAGACACAAAACATGTTTTAATTGCGGAATATAGAGATTAAAAAAATTAAGATCTACAGAACTTATTTTAATGCGCAAATACTTTATGCAGAATTATTCTTTTTTTTTTTTTTAAAGAGATAAAAACAAAAACTTAGAAGCTGGAACCATTACTTGCTGGTATTTATAAAAAGGGAAATAAACTTTATGTAAGTTAACAACTTTAATTCTTCTAATAACAAGCTATGATAAATTACAGTCAGAAATGATTAATATTTAACACCAGACACCTGCTGATGTGCTCTTTCCACATATGGAGCTCACCTCATGAGGAGAAACTGGTCTGGTTACATTGAAGCTTTCTTCTACATCAGGCATGCCAACATAGATATTCAGATATCTACAAAGAAAACAATTTTATTAACTCAAATCTGAATCAAGAAGAAGACGCAACTGTCATGAGCACTAAGTTTGGACTTACTTTAAGTACCACATTGGATCAGCATCACTTGTGATTTTCTCATTTGCTTTCATAATCTTCTTTATCTGTCAAAACAAGATATTCATCATGAACTCAAAGTGCATCTGACACAGCCGTGACACACGCTGGTGTTGTGTCCGAGCTTTACCTCCACATTGATGAAATAGTTGAATGAGTCAATGTGCTGCTTCACCAAACCTTTCACCTGCAGAACAACCAACCAGTGAAAAGAGATATCCATGATGAAATACGTAATAGACGACTGAGCGGTGGTGACTCACCAATCGACAAAAAATGAAATGTTACAAACAGTCACACAGGCTGAACATAAGGTCCAGCCACATGAATTCAAATAGTTTAATAGCATTTTTATTTAGTTTGGATTTTAAGACCCACACATTTAATGTCATACCATCATGAACCGTTTCACTAGTCTGTGATATTTTGTAAATGACCAAATTAAATGTAAAATGATAAAAACTCAGAATGCAGAGACTTGCAGATGATTTAAACCATATATTTAGTTATTATTTGTTCAGTCTGACTTTAATGGTATCAAATTACCTCAAATGTAGAACAGAAGCAACAACACAGATAAAGTTCACACACACAACCCTGTGTAAGTGTGAGTTAGTGCATGTATCCTGGACAACCTCCACATATCTAAAGAGCCTTTCATACAGAATGATACAGATTTTAGAGCATGAATTAAACGGAAATTGGTGCTTATCAGACCTGAAATCAGTTCTATTATCCACTGAAAACGCCTGACACTGCATTAAACCTTAATAAAAACACATCAGTTCTCTTATTGTCATTAATCTTACACAGGATTTGTAATGAGCAGGTTACCTTTAAAAACGCCGGTAGCAATTTCCATTTTTCCTGTCAAGATGAAGGAAAAACAAATTAACAATGTGCCATCTTTTCCTTAAAAAAAGCAGTTTAATCTTTTTATTTGACTGTCATTTTTGTCTGCAGTTGCACTGTGAGGAATTGTAAAAACTATTGCAAACTTCTGTCTAATGTGACCAGTGACATCACTCAAAACACAACCGCGGGCTGTGATTTCAGGTCATACACCTCCATCACATCACATCTGAGGCTGAGTTGTGTGACTGGGCTGATAGCCTCGATGCTAACTTCTCTGAACTCGTGATAAAAACTTTCAATCCGTTTTTCCTTCAAACTCACCTCCACCGTGTTGACAGGAGCTGCCAACTCCAGAGGAGTCATATTTCCAAACTCTCCCTCCAAGACCTCCATGCTTACCGCTGCCGTTTAGCTATAAATACATTAAATAATCCGCAATACTAGTGTTGATATACTGCACCGGAAGTGTCTACAACATGCGTTCCTCCTCCGTGTCTCGTTGTAAACTGTCCGTAGAGAATGGGTGGAACTAAAGAAAGTGTTCCACCTGTGCTGATTCTTCTTCTGATTTTTTCTCTCTTCTTCTTCTTCTTCTTTTTCTTCATTGGGTTAGGCAGACTAGACGCATCTATGGCGTATTGCTGCCATCCACTGGTCAGAGGTGCCACATCAACAACAGAAAAAATGAATAAATAAATAATAATAATAATAAAAAAAAAATCAAAGCACAGACAGACCTAGAGCCTAGATCCGCTTATATAAATTTATCCGATGCACCACTTTTTTCAGTTTATCCCAACTATCCAACTGCCGCAATGTCTGTACATTAAAAACTGTCATGCCAAGCGCTCCCAGCTCTCTAAACATTCCCCGCCTTTGCCAGGTGTATTCTTGCAATCCACAAGAACATGTTTAACTGTTTCTGCACAGCCACAGTCACATTTACCAGCTGGATGCTATTTATAATCAATTCACAGTGTTACAACTAACATTTCGCTATCTTAGTTTTCCCCATTTCCTTTCCCTGCTTCAACTGGCCTTATACTGTTATTTTATTACCCTTAATTCCATCTGATGCCAAATCCATGTTTTAGTAGCTTTGACACAATCAATAAATCTGGATCAGCTCTGTGGGTGTAAGGATGACCCAGAGCCCCATAAAATCACTCAACATACATACATACATACATACATACATACATACATACATACATACATACAAACATAAATAAAACCTCCCTTCAGTATCACACTTAAGCATTATTTATGTTTATTTGTGCATTTCTCAAACAGCAGTTGAAAAGAAGAATCTCTGTGATTTAATTTCAACAAGACCTGCCAAGAATAGAAATAACAGAACTGAAAAAATGAAGGGAACCAAACAAAATGACCTCCTCCTCCTCATCAGTGAAATAAAATTTTGTATTTAATGACAGAGATGGAAACTGTGAGATTTGCAAGGCTGCTGGAATATGCATCTTCTTCAGGTTAAAAACATTTATTTTCTTATGCGCCTATGCATGTAATCTGGTATCTTTTAACTTTTCTAGACTGTTGCTGGCTTTTAATTGTTTTTATTTAACCATTTTACAGGCGTTTATTATTATTTATGCAATGTCCTAATATGATTTTGTTTCTCTTTATATTATTTTTTTGTACTTTTAATGCTTCTTCTGTCCATCATCCATCCATCCATCCATCCATCCATCCATCCATCCATCCATCCATCCATCCACCCACCCACCCATCATCCAGATGGATGGATGCTTCTCCTGCACCCTGCTGTAATGCTTTTAATGTTTTATGTAAAACCCTTTGAATTGTCTTGTACATAAAATGTGCTATACAAATAATCTTGATTTGCCAATAGATGAACTATGAACAGTTGTAACTCTGGTTGAATTTCTTTCCATTTCAGAAGCACTTTCTCATCCAAAATGGACATGTCTGCAAAATCTGATTTGTTCACCTTAGTCCCAAGTCAGACTTCAGTAGCAAAAATTGTATTTAACTAATGCGAGACTCAACTCTTTGAAGACACTTCTCGTGAAAATTAGCTGTATTAAAGGAGAAATAATTCTTAGGTTTTCTACATTTAATAACAAAGAATGTCCAACCTAAACCCTGATCATCATATTAATTTACTGTATAAAGCTTTAGTGCTTCCGTTGTCTGTTATCCTTATTTAAAAAGAAGTATTATTGATATATCTGCATAATTCAAAAGTAAAATGTGTGGTTTGTGGCGACTTGTTTGATAATCTGATATAAACTTGTGGTTCAGATTAATGTAGTAGTAGCTCTGTTTTGATTAATCAACAGCAATAATTTATTGTACTGGAGCAAGTGTATTTAAAAAAGACATTTTGCATTAGATTCTAATGTGTTGGCCAGCTTCACCTTTATATTACTGCTCATATGCATAGACATAAAAAGTGTGACACTATTGAAGGGATCATTTTGTACAATTGGTATTTTAGTTTTACACACAGGAACAGGATTAAGGAGTATTTATCAGTAAGGTTTTTTTAAATCAAGATTTGAAAAGTGTTTAGAAGTGATTAATATTAATATTAATAAATGGAAAAAGATTAAAAAACAACATATGTCTCTTCTTTTAAAAGCAGTAATTACTTAAATGTATTAATGTAGAGTTATTATGGATCTCTGGAGTTCCTATTAATAACATTTCCTTGCAGATAAACTTCCATCAGATCTGCATGAAGTCAGTTGGAACGCTGCCTGACATGTCTGTTGTTGCTGCTGAGCAGTTTGGGAAATGCAGTCCCAATAGAGCGTCCATGTCTGATGACCACCAGCTCCACCTGACACTGGTCGATGTCAACCAGCACCGTGGTGGTCCTCCCTGTGTTCATTAGAAAGATGATGGTGTAAACAGCCATCTCAAACTCAGGGCTGGTCCCGATGAAGGCGCTACTGACGGGCTTCACCAAACCGTGCCAACTGAACTGGAGGTTCAGGACGTGGTCGTCATGATCAGGCTGCAGGGGGAAAGGTAAGAGTGTGATTTAGAAAAAACATAAAAGCAGGTTATTTTGTCACAGTGAAAAATCAACTCACTAAGTCGTGCTGCCTGGCCTTGTATCCTTTGTAGTCCAAGTGCCTGTTTTTTTCTTGCAGGTAGAACTGGACCCAGTTGTGGAAACCAATTAGTTCTGCTCCAGATTTTGTCTCTCCAACAAAAACATGCTCAAATCCACAGGAGTCCAGGCTGTGACACAAAAGAAAAAAGAGTGTTTCTTCACCTCACACACACAGTTAAAATGATGAATACACCACTGGTCTGATGTTCAGCAGAATCGCACCCTGTGTTTCTCTCCCGGTGGTAGAGATGGAACCAGATCAAGTTGAGCTGATTCTTAAACAACCTCAAGTCAGAGCTGGATTGTCCTTTGCTCACCAGATACTGATGCGCCCGCTGTGAAGAAATCATGTTCATGACATTCATCAGTACCGACACCATGCTCAGTCTTTTAATTCAAAACATGAAAGAAATCTGTTTTTTCCCACAATTACACTGCGTAGCTAAATATATAATAAGATGAATGATACTTAAAACATGAGTAACAGAAGTAAATTGAAACATGTCAATGTTATTTACAGGCTTTCAGGTCCAAACCAGCTTCTCCTCCAAACATAACAAGTACTGAATGTTCACATTTTCCCACAGCTGAGGCCAGCATAGCATGCCACAGATGTTCCAGCTGTGTGTTAACATCATGGAGTAGTGTTTTCAGAGACAGAAAGAGACAAAACTCCCTCTGGAGATCAGCTGCAGCCTCAAAATGTGGGAAAACAACAAGACAGCTCAAGCTGAAAATCTTCTCTCTGTGCAATAGTTAGGCAACCAGAGTGAAAACAAACAGCTGGCTGCAACAGGAACAGTTACTAGAAATAAAAAAAATAGTCAGCATTGGTGAGATTACCCCTTCAAGTACATTAAAGATTTAGTGTGTGTGTGTGTGTGTGTGTGTGTGTGTGTGTGTGTGTGTGTGTGTGTGTGTGTGTGTGTGTGTGTGTGTGTGGAGGGGAGAAAAGTTTTTATTAAATTTTTCTTACATGTTTTTATTTTCTGTTTGTCATAAGAGCACCTGATTTTGCGAAAAACACAAAATATGCAACATTACCTCAAAAGTAGGTGCAAAATAAAATATTTTGCATGAAGTTATCACAGTCTACAGTAGGTCAATATCTGATTAAAAAAAAGACTAAAGAAATATATAGATTTTGATGCAAGTTACAAAAAAATTGCACTTTTTACCCTTAGGACCCAAAAGGGTACCTTTCATAAAAATGTTAATGAATTAAAAAGTAACATATAAAAATATCTTTTCCTTTTTGCTACATCTAATCTTTCAACACATTCAGATTTAAAGATAGATAAAAAAAAAATATTATTAGTTTTTTAATTTTTTATGTTCATATTCTGTTTTTGCCAAAAGAACCTCTGAGTTTAGTTTTTCAATAACACAAAAACACAAAATTTGCAATATTTTCCAAATATAAGATGCAGAATAGATTTAAGATGGATTTGTAGATTTTTTTAACATCAAATTCAATAAAGCACTAAGGGGGTGAGTACTTCGAGCCACTAGATGCAGTCTGTTAGATGTGACTGATTATAACATGTGAAACACACCTTCATGACTTGCGTCTGTAAAACAGCATCCAGGAAGAGATTTATTTCTCTCAGCTCCTCTGTTGAGACTTGTTCTGTCACACCTGTAGACCACTCATAGTTGTCCAGGAGGTTCATGAAGTCTACAAGCAAAGACATCCCATTTATCCCAATGAAAACAGCATGTGACCTAAATGTTGAATCCACTCAGTTTGACACTCACGAGAGAAGGTGGTGATGTTTCTCAGCTTGCTCTCACTAACATTTGAGAACAGAGGCTGTGAGGCGTGATCCTGTACTACATGGCTACCCTGGCTTACGAAGCCTGCTTGACCCTGAACATGTGAAACAGAAAAAACCCTGGTGTCTGTAAAAACAAAAGATTTGTGCTGTCTGGGTAAGAAAATGCTGCTCACCTGAACAGAGATTGTGTAGTCTGTTCCAGGCTTCATGCGATTCACATCCAACCTCCACAGCTCATTGAACAAGTTGGAAAGCTCCTGGTTTATGGCTGGTCTGTTATTGATAAATTCAGGCAGAAGTACAGAAATCTGACAAATATTCACAAATATATAAGATTATATAAATGCTACAGTACCTTGATGCATCCAGTCCATTGAGGAAAACTGTGAGGAGGAGGAATCTAAAGAACCTGCACACATCACACACATTTGGCATATTCTTTAGTAAATATCTTTAACTAAAGTTAAAAGTGCTCAATTTAACTTTAAAAGACAGAATTTAATTTTCAGTTAAGTTACTGTACAAAAAAATGTATTTAAAAAGAAAAAATAATACACACCTTTCAGCCATGATACCAGACACCCTTTCAGCTTAAACTACAGCAGTGTTCTTAGTCGCTGTTTGGCTCTGAGCTTTTGTTCAGTCTCCACCCAAAACTTCAAATCCAAACTGTACATCAATTTATTTGTGGTCAGTGTTTAACCACCAGAGGTCGCACTTTAGTCAGGATGCAGTTTTTCCTCCACTTCCACAAGAGAGAGAGATAAAAATGTAGTCATCACAGCTCAAACACGTGTAAGTGAAAGTTTTCTGTTTCTTTTAAATAAAGATTCAATTCACTTGCCCAACAATAATGGTGTAATATCACAATGTTGTCAGTCATGCCTCATTGTAAAGTTTCTGGCAGGTACAACAAACAGCGAGATGGGAAATATATTTAAAGTATTAAAGCTTCTGTGTATAAAAATAAATCAGTTCTATTAAGCAGCATGCTCACCTGCCATTCAGTGTCAGAACTCACATCTTTCCTCTTTATTTAATGTAATTGTGGTGGCTGATCCATGAGCAGGATCATGCATATTTATCAGGTTATTTCCATATACAGGATTTCTTACTTTGTAAAGACACATAATAAACTCTTAAACTCATTTTCCAATTTTGGTGACATTATTCTTAGCAAACACCTATCAAAATCTAATTTGAACAATTATTATTTTATTATTATTATTATTTGCTCAAATTGTGCTTACATAATGAACATTCTTAATATGATTATCCTTTATCAAATACTACAAAAACCACTGCTTTAATTTTTTTTTTTAACCATGGAAGGATCACCAAGGATCAAACCTCTGGTCTGTTAAAGATTTAAAAGATTGGCCAAATTCAAGGAATTAATAAAGACATAAGAGACTAAATAAGATGAAGATGGAAATGAAGATGAGGTGAGATAAAAGGGTTTATTGTTAAGAGAAAAGATACAGTAAACGTGGAAAGTAATTAAATTTATATCTTAATTCTAACGTGATAAGTGATCAGATTAATTTAAATACCTTTGACACATGAGAAAAAGCCTGTTTGGCTTTTTTTAATTCAGGATTTTTCTTGCAGTTAATGTTACATCAATCAAAAATATGTATTCTAGTTTTGTGCAGCTACATAAACTGTGACAACACACACATACAGAAGGCATTTCCTCAAGATAAAGGACTGTGGAAGGAATTCTTTTGTTTCCTTTTACAGTTTGGTGACTGAAAGGCTGACTTGCAATGATATTAAGATCATTAGGATTCAAAAACATGCCAAGTTAGACCTATTAAAGGCTCCTTCAACATATTTTCATCTTGTTACAAAAAGCACATTAGTACATGTTCACACATTTCCAGCTTTCACATCCGAGTTACGATATAAATTGTGGTCGACTTATTACTTCTTTACAGTTGGAGCCATGATTTGTGTAGTAACACGGCTTCCAGCATCTGGCAGTTTATTTGTAAAGTTCAATAAAATCTGTTTTGATCCCATTTATTGTACTTAAATTCACTATACAAGTTTTAAAAAATTATATTTAGAGATATGGTTGAGAGTTGAGTTGCATCATTATTTTATCTCATCATAATGCTAAAATAAAAACATCGGACAACAGGTTTCCAAAATCCTTTTATGATAAAAACAAAAGAAATAAACTCTTCTGAATGACTTTTAAATGTCAATACAATGAAATTCGTTAGGTTTTGTAGTGTGTGTATATGTGCAAATGCATGGGTACAAGTCAAAGTCTTTAGAAAATAATAAAATACAAGATCAATATCATTTAATTAGCAAGGTTCAGTTGTGTAGAAAAAACATAGCAGCTGTTGCAAAGTTATTACTTTACACTAATTTAAAAAAAGAGAGAGAAAATAGGGCTATACTCTCATTACTTCTATGAAGTTTTCTACTTCTATGAAGTCAATCTTTTTCCAAAACCTCCACAGTCAAAATGTGTATATATTAAATCTATATTGGCATTTTCTTGGTGTCATTTTCCTGCTGGTTGACACTTCTGTTCTATGAGAGCCAGAACAGTGTCCATAAGTAATCGAGTACTAAATATTTCCAGAAACCAGCTGGCAGGCAAACAGTGGCGTTCTCCTAAATGTTACCTCTAACACCAGATGATAGCAACGGAGGCTTGTGAAGGCTTTTACAACACCATGGTTTAAAACTGAGAAAAAGACAGATGCTGTAATACTGCTGGCTCTTCTTTGAATGTAACACTAAAAGGAAAAATGGGAACTTTATTGATGTTTGCTGAGAGTAATCTGTGTGCAAGTGGAGAGGGTTGGCACAGAGTTTCATTCACAGCAGGACCAGGTCTGATGCTGACAGCCTCATGCATTGGAGTCCTCATCTGTCACACTGGGGTTCGGCGAGTTTGAAATCTCTTTAAAGAATT
Organism: Melanotaenia boesemani; assembly: GCF_017639745.1. Taxonomy (NCBI): domain Eukaryota; kingdom Metazoa; phylum Chordata; class Actinopteri; order Atheriniformes; family Melanotaeniidae; genus Melanotaenia; species Melanotaenia boesemani. The sequence goes on from NC_055691.1 coordinate 30,479,819, forward strand.
CATCATCTTTCAGCATGCTCTGGTAAGAGGCACAACAGAGGAAAACGTTAACCTGTTCAAAAGCTTCTGAAACAACTGAGCATCTTATGCTTCGTGTGCTGGTAAATTTTCATTCTTACTGTGAGATTCTGAATTCCCTCAGAGAAAGCTCCGATCTGTCTCACTGTTCCCTCCGAGTCCTCCATCTGGAGAGAAACACTCAAGTTGATGAAATAAGTCTCACAACAAAAACACACTGTGACCAGATTTAGAAAAGTATCTGAAAGCAACATGCACATGAAGTGTTGTGATAAAAGAAGCTTTCAAATACTGTGCACGGTAAGTGGAATTAGAAAAAATGATCAGTGAAAAGATTCATTGTGGGAAGAGCTCGCCTGTTCTAGCCGGTCCAGGTCGTCCTCATAGATTTGCAGCTCAAAGCCTTTCTGGAAGCTTCGTCCCTTTGGCATCTCCACGTCCATCGGACACACATACTCCTCGTTCTCATCCTGCTTTTTCTTTCTCAGACTGCCAAAATTACCAAACGACAGTTTCTTTGGCTGGTATGAAGGAGGAAGAAAAGACAAAAAATGTATAAATTCTCACACAGGAAAGGACATTTCCAGGAAAACAGTCTGCCCTCAGGAGGTAAGGCCCTACCTTGACTTTGGTGGTGGCAGTAAGCAAAGTGTAGTCTGGATTCTCAAGACACTCTTGCTTGAGCTGCTGGGCCTCTGAGCCAATGAGCAGACTGAAATGTGTGGCAAGGTGGCGCCTTAGCAGAGTCTTGTTGGGGGGGATATTCAGTAGCAGAGCCATGGTCTCCACATTGAACCGTGGCTCCAGAACCTGAACAGGAAGCAGATGTGTTAAGGACTTGATCCATTTGTTTTAGAGGGAAAATGAAAAATCTTACTTTCTTACCATCAGTCCACCATGGACCCCGCTGCCTCTTAGGTTGGGAGCATATTCAGCAAGGTCCACGGAGCGAAGCCACTCCATCACCCTGTGGTTGGTCCACTGGGAAATCTCTGCAGGTGAAATATTGTTCTACGATGTACAGACAGGATAAATAAATCACCAATTTGAAACTGAAAGGCTGTTGAGACACAGCTAAGAGCTGTTTGTCACCAGGTTTACGTGCACAGTAATAATCCAAATACTGACCCCATTCTAAACAAAATAGTATTAACATGAGCTACATAAACATACTACATTCAAACTCCTGTTTATAAAATGACAGGTGTATACATGTCCACACAACCTGCAGCCTCCTTTCTGACAAACAGACAAAGAGGCTGAACATTTATGCACTGACACTAGTAGCGTTCTTTACTGTGTAATTAAAGATGAAAGGTTAATGCAAGAAGTTCAATCGGTAATTTAAAACTCGTAGAAAAGCAATATTTTCATCTGCTTCAATCCACTGCTGTGTGTTTTGCCCAACCACAGCGCCATCATTAGGCTTGTATCAACGATTTTACTCAAGTAAAAGCCATTTATGTGAAGGCTAACTTCTAGGTTAATTTTTGACTTGTAATTAAATTAGGCTAACTCTTGAACCTTGTAAAGCTGACAGCAGACCCAAATTGTTTAAACTTTGAAATAAGTGTGCCCTTTAAAAAAAAAAACAGAAAAAACAAATTATTTCATTGCCCAACATTAAAATGAATGTACCTCGTCTGATGGCCTGCGACGCAAACAGTTGGGCTCATAATTGTTGAGTCGCAGAACTTGAATGGCTCTCTTGATACTGAGGTGATGCAGGACACTACCCACTTTCAGAGAAAGCAGGTCATCCTGCGGGACAAAGCAATCAAAACATCAACAGATGACTACTAGAAGAAACAATGCTGTGCCAAGGTGTGAGGCTTAAATTACTAGTCACAGAGCGGGCCATTTTCAAAGGGACTCATGAGACTAAATGCAACAATCCCAAAGTGAGATGACCTTAGAGCCATCAGACCTACGTAATCTAGAGGGTATGTAAAGACACAGCTGTCTGATTCAAACACTTACCACGGTCATGTAGTGCAGCATGCGCCCATCCACTCTGCCCTCATCAAACTGGGTCTTATACTGAGGCAGGCCGATATCATCCAGCCATCCTTAAACAAAAAAAAAATATAGTCAGACCAAGATCAACTTAAATCTAAACAGAGTTAAAGCAGGCTGTGAGTAAAAAAAACAATAAATAAAGCAGAGGCCATTTGAAGAGCAGAGCATTTATAACTTGCCTCATGTTTAGGTAGCTGCTACTCACTTGTCACCCAGTTGTAGTCCAGCTTTCCCTTATTATCCTCCTCCTCTGACCCGAGGGCCTGCAGAGCCAGTTGCAGCTTCTTCCTGTGCAGCGGGTGTTTGATACCCAGCTCCTGAACATTTAAAGAAGACAAGCAAAGATTACACCAAAACAGCTGCCAGATACTACAAAGCAAGAATGGCACAAAATACTATTGTGTCAACTTATTAAATTGTTCTGCTTGGTCTCACCCTCTCGAGGTCTTGTTGTGAAGCCTGTAGTAGAGTCTGTCCAGAGGAAACCCAGACACGAGCCATGTTCACATAAAGACCAAGACCCTGTTCCTGCAGCCAGTCACAAACCTGATCCTTGGACCAGCGTGCAAAGGGAGCATCCACATCACTAAGAAAATAAGAGGGAAGAGCTGAACTTATCAGATGTCTGTATGACAACAGTGACAGAAAAACAGTAATGAGCAGATATAAAATCAGTTTTGACGTACACTACATGCAGTTCTTGTGTCTTTTGTTAATTCAATAAAGACATTTTTTTTAAAGAAGAGATTAAAAAGAAAAACAAGGATGTCCCATTCTGACATTCATTATCCACACCAAGCACACACACTCACTTGTTGACTCGCTGGAGGTCACGGGACCAGCCCAGTCTTGGTCCTGCAGTGGCACGCACTCCACCCCGCTTGAACTCACCCTCTGGCAGGTTGTCATCCAGGTTAAACGTGGTTGATTGGCTCCTCTTAAGCCTGAACAAAAAAACACGACAAACAGGTTGAAATACTGAAGCATCCTCACAGAAATTACTGATTTCTTCAAAATCAAGAGTTGAGGACTAATTAAATTTTTACTCACTTCCCAAATAGTTTTTTTATTCCTTTAGATTTCTTCCTGTTCTCTGGTGTCGTAGGAAGTGTGTGTGTGCTGTCACTGTTAGATGACCTCTGCGGCAGTCCAGCAAGATCCAGATGATCAGTGCCCTGTCCCTCTGTTTCAGCTGCACAAACGAAAATGCCCACACAGCATCATCATAAGCATCAGTGTGAGAGATGTGAGCTAATTGGTGGAGGCACAGGGGGCTGCGAAGCTCTCTGGAAAACTCTGTGATAGACTCACAATGACTCCAAGGCACTGGCAGACTGAGCGGTCATGGCAGCAGACTCAAAGCAACAAGCTCTCTAGCACGCATGCATCACACACTGATTTCTGACTTGGGGAGGGAGGGAGGGGGGTAAAAAGGTATAAATTATTAGGTTTTATTTAAAAATGGTTTTCTTTAGACTTTTTAATGGGGATTTGTCAGGCTTAGACAAAAAAAAGTGCACTAATACATGCAGACACGCAGGTGACAACATACACAGTATACATGGATTGTATGTTGAGCAGACATTTCTGCAACAAAGGACAGTGATAAAGTTGTAGATGTTAAAGCACTCGCATACTAAAACTTTACTGCATACTACAGAAAAAGTCGGCTTAAAGAAGGAGATTGGGAAAAAAAGTAGATGTACAAGGACATAGGATATTGTCAGTAGTTTCCTTTGCTTTCTTTGGAGAACTACTACAACCTTACGGTAACATGGTGTCTATACTGTACCTAGCATAGGGGCACTTGCACTCCTGCTGCGGTCTTCATGTGTTACAAAGAGCACACAACACACGACAGGGTCCAAAAGACAAAAAGAGGACAGAAATCGTGATTGAAATAATAATGGGATTGAAGAGGTGTAACAGAGACATAAACATAAAAAGGGTGTAGACAGGACGAAAGGCATACAGTGCCATGGAAACAGACTTCCATAATTAAACAGAAACCACAGTTTGTGTAGGCTGCAAATTACGGTCTTGGTCTATATCGTACAATCCATGGGTGTGGCTTTTGAAAAGAAAACTCGCCCGTGGTGGAAGAAATCCTTCATGGAAATCTCATGATGTAGTAAACAAGATGTCAGCTCTATGACTTGCTTAATGTCGCACATGACATCATGATTTACACGATGTAAAATCTTGGGGTTTGCTCTTACCGAGGTTGGGACTATTGGTTGTTTTCTTGCCTCCACGGATCTTGAAGAAGCCTTTACCAAAAGATGAGCGAGCCTTTCTTGTGCCAAAGCTGTCGTCTTCTGTGGTGGCAGGCAAGGTGGCAGAGGAACCTTTAGGAGGCTTTTCGCTCATCTTGCTGCTTTCTTCATCTCTGATCTGAGAAAAGAGCAAGCAGCATTACTTATTTAGAGAACTGATATGTACAAAAACTGTTCTGGAGGTAGATAGTATCAGTAAAAAGACCCCTCCCCCCTTACCTTTTCATCATTGTTTCCATCCAAATGTTCCTGACCCTCAGTTCTGTCGGTGTCCTGGATGCTAAAATGACAAACATAACAGTGCATGCTTCACTTGCAACACAGCTGAGAGATGTACACCTAACAGGTGTGCAAGTATAAATTCATTTTGTTCCATTTCATGAAGTTGTTTTTAAGATCTTATACTCTGATCTTGTTTATCATTTATTAAAAACTAAAAGAATCATGAAAAGCTGTTTTTTTTTAATTATTGTGTAAAATCACTGTCCAATTCTGCCCAAGTGGTGAGAACAGTGGTGAGTACTTGTACACCAAAGTGATAGGAAATGAGACTTCTCCTGCCAAACAACGCCTTATATTGATGAACAGACGCTGCTGTGTCCAGAGCACATTTAGAGTGTGACAGGATGCTACTTAAGAAATGAGACAATGACTTGTTGAAGTCAACAACACATGTATCAGTGTGTGTGTGTGTCGCCCATAGTCACCAGCTGGACAAAAACCTGTTTAAATTTATACATATTAGCTGCACATCAGATATTTGCTTTTACTAATTTTTCTAAATTGTTATCAGAATAAAACACTTCACAAAGTTTCAAAAAACAAACCATTAGCTCTGATTTGAAGTAGAGCAACAAATGTAAGATGCTATCTTTCACCTTTCTAGATCTGTAGGTGTGGACTCCATTATTTGCTCTGGAACGGAAGCACTGGGAGTAGGTGAAGGCTCTTCTCCATGTCCATTAAACCTCTCCATCTAAGGATATATCATAAGACAAATTAAGATTTCCAGACATAAGTGCACACTGCCTTAAAAATTGACCCAATTTCTTTTAAGGCCACACGAAGAGCCTAAATCTGCAAATACACTGGGAGAACTGACAGACTAACTTATTCAGTTAATTGGATGTCAAGCCCTTTAACACTCTTTTCAAAAGTGTCAAATTAATTTGAGGTCTTTGCAAGTGCGAGTTCTTTACTGAGAGGTTTGAGTTTGATTAAATTTGATGTTGCACAAGGGGAAAAAGGGGAAACGACAAAAGAAGATTCAATTTAAACTACTAGTTAGCTATAATATTTTAACATATCCTTCTTACTTTTTGAGCAACCTAACGACACCACGTGATATTTTACTGTACAAACCTCATCTGGGCTCTTCCTTCTCAGTTGTTCAGCACCTGCAACTTCTTGTTGTTCATATTCCACATTCATGGTGTTGATAGAGAAGACTGCACTGGATCCATTACCAGAACTCTCAACTTGCTCGTCCTCTTTAGTTTTCTCTGAAGGGAGCAATGAATACAGTGCTGGTCACTGTAAGGACTATACAGTATGACAAGGGAAAATGCAGGAATTATCAGAGAAGACAAATATAGTTTTAAAGGGAAAGATCAACCCAACTTTTTCCTCATACAGAATGAAAAAGAAACCGTAATATTACCAATAAACAGATTGAGAAGTTGTAAATTTAAGACCGGAAATCATACAAACCAAAACACCCGGTGAAAAAAAGCTGCCAACCATAGACCACACAAATTCGTGGGTTTATAAGATACTTTCAACATCGACTTATCAGTAAATTTTTTATCTGTTGAATAAAATAAATATTATCCCTTCTGCAAAAACAAATTCTAACCTTTTTTCCCTTGTACCGACATCACCATGTCTTGGACTTTCTTGTACCGCAGAAGCGACTGCTTCAGCTCCTCAATCTTGCGATCCTGCAAAGAAAATGAAAATTTTAAAAAACCTGACAGGGATGCGGTTACATTTATTGGCACACACAAAGAAAATTAAACTTGTTAAAAATACCTTTTCTTCATTTGCTGCCATCAAGGACTCAACAGCCTTTTTCATTCTTTGCACTTCCACATCTAGTGAGGACAAAGAAAGAAAAAAAGATTTCAGATGATGAACTGCTGCGTTGGGGATGAATAAAATGTCTGAAAACAGCTGTAGATTAAACACACTCAGTCCATACAGGCTGGAACATCACAGCCACTCAGGTGACATGAAGACTGACAAACTATACCTCTTCTGTGAGGAAGCATTTCATCTTTGTGTTTGAACATTTTCACTTTTCAGAACACACTTCAAGGCACCTTTAGGCTGAGACACAGCTAAAGGTGGTCAGATTATATGCAGTCAGTCAAAAAAAGAGTGAATCACTTGCAGTTTTAAGTAATATTTGTGTAAATAGGTTGTAAAATAAAGGCCATTTTAACATTTAACATGAATCATTGTGCATTTCTCCTTCCACAGGACATTGAATAAGTCAAGAGTTCACGAACCTCAATAATAAGATACAGATTAGTTACTTTACTTTATATTCATTAAATGTAATTATTAGGTATAATTATACCTACTAATTATAAATAACTTTCTCCATTTGCCAATAACAACCATCTCTATTAAAAAAATGTGGATAGAAACAACTATCACTAACTGTGCATGCAATATGCATAAAGCTACAATGGATTATAAATTATATCAGGTGGTATAAAATTAGATTTTAGATTAGTCTAAAATGACAAAATTTAATTTTGATATGATGTAGTGCTGTAACTAGTCTTGGTGCCCATTTAAAAGACTCTGAAGGCATAACACCACATTAAGTAACCTAAAGTTTGGCCATTTATTAAATTCAAGAAATCATTTACTTTCCCTTCCACCAAGATAGTTAATGTTTGATGAATGTCTTCAACAAAAGGAATAATTTTGCTGCTGGGTTCAACTTGTTCCTATTCTATTTACTTTCTTTAACTACATATTTTAGGTGTTAGGGACGCATAATGTCAGACTCTTGCTTGCTCACTGCTATGTGAACAGAGTTGTGCTTTAAGAGTGTAGAAAATGAAAAGTGAAATTGTTCTGGAGAATTAATATATTTTATACACGATAAGTCATGGGGTCAGACAGAAATGAAGACTCTCAAAATAAAGATGCTGTGGGACAACTATGTACAGGACAACAGTACAGGTTAGCAGGACACACACTGGCTGTTGGTGTGAGCAGGGATTGAGGGATACAGGAGATTACTGCTGAAGGACATGAGTCAGGAGGATGAGTGAGCAGCCTGAATGGTTATGACAACAGTTCATTCCTCATTCCTGCTGGAAACATAATGCAAATAATTGTTGTTGCTGTTTTAGTTTGGACATTTAAACCACAAACAGGAGACATGGGGGATCTTGTTTCATTCAAAAAGAAAAACAGAAAAACAAAGTTAAACACTTTAACCGGGATGTGGTCCTCTGGCCAGCTACTAGCGCTTCAATGGGTTATAATGGACAAGCAGAGTTCAGACGGCTCATGCTCATTCATGCAAACAAGGGTTGGGGCGGGTGCAATGAACAAGTGCAGAAACAAACACAGCATAAAACCCCCTTACGTTTTTCTTTCAGCCTCTTTCTAAGAGTTTCATCTGGATGAGAGACTAAACAGGACAAAAAAATTATGACACAAAAACTGTGCAGAACTTTAGTCTTTATAAATTATTCATTTGAACTTTACATAATGACAAATTTAGCTTGAGGCATGCTCATTTTCAGGAAGCCTTGTGATTGAATGTCTTTCCCACCTCTCTCTGTGGGATCTACACTGCTCACGGTGATGGATTTAAAGCCTGCCTCATCCTGTAGTCTCCTCATCTCTCCATCTTTGCCCTCCAGCTGCCTCCTCAGCATGGCAAGCTCCTCCTGTCCAACAGAGGAAAGCAGTGAGCGCGTCTCCTCCACACAGACCTCACCTCCCCCACCCCAACTCAACACTACAAACCACAACACAAAAAGTTCACAGATGCTGACGTGGAAAAGAGGCACGCAAGCCACACCAGCTGAAAGGGTAATGTAAGTGAGGTGGGTGGCATGCACAGACATCTTGGATAAACGAAACAGGAAGAAATACTCAAAATATTATAAGGAAAGGTGTTTTAGTGACTAGAACAGAAATAAAATACAGAGATTCAACATTCAAGTGTAAAAAGAGCAACAGAAAAACAGGACAAGTGGAAAGAGGGAAAAGAAAGAAAGAAAGAAAAAAAATCTGCCAACGTTGGAAAAAAAAAACCTACAATTAAAGCATACCTGTGGTTTAAAATATGTGTGTTTGCTGAAACTAGTGCTTTGTAAATGCAAACTTTAGGAAGTGGTATGTCTAATTGCGCTTGAATTCTTACAATTTATTGTATTATACTCTTAAATAAATTACGAGATTTCACTGTTTCTTAAAAAACACCACTATGCAAAAAAGCAAAGGAAGGCTGTAGCTAATCTGATTTATTTCCTTTTCCTTGAAAAAAAAAAAAACAACAACAAATAAAGTAACCAAAAAGGGAGAGGTCAAAAACCATAATCATACGGCAAGCACAACCATCATCCTGAGAAAAGCCAACCTTCAAGGCCTGGAGACTGTGCTCTTTCCTCTGTTTCTCATACTGCATCTGGCCCATTTTGATTTTCAGGCTAGAAAGCTTAGCCATTAGCGACTAGCAGCAGAGAGACAAACCAGGAGGAAAAATAAAGATGGAGGCAGATGTGAAGACAATAAAGATTGAGAGAGTGGAATATCCGAGATTCAAGCTCATATATTTTAAGTATTGAGTACATTAAAATTAGGCAGTTTTAAACTTTATAGGTAGAAGACAGAAGAAAGAAATTCTGCTTTAAGTCTCATGACACATGACACTAAATCGTTAGCACGGTTGCGTTTCATAATCAAGGTTAGACATAAACTGCAGTCATAAGAATCAATAGTAACTTCATTTAGAGCTTTGATACAACAACTAGAATTACCGAATCACAATAAATTACAATATATGTCTTACTTTTAGTTGTTAAAAGACAAAGACATGTTTTTTTTTACCTGGTTAGTACTAAAAGTGCTTTATAAATAAAGTTGGTTTGGCTAACATTTGCAGCATTAGCTGCTTTCACACATGGATCAGAGTCATGGGATGTTTGGAAAGGGCTGAACAGACCTGCAGATTTCCCACCCAGCCAAAGATCAGAGGGTGAGACAATGTGCGAATGCATCAGCTGCTCTTCAGGAGCATTTACTGCTGGTGTGGGAGTGAGCAAATCCATGATCTGCTGCTTCATTCTCCTTTCTGCAAGCCTGTATGCTTCTTTCCATTCATTCCTCGTGATAATGAATCTATTCAGCGGTTATGAGCACAACGACGAACTTCATCTGCCAATTTCAACAAGCTTAGTGTGCTACACTTCTTCACATTTCCAGCTGAAAGTTTCCCCTCATGAAGCACATGTGTGAACAGCAGCAATAGAGACAGTCCAGAAAAAATCCAAATTCTGCTGAAAATCTCCTGCCTCTGTGTTCAAGTGTGAAAACAGCTTTACAGATATCTGGTGGAGCTGTGAGGCATGAATTTTCACCTCATTAGAAAAAGGTTTATATAGATTTTATTTTAGAAAGTTTTTTTCCTTTATTTTTACACTTAAGTCACGAAAAATAAATATCTAAATATGTTAAATTTGAAAAGCATTACAATACTGGAACAACTCACCTTTGTGGTTTTAAGTTTCTTTTCGTACTGTAATTTTTCATTCTCCAGGTCAGTCAATCTGTACCGCAGCTCATTGATTTCAAGAATCAAATCCTGCAGAGGAGAAAGCACATCAGGAGAAACAAAAAATACTGCAAACTGGTGTTATTTTGAGTTTAAAACTGAATGTCTGACCTCTCATATCTTACAAATCAGCAAGATTTAATATTCAGAACCAGTAAAATGCAGTGTAGACAAACAATAAAAGCAGATATGTTTAGGGGAATTCCATGGAGAGCAAGTGCCCTACAGCAGCAGCAGAGATAAAATGAGAGGAAGCTGTGATTTATGTGCAGTGAGGTGGAACATGGACAGCAGCTTTTTGTTCCAGTGGGGTGGAAGAGACAACCGCAGTGCTACAACAATAACATGACATGTTTGAAAGCTTTCCAAGCACTCTGCATGGTTCATCTGGGAGCAGATATCTCCCCATCTCTCATAAACAACATCTTAAGCCTTTAACCACAAGGCAGCAAATCCAAATAAGGTTAAAAAGCTGCATAAACCTGTCTGCACTATGATAATTCATTTATAATCCTAACAAAGACTTCAGGAAAAAACTCCCATGACTGGCTGAGCAAAAAGGTTGATATTCTCTTAAGGTGCTGGTATTTTTTTAAGGACTTTTCTTGAAGCTAAACATGCAACTGATTTGAAACTGAAAATGAGAATAAAACTGCATTTCACACAAATAGCTTAACAAGATAAATGAATGTTTAAGATGTGTATGCGTATAAACATCTGTTGAAGAAGACAGAAAGGAAATAAGTCAGTACAGAGGATTTCAGTCCTGAGAAGCAGCTCCCATACCTCGCTATCCCTAAATCGGTCATCAAAGTCCAGTCTCTCCTTCTCCATAGAACCAAGCTTCAGTTTGAGGTTTGACACTTCAGACATGAGTTCAAGCTTCTGAGTTTCCAGAGCAGTTCTGCAAAGAAGCTCCTAAAATTACAAAAGAGGATGAAAAATAAATTAAATATAAATTAAAATCTAACTTAATGAGGAAACTTGGGCTCAAATTAATGCATCATGCAGCTCACTTGTCAACAGGATCATCATGCAAAGCAACAGAAGTGTTTAGTTCATACAAAAATATGCTGAAAATCATAAAGACAATCACATAAGAATCAGATAAACAATCAATGTGTTTGTAGTAAGACAGCAGAAAGGCAGAAACTCTGTATCAAACCCTTTACTTAAACATTTAATGCATTGAAAGCTGGTGGAGCGACTCAGTTCTTATACATGCCACAAAAACACCTAATTGTCCAAGTCAACACACCTGGAGGTTTGAATTTTAGAGAAGCATTGCATCAGTTTTTGGTCTTTCTTTAAGCAGATTTCTGTTATAAAGACTGCAGAGAATAAAAACTGTCTAAAAGAACATCATAATTTCTCTTAGTGGATTATAAAGCATCATTCATTTTGTTATCCCTCCCTTCAGCTGCAGGCATATTGTGGTTGTGACTACATAAATACAGAAAATAACAATCTCAAAAACTGACAAATGCATAAGAGTTCTGGTCTTTTAGATAAAAGTCGGTACAACCTCCTCACACATACTTTTTATACACACAGACTTTACTACTGTTTGATTCTTGTATGCTACAAGATTGATTAGCCTGATTATAAATGAAAAACGCACACATACCTGTTGAAGCATCTCCTCAGTGGCATTGAGTTTCTCCCTGTGCTCATCCAAACACAAGTCCAAATCCCGGATTTTTTCACCCTGCGCCTCCACCTGGTCGGTCAGCACACTCACCTGCAGAGAAACACTGTTATTCCTTTTAAAAGAGGACTTTTCTCTGTGTGTGTAGCACATACAAACATGAGATTTGAGTATTTATGGCAGGTGCCAGAATAGTTATCAAAGTGCTGTTGGATGGGCACCTGAAGCACCAGAGACTCTTTATCACTCTCTAGTCGGGAAAGTCTTTCCTGGTAATGGTCGCCTCCAGCCAAAGAAATGTGACCATTGGACTGTAAGGTGACAGGAAAACATTAGTTAGACACAAAGCCATGAAAGGAAATGTGTCAGACCTTTCAAAAGTGCAGAATAGTACAGACAGGTTATTTGATTGTGCTGATTTTTAAAGACCGTAAGGTTTAAACAGTCTAAAATAATCTAATGTTTAATACTGCATTGCTTTAGCCAGCAAAAACAAGACCTTACATGGCTGAGAAGGATATGATTCAGACTTCCATACAGAGAACAAGTTACAGCATTACACAGAAACTCTGTCTGGCCTGCAGCCCATCACTCTCCCAAACACAACTCTGATTCCCCAGCGTGTTTCTTGAGGCACTCTGGCGCTTGACAACACCAGCAACTCATCCAGCATTCCCAGAGAACTCAGCTGAGCAGGACAATTATGTTTTTTCTTAGCAAACAAAGTCTGTTGTATGCTGGCTCACAGAATTGTTTGCTTGTGTGGTTTTGGATTCATAGTTTTAATACAAAACATGAATCAGAATCAAACAAACCTTGTCCATCACAAACCTCCATTATTACACAGCTTTCACCAGCCTGCTTTCATACAGCTTTGCATTTTCTATCTTTTGTGTAAGCAACTAGATAAACCAGTTTTGTGACATTACAAGTGAATAGGATCTATCCTGAGGCTGCACTATTCTGAGGAAAGAGTAAAAAAGATATATATATATATATATATATATATATATATATATCTTACAATATTACAATATTGTGTGTGCAAACCTCCAGTACCTGGGTCTGTTTATTTAGTACATCTACGTAATTAAAGCAAGCAGGGCAGGTACATTAGCAATCTAAGAGTAATGTTTCTTTTCTAAAAACCAGGCTCTCACCAGATGACCCTGGAGCCACTCAACCAGACCGTCAGCTGTGGAGTCGGGAATCTGGCAACGCAGACTTTCTCGTTCCTCTGTGTCCATCAGCTCTAGTACACTCCTCAGGTCTTCCAAAAGATGGAGTGCCCTCAAACTACCCATGAATGGGGAGGTAGGTGACTGACAGTCAAACAAACCATTGGAGTAGTCCAAGGACTTGGAGCCTGAGGCAAAGAAGTAAAAAAAGGAAAAAGGCACTAACTCAAAGTGCTGAGATGGTTCATTGAAGCTTTTTCACACAATGATTAAAGCACACACATAACAGTTCATCCTGAATTAATAATAAGACCAATTTCTATTTATGCAATTTCAGCCCACCATCATAGGCTGGATTTATGCAAATAACTCTAAACAATGTCTGATGGATACACAGATTAAAACCAGTGGTTTTACTTTCAATTCTTTATCAAACAAAATTAATCATGTTAAACTGTCTATTTAGACACAATAAATTAGGTATTCATACAAAGACAATATTTGTTCAAATGACAAAATAGCCTAAGTAAGCATAGAGTATAACATAAACACAGAGATCCAAACATACAATGACATCAAAGAAAATCTTATCAATGTTAACTCGACATGTAAGAGATAAATCAGACAAGTATTTGCTTTAAACTTAAACACAAATGAGGAAGACTAACTGCACCATTACTGACAAGATTTACTCACTTGACATCTCTAATGCTTTACCTGCTATTATCCCATCCATCTGCTCCAGGGCAGCAGCCAACATGTCGCTGGCATCAGACATCATCTTCAGTCACTGACAAACCTTTAACAGCAAAGACGCCATTAGCTCACAGTGTTTGAAGCATTTAAAGAGTCTCTATTAGGCAGATAGATTTGTTATCTCCATAATTGACAAAAAAAGTTATTAAATGCCTCCATATTCTTCACAAATTACTAGCAAAAAAAAAAAGAAATTAGGCATGTGATATTAGGAATTTCTTAAACATCGCTGTAATGACCTGATAAAGTTGGTTTAGCTTTGGATAAACATGTTCCTGCCGTTCGGTGAGCTTGAGAAGTGAATTACAGTGTTGTTCAGCTGTCTCAACAAAACAGAACAGTAACCTTGCCATTGAGGGCAACTTCACAAAAATGTTTCCACCCAGGAGTTAAACTATTCTCAATTCAGAAGGGTTTGGTTACTAAAACAAATGGATCATGTTTGACTCCATCAGATAAACGATAACCTAAAAAGTTATGCAGCTTAAGACTAACTGGTGAAAATACTAAGGCATGCTCTGACTTGTGGTTCTCTCATAAGCTTGATGCTGGAGAGGGTGTGTGTAAATTTAGTCAAAGACTAATGAAAAAGGCATTTCTGAATATAAATCAGGTCATTTACTTAAAATATTGGTACACAGAATGTTCTGCCAGTAGGACACTGGATACTTTGTTTGGAGTGGAGTGAAGATACATTTTAGTGTCACAGCTTTGGACATCTGCCCAAACAACACAGCAGTCTCTTTATCTTTGAATGCTCAATCAAATGACTGCTGTATATTCATGCACACTTTAGCATGCATGCAGAGGTGTCCATCTAGAAATAAACATACACCTCTTCCTTCAATCAGCTGCCTCAGTTCCTGGGAGTGCCCAGCTTAGGATGCAGACCCATTTTAAAACTTTATGGAAACCACCCACAGACTGTACTGTTATTTCAGCATTTCTGTGGTCACATTTTCCATTATGTGTAAAATAAGCATGCATTGAAACAGAAGATTCGTCACAACACACAGCAGGGTGAAAGGAGATGAGAGGAACCAGCATGCCACAGTTAACTGCTGAGTGGTTCCTAAAAGTAAATGTGGGTGGAAATGCTCTCGGGTTACCTACAGTAGCTGCTTATCTCGCATTCGGCTTGAGACACGGACATGACTTAAAACAAACGGTCTACCCTTAAAACTGAGATATGTTGGATGGCAACAAATTGAGAGAAGAAAACTCACAAATCACCTTATTGGGCTAAACGTCTTCCCTTTTTGTCTTAAAACCAAAATGAGCCCAGAGCAATGCAGCAGTGTTTGGCTATCAGGACATCAATGTCAGATGCCAATCAAAATGCAGAGGCCCTGTTACTGGAAGATAAATAATTGGATTCATTAAACTCCGCAGAATATGAGGCAGCAAACTGCTGAAAACTAAATTAAGACATGGATGGAAGAATAATATTTTTACCCTGAATATAGATAAATAAATAATGTATGAAATTACTTTAACAACAAAGAGAAAGGCATATAACTCAGAGCCAATGAGCTGCCATTAAGACATAACTCTCAACTACTACAACAGATTAAGGGAAGAGCTTCATTTTGGAAAAAAAGAAAGACAAACAACAATCACTTATTAGATTCCTGCAACAAACATCATAAGACAAAAAAAAAAAAAAAAAGCTTTCCACAGCAGCTGAGCTAACACGTAGTTTGTATTATGATGAGTCAAACTGGATTGAAGACCTGGAGGGTATCCCCTCACAAAACTAAGTCAGTCTTTTTTTTCCTTTCTTCTGCTCACACAGCCGAAGAGCAAATATGGGTAAAGTTAACACATTGCTTTGAGCAAATATACTTCAAACACACCAGGTCAGGTCCGGACATGCTGCTTTCAATCCTGCTGTTCAGAAGTCAGTCACTGCTTAACACATGTAAAAGTACTTGTGTGAACATTTCCATGGCTTCTTCCTGGAGTCAGGATGAACCCAAAGCTAAACACAAAGAATACCAAATTACAGAGAAGTGCACTCTGTCCTCAAGTCCAGGGAAGCTTGTGTTAAGTCATATGTAAACACAAGAGAGAGCTACCTTTATGCAGATAAGGTACTTTGCCTGTGCAGTCTTAACATATCGAGCACCATAATAATGTCTTCCACGTCTACAACAACGATAATTTAACACATCATTTGCTGATCTTGTTAGGCAACACATGAAAAATTATAATTTCAAATAACCCATGAACACACCTTTTTAATTCTTGCTGAGGGGTGAAAATGATTTATTATCTATGTTTTACAACAGATTAGAATCAGTTTTGTCTATCTTCTTTGGAGCAAATTAAGGAGGAACAAATTTGTACCTGAATTTGCTGTCAATGTGTATTTTCTGTCCATGCAAGTCTGCTATCACAAGAGACATCTCAAATCTTAACAGCCAAGCACTATTCTCAAAAACAATGTCTCACTGTCTGCCTTTCTATAAAAGCAGTACTTACACCAGGCATGAGGCACACAGAGGGGGCTATTGTTCATCATAGCAGGGTATTTTGACTCAGAGGCATGCAATGTTACAGTGCGCATGGAGCTTATAACACCACCTGCCTTCATGTTCTTTTCAAAGACCCTCAAAACTAAGCCAAAAGGACAAAAAAAAAGTGTCCAAAAAGCCGTCCTGCCCTTTGGTTAAACAGCCATATAATTCATGGAGACATCCAGAGGATAATGAACACAATGGGGAGGGGTGGTTACACTGGACCACAATAATTGCTTTCAAATCCTTCAGCACTGGTCCCTTCAGGCAGAGAGAACCATTATAACCCATCCTCACAGGACAATCTACGGAGAGCTCAAGCATTCCTGGTATGAAAAAAGCGTTTGCACATGCACAGGAAATAGAAAACAAAACAGAAGCCTCGGGGTCCCTTGTCTGGGAGAAGAGATAGTTTACTGCCACAATGCAGCTGACAGCAGCAGCATGTGTTGTGACTGAGTTGCTATGGTGGTTAAAAAAACTTGGACAGAGAAGAATTTACAAACTGTGAATAAATTATACAGCTTTTCCTATTTATTATCCTGTTAACAGTGATTTCCATGGACAACATGAGAGAACAGAGCAATGTCTTTCCACATGACAATTTCTATGCTTTGACTCATGTAGACTTTGGCTCATTTTTCACCTTTGTGCAACATTTTCAT
The DNA here is from genome assembly GCF_017639745.1 of Melanotaenia boesemani. NCBI lineage: Eukaryota > Metazoa > Chordata > Actinopteri > Atheriniformes > Melanotaeniidae > Melanotaenia > Melanotaenia boesemani. Next base: position 30,496,704 of record NC_055691.1, read on the forward strand.
CCATAAAAATAAAAAGATTCAGCTCTGACTTGAATACCTCACCCTGTTTTACCTCACACAGGGAGCTGTCACAGTTTATTCTGCACCTTGGAAATGGTGGATGTGCATCTAAATAATTAACTACTTCACAGTAGAGCTGGGCAATATACCTCGATTTTCAAATATATATCATGACTTTATCATACGCAATACAGAATGAGGGAATATCATTTATATCGTGATAGCTCATTTTAAATGAAAAGTTTCTTATCTCTTTGCATTTTTGTACAACTGGATTTTTGTTATGATCATTGAAAAGTGTTTTTCCTTCATTTTGTTAATTTAATATACAGCTACTTTACACCTCTCTCTCTCCATATATATATATATAGATATAGATAGATAGATAGATAGATAGATAGATAGATAGATAGAGAGAGAGAGAGAGAGAGAGAGAGATACGAAATTTAGTTCATATCGCCCAGCCCTACTTCACTACTTATTTTCTTTGGGGAACAAATTAAGTGCATATGAGATCCATTATTTAGCATACAATATGCTAAATAATGGTCTTGAGACAAGACTCCAGGTTTACGGAAATATGAAATGTAGTTGTACAGTAGGAGGATGGGTCTGAATATACACATTACATCTGAAGGACAGCGCTCCAGAATCACTTGCAGCTATTTCCAAACTGGGTATGTAGCCAGAAAACATCATCATTAATTTGATTTAATACCATTAAAAAACCAGATGAGCCTCAAGTAGATAGAGCATTTTTGTAATATAAGAAAAAAAGAGGGGTGCTATGTGAGAATAAGATTTTTATATGATGAAATCTTCCAAAATTTTCCTTCCTGAATGGATAAGATTGCAGCTGATATCAATTTAAAGTTGGACAGCAACACACATTATTTTTATCTTAGTCACAAGCTGTTTCTTAACAGTGAAAAGCAACACTGACCTGTGCACATGTGGCACAGATTAGAAGATTTCCATGACCATCAAGTAAAAATAAAATCTCGTGTTTGTTTTGAAACATTTGCTGAATTCCTCCATAAATTATTTGCATTTTAATGCATGGTTTGGCAGGAAGAAAAAACAATGGGAAGACTAAGAATTTCACCAAACTGTGGTGAGCTAATAATAAAAAAGGAAACAAAGTTAAAACACAAAAAGGCATTCACATGTCTCCTATAAGGCAGTGCTAGTCGATTACTCCAAACCTACCACATTATAGCGAGGTCATGTTTAAAGCATGTGGTGTTTAGTTTACAGACAATTCTGTTGTTTTGGGAAGCATCTGAAATAGAAGACAAAACACTTTTCGAGGTCGACTTGCGGGCAATGAATCAACTGATCAGGTTTCACAGCTCAGGGAAGAAGAAGAAAAAAAAAGAAAAAAAGACGCCAGACAGTAAACTATCCAGTCTGCTTCACTTCTATTCTCAATTTAACATAATCTGTAGCTAAGCTAAGTAATACCATACTCAAAGTCGTTTAGTTTATGTAGAAAAAGGTGCCTTCAGGCGGTGCGAAAACACTAACCACAAATCTGGAGATGAGGCAGTCAAACACATTTTTGTTGAACGTATTTGTAAAACAAAGTTAAATCATAATCACTACGAAGGGAAAGTAAATACAGAGGAAATACACACGAAGAATATTTGTTTTTACTTTTTTCTGGTGTTCAGTCTGAGATTTCTCTGTAACACTGCCAACAACTTGCATATAGAAAGCCGACTGATATCAAGCACCCACTGAAGCGCCGAGACACGGTGGACATTGTTAAAACAGTAATAAAACATATGTTTAATATGTTTAACTTGTACATTCATGCGCGCGAGCCATAGTGGCAGTTTGACTTAACTGAGTTCATGAAAAAAGAAAACATAGAAGCTCTTACCGCAACTACGGTTGAAAAAATTAAACTTTCTTTTGGTTTGTTTCCTCTATCATTTACACAAGACTCCACAGCGTGTTGTTTCTTAACTTTTCAGTGCCCACCAGTACGAACGAACCCACGTCCCTCCACATCGCTACGCCATGATGTCGATGTGACAAGGCAGTTGGAAAAGTTAGGACGTCACGCCTGGAAAAATCCCGCCCTTCTCCGGCCTGGATTGGCTTCGGAGGAGGAACTTTTTAAAGGATAGGAGTCCTGGCGCATTCATTGTGGCAGTGTAAAATTGGAAACGACAAGTTGTATCGGGATAAAAAAAAACAAACAAACAAAACAACAACAACAACAACAACAACTAAAGAAAAAAAAACACTAATTAATAAACAGGAAAAATTTCCAGGAAAATATGCAATCATTCCTTTGACGCTTACATTTCCTGTTTTTTTTCTGGAACTTGAAGGGATCATTTTCCTCAAAGTCTGGGAGGTGCATCCACAATGCATCGGCTTTAGATGAGCGCAGGCGACATCTGGTGGTGACCATTAAATTTAGCAGGATCATTAATTCATTAATTTTCTTTATCGCATTTTCCAGCAGAGGGTTGCGGGGAAGCTGGAGCCTATCCCAGCAATTAATTGGCGAAAGGCTGGGTACACCTTGGACAAGTCGCCAGTCCATTGCAGAGCATTAGCAGGATCATCTTTTAATTTTATGCCATTTTGAAGTTGACTCCATACAAAGGGAACTGTTCAATTAAAATACCTTTTCTCTAGTAGCTACTCTATGACCTCTAACACCAGACAACACAAAAAAAAAAAAAAAATATGAAGAGAATGATTTTTGTCATCTTTATTAGAGAAAATGTAGGTCTGTAGGCCAAATAAGGAAGGCAATTACGAATAATAAATAACATTTTAAATATGTAACTTATTATTCATTTTGGGGCATCACATCACGCTAGTTAATAAAGCCACAAGTGCTTAATGGTGCAATATAAGTAGGACATGTGGCATCTCATTCTTATGAGAGCCGTAATATGTTTTATAAATACAATGAAAGCAGAAATTATTATTATTATTGAAATTGCATTAAATTATACAACAAGGAAGATATCAATAGAAAATATGGAGAGTTGAGGGAAAAGCAAATATCGCATTTAATGTTGTAGAAACTTGATAAAGTAACATACATTTTCTGCTTCAACGCATCTACATTCAGATTATGCAACAGACTATAATATAATATAATCCCTGGAAAATTCAGTCCAAAGGGGCTCATGTTCCCCCATCCAGTGAATACCACAGCCAGTCAGGTCATCCGTGGGTCCCCAAAGCAGTATCCCTCCGCAGGGGTCTCTCCACCTTCACTGTGCTGGGGTCACATTCCAACATCTCTCTGATCCAATCATCATCCAGCGCTCCCTGTATGAACTCCTCCAGACTGATGATGTCTACAGACGAAAGGACAGCCAGCAATTACAAAGAGCAGAGGACAGACTTTATTGACATCATTTAATCAGGTTTCATCTTTTTTTTTCTTCATCTGTGTTGAGGAAGAACTAAATATACATGTACTAGAAATGATCTCAACGTAGACTCATTTCAACCAGAATTTAAGGACAAGTCTAAATGACTGAAGCAGGGAAATCTTATTTATCAGTAATTTCCCCTTTTCTTTAATAGCTTTGTCACAGGCCCACTGTGAGAAAACAAACCAAAATGTGGGGCTCAGAGTATTTACTTTTTATAGTTCTCTGAGAAGAAGAAGAAAAAAAGAGACTAACATCTGTGAGTGCGACATCTCTGTTGGATTCCAAGTTGAAACAAGTAGAAAGGGAAAATCATTTCCTCACCATTGTTGTCTTTATCTAATCTCACAAATATCCTGTTGGTGCATTCTTCAGCTGTCAGTGTGTTGGGTTTGGTTAAAGCTGCTGCTACATTCATTTTATAAACAGCCTGTGAACACAAAGAAACGCCCACCAACAATGTGACATCTGAATCAACAAAAGTCTGAACAATAGTTCTAATATACTGTGTGCAGCATTTTAATGTGATAACAGAGTAAAGCACACACACTTGCATGATCTCTAGCATTTCCTCCTTCGTAATGGCTCCATCTCTGTCTTTGTCATAGAGCTTGAATGACCAGCACAGTTTCTCCGCAGCCGAGCCTTCAATCAGCATGCTGATGGCCATGACATACTCTCTGAAATCAACCACCCCATCCTAAAAAAAAGTTTGATGATTAATAGTAAAACCCATTTATTTTTGCCTACATGAGTGAAAGGTAAAGACTTCAGAGAATTACACACTCTTGCTTACCCCATTATTGTCCAATGTGCGGAAAATCTGTTCCGCATACTCAGCTGATTCGCCGCCTGCAGTTCCATTACAGAAATGCCTTTGAAACTCATGAAGTGTGATCAGCCCACTTGGACATTCATTAATAAACTTTCTAAGAACAAGAAGGAGAGTTTCAGATGAAATACACAAAAAGCCATTGAGCACAGCTGAGGATTCAGATCTGCAGCAGGAGAGGGCATGACTTCTAAATTGAGAATTAAGAGAATTAAGGTCAGCTCATCCTAAACCTGTGGAGATTACACGTGCTGGAAAGCTTGCTTAAACCCTGTCAGTTGGGTGCTCAGATAATTAGGCTAAATGATTTTGGACCAGTTTACTGCATCACAGCAGTGTGAAGCTAATATGCCATGTGTTGTCATGGAGACAAAGAGGTTTGTACAAACGCTGCCACATATACAACTGCATACAGCTATGAGAGAGAAATAAAACCCTTTCTTCCTGAAATATATCATGTTTGAAGGTGGCACATTTGACAGTTTAAGCTGTTTTAAAATGAGAATAAAATAAAAAAATATACAAAACAAACAAAAAACAAAACAAAGGGCACCCATTATTTTCAGTGCTTAAAAACATGTTCTTTGACAAATGCAGAATTTTTCACAAATAAACATCTTAACAACTTTGTGAGGCAGTAAAGATATGTTCAGTATTTTTTTATTTTGGTTTTATTTCTATAGCGATGCACAACATAAAGCCATCTCAAAGCAATTAAATAACAAACAAACATGAATTTTCTTGGACTGTCTAGAGTTTGATCCACTGATACTAAATGAATTTCAGATAAGGAAACTGCGAAGGCCTTGAAGTGGCCGATTGTGGATTTTAAGTTGTGTTTATCTTTTTATCTTCAATTCCATGTGAACAGATGATTGCTTCCAGAAGCTGCTGGTATTTAACTTTATCCATTTTCCCTTCTATGAGTTAAATCCACCCCCAGGTGGAAGACTTGGAAAGATGACTATTCTTTGTTGTACATATTTAAGCAGGTGTCTCTTATTTATTTAAAGGTTTATTTAAGATGGTACATACACATTGATAAACATCAAAATGTAAATGTGCCAGAATTAGCCAAATTTTTGCATCTGTTGTTGACTGACTGAATGTTAAAAGGTCAGAGAACCTGAAAATAAAAAGGGCACATAAAACATTCAGCAAGATGTTTAAATCTGTAGCTTAAAACACATAATTATATGACTACAAACAGTTGTATAAAACAGTAAAATGAACACTAACTGCAACACATGAGGAATAACAGTAAATATTGGACTGACTGGCAATATGTGCATCATCAGTGCTGACAAATCTGACCGCTAAGCAGCCATTTCTTCAGGCTGGATTTAAATATATTGTAATTCTCCTTTTCCCTGACAATTGGTGGTAATATGTTTCACTGGCGTGCAGCTTTAATTGCAAACGTACTTCATCCATGTTTGTTTCTTCTAAACTAAACCAGAGTTTTGAGGTAATTAGTTCATCTTAATAAACTGTCCAAGTATAGGAGCAAGACCACTTGGAATTTTGTACAACAGGCAGCAGTTTGTATAGCTAATCAGATTGTCCCAACTTAATATTTAATATTGTTTTAGGACAAGACAATGGTGCACAGCAGAACCAGCCACCAGTCTACTACATCATCTTTAGTATTTTTAATTATCTGAACACTGCCATTTTTCAAGGGAAAACCAACAGTATAAAACATTAAATGAAATTTTACCTGAACCATTCGTAAAGCTCTGTAATGTAGGACTCTCCTCTCCTACATGGAAGGTTAGCAGCTTGACCCATTCTGTAAGGGAGGAGCGACAGCTCAACACTCGCCCATGACTTTATATACACTACAAATCCCAGCTTATGCCATCTTTCTTAATTGCTCCTTCTCACATTTGACAAATTACTCTGAAACAATCTTCTCAGAGAGGAGGGGGAGAAGGAGGGCTGAGTGCACTGCAAGATAAATGTAATTATTCTTAAGGCCTGTTGCCTCTCAATCTAGTAAACCAGGGGTGATAAAACCACCAGACTGAAAAGTGGTGAAAGCTTTAGGAATTTTTAGTTCAGTACTGCTGTTCACAAAACATATTTACTTTAGTTTGGATTAAACTAAAACTATTTGAAATAATTTCCAAAGTTTCTGTTGCTGGTTTAGTAAACTAGTATTTATTAGCAACATGACAGCCTGGGGAGACGGTCCAGTCATGTTGATAGTAGCAGCAATGATGCAATACACACTTACAAAATCTTGTTTTTCTCATGTGCCCACCCCCCTACCTCCAAAGAATCAAACAAAATGATTGAGTAAAGAAAGAGGTACATTTACTCCCCAAAGCCCTTACTGATGCATGCACAAGTCCCCCAAGTCTGCTGATACACCAAATATTTAAATTTATTTGCAACTAGACACAAGTGAAATTAACACAAAGATCCCTGGCGTTTTTTTTTTTTTTTTTTTAGTTAAACAATCTACAGCATATTTTATATGGAGACAAAAGCAAAAATGTGTGACCTATTGAAAAGGTTTATCACTAGCACCACTAAACAAGCTGACATGACACCAATATTTTAGCTTTCTGGGGAAACGACAGCCACAACAGTGCAATGATGTAGGAAGAACAGAAACAACAGAAACAATACAAAACTGGCATTCTGCCTTTAAAAAGGACCAGCCTGTGTCTATGGCACAGCTCCATAGCTCTGCATGTTTGGTTAGGTAGTGAAACATGTCCAGGGCCCTGTTTCATCTCTGAACAAGCATTCATTAATTAAGAACACAATATGCCATGGTGCGTCAAGTTAAGCTAATGAATACATCAGCCCTCCGTTCAGTCTGTAGGGGTGCCGTGTGGGAGGCGGCCTGCTGGAGAAACACGGGTTTATTGTGTGTCCGAGTAGAAATGTCCAAAGGCACTTCAGACACAGGCAGAAGGGTCCTTGTGAGCTCAGCTGCTCCTTTAACTGGCTCGTAACAATTCAAGCATTATAGAGAAAAGACAGTATTCTTCAGGAGTCACAACCATTTCCACCCAAAAGTTTTTTGTTTTTTTTTTGGGGGGGGTTACAATGCCATTATGAAATTTAAACTGTTCTACGTGATGTTGAAGTGTGAGCGGTTCAGATAGTATTCATAGGTGTAATAAGGGGGATCAAACATAAACATGTATTAATTTAGGTTTTCACTGCACTCCCTACAGTGTACAACACTTAAAACCAAACCTGTAAATGTCACATACACAAGTCTCCAGAAAATAAAATACACCTACAGTTGAAGTGCCAAATGATAATTCTGCTGGACAACATAAAATCTTTATCTACAACTTTGTATTATTACATGACAAATATATTTTTTTAATATAATTTAAAAGGGGAGTTTAAAAAGTGTATACATCTGATGAAACCAATACAATAAATTTTCCCAACTTTTGAGTAAAGACATAATTTTTATATGATCTGGCATTAACAAGGACAAGTTTTCCCATTTCATGAGAAATCCACTTTTCAACAACACTGACATGCTTGGGTGATAAAAATCAAAAGCCATGTGACTCTTTAGTGGATCACTAACAAACGGATCATTATAATAACAGCGATCAATGTTTATTGTTAATAGTAAAAGCTAAAATGTGCAATTCTGAGCAAGGACAAAACTCTACTTGAGGTAAATGACAAAAGGATCTATAATGTCCAGGGACTTGACTTCTCATAAAATGTCACATCACAAATCATCAAAGGTTCTTATAAATTTAGGAGTTCTGCACATGACCATTGTGTAGAAACAAACCACTAAATTTAGAATTTATGGAATGATAATTCTGCATAGCACAATCCCCTAATAAATGGACACATGGCGACAATGTGTGCCTTTAACAAGCACATAAAACATGAACATGTCTTCTGAGAGACTGTCAGTGCATAACAGTATATTAGCAACAAAACAAAAAGAGCTAAAGCTATGGCCTACCTGGAAAGCTGACGAATAAAAACACAGATGCACAGGTAAACAAGTACACCACATACCACTGTACAGTATGTACGGAGGTACGTAAAACCTTTAACTGGATAACTTCCTGAGTTATCTCTTCTACCATCAGACTTAGATTAGCTTTAAACATGTACTGAGAAAACGTCACTGACGTGACGCAGGCTTGTAGTTCAGCTTTGCTACCAAACCCTTTTCAGCACCAAAAGTGCTATTTAGCTTAGCATGATGTTGTACTGTGTTGCTCACAAATCTATTAGTTAGTTTCATTTAATCTACACAGATAAATGTTTTCTGACCGAAAAAAAAAAGAAAAAAAAAAAGACGGGTTTTATGTCAGAGCTAAGAAAATCCTGGGCTTCATATGCAAACTATCCCTTTAAGACACATGTGGTCTGATTACATGGTGTTTGCCATCATACCAACTACGCACATATACAGTATGTTTAACTCTGTGTACAAGAGAAGAGGTTACAAGATGGTTTCCATGAAAAATGTTCAGATACTGACAAGAAAAACTCTCCGAGGGTCACGCTGTAGTCGACTCTCAAAGTTAGAGGTTATGGAAGTGTGGTATGCCGCGGTACACTGGATACCCACGTCTTGGATCCTAAGGGGTTGCAGAGATGGACCAGGCTGTCAAGCTGTCTTCCTCACATTTTAATCTGCCATACAGTACTCTAGTGAAATTACAACCTTTTATCAATTCAGTGCTATTTTTTTGCATCGTCACTCCAAACCATTGTTCAAACGCAGGTGGAGGAAAGTATTAGAGGCAGGTATCCCATGTGATGTGCTGCCATTTAAGTTTGTGGGTTCTTGGAACTTTATGTGGCCGATGGATTTGAGTAAAGCAGTGAGGAACAGTGTTTCAGGGCAGACAGACTGCTGTAAGGCTTTAAAGGCATATCCCCCTTCTGAGAAGGAAAAAGCAGGTGTCCCTTAATGTTGTCAGTCCTGATCCTGTTAGAGCAGCCACTCAAACACTACACAGCACATGTTGATAGGAGTAACTAATAAATAAAAGTAAAGAAAATTGACGGCTGCTTCGTGGAGTTAGGATTTACCAGTTTCCGCAAAGTGATGGCCCAAGTATTTCTCAGTGGCTGCAATACATGGTAATACAGATTCTATAAGGACCAGTGCATTTCTTCAAAGTCCACAGCTTCCCCCAAGTTCGTGTCAGTCTCCAGGAGGCTCATTATCACTGCCATGGCTGCCTCATCGTTACTCAGACTGCTGAGGCCTGGTCCAACTACACTGTCCAAATCCAGCTGGGAATTTTCTGCTGAGACGAGAAAAGAGGAACAGACAAAAACACAGGATGACACATTCATATTGGAGGATAGGTAAAAATAATGAGCAGATAAGCTTACATATATAAAAATAAATGCATGAACTTATTAACAGGATCCGTTTGAGTACCCATGAGTGTGTCTCCTCCTGAGAATGAAGCTCCTTGAGCTTCCTGGGTCTCGTTTTCTGAGCTAGACTTTCCTGGCGTTTCCATGTCAGCTGTTTCTACTTTTGGCACCTACAGTCCAAAAAAGCAGCAAAATAGAGGCCGTAGAGAGACGTTATATGGACACAATTATACTCATTTGAACTGATATGGATAATATTTTTTATTTAACTAAATTATAACTGTATTGTATTGGACTGTATCTTCCAAGTGTTTTAAGATTATTTTATTGTGAATTGGTACCATTTAACTAAACTTAAATTATTTTCTCAGCTCCTTGGGCCCTTTAAAGATAAACTTAAAGGCGATCTGGGTTGCACACAGCATCAGTCTTTTAGCAGAGTGAGTTGAAATGTGTTTTCATGCTAATGCCAGGTATGAACAAAGCTTTAAAAATCAGCACACTGGATGAACTGTCCACATTAATGGACTACATGTTGAACAAATCACATTGGAAATCGTTTAAGAACCAAGCAGACCAGCCCCTTAATTATTCTGGTGTGGAGCTGAGAAAATACTTCAAACTTTGATGATGTTTCAGTGTGAGTTTTCATCAAATGGTGTTACCTTGACAAACAGGCAAATTTCCACCATAAAACACAAAGTACTAACTAAACTGTACATTGACCAGTTTGTTTTTAATCTTTCATGCATGATAAGAGTCCCAGCATGCGCTCATTTACGTGTGAAGCTTTTGTCATGCGAAAAGTAAGCCTGCTGTATGTGTTATCACATGCAGTACAAAAGAAATGTGCATTTGGTTTTGTACACGACAATCTATCTATAGCATCATTTAATAAGTGGGTGTTCTCCAAAACCATATACTGGATGGAAGACATCTGATAAGAACCTTAACTAAAACCTAAATGCCTGTGATAACATCTTGACAATATATAGAAATGCACAAAATTGCAAGAGCCCATTAGTTACAGTTTGAAAATATATTTTATATATATCCTCCCTGCATGAATTTAAAGTCTTTTTACAGATAAGATTTCCTTAGTTCATACATCTGAATTTGGTCAATCATTGCAAAAAAGTTCAAGTTAACTGAAAAGTTCATGTTAAGATTTCCATAAGGTAGCAAAGTAAAATAATATATGAATAAGGCTTATTGCCAATGAAAACTACACATATGCAAAAGTGTTCGTATGGACATGCTGTTTAATGGAATAGGACATATTTGTTTGACATGCAAACTGGTACTTATAAAAACACCTACATTGTTGCTGACTTGATTGAGAGTTTGTGGAGACTTATCTTGGAGATTGAACGGGCTGGCATTTCCGCTGGAAGGCGACGAGTTCAACCTAAAAAAAAAAACCACATAAAACAACTTAATACTGCAACAAGCAGCAGCTACAACAAGTAATAAAACATTGCAACTGTGGCTGGAAAAACACAGCTGTAACTGTGTAGATAAACTAAAAAAGAAAAATGTACTTACCTGTTAAAATCCAACAGCTCATTGGCAATCTGGGTCCCTATGCTTCCAGCATATATCATGCTACCAGGTGTGTTAGAGATCCCTGGTATAATTGGAAGGGACTTCTTGCAATCTTCTAAGAGAAAAGTCAAAGTTACAAATAAACTGGAGAAAACAAACAACAACAAAAAAGAAAAAGTATATCACTGCTAGACAAGCTGCGTTTGTGAGTCATAAGCCCTTTTCAGATCTGTTATATTTAACATAAATCCTCAATTTCAAAATCCTTAGCCAAATTCACCATCTATACGGAGAGAAGCTGCAGCTTGATCTAAAGCATAGCAGAGAACAGTTTTACCAGTTCAACTGGCCCAAGTGATAAAAACAATAAAGCACTGCAGATAATAACGGTAAGTAAGACTGTCGGGTAGAAAAGTTTGGGCAGTGCTGCTATTTAATTAAATCTTTTGTCTGATTCCTCTAGAAAAACAGATTATATGCCTAATTAGGATGCATTCCCTCAGTGGGCGCATTCATGTCAACATGCCAGACTACCTCGACACTGAAAGAGAAGTTTGAAGCTTCAGTTTCTTGTAGAATAAACAAAAGTACTCTTCCAGGTATTACAAAGACACTCAGCAGCCGTTACAATAATATCTGAAAAGGGCTTATAACATCAGTGACGAAGCATCTTTATACACCGTTTTCACCAATCAGCTCACCTTCAGAAGTCTTGGAATTGCTCGACTGTTCAGACTTATTTCCCGATCGTCCTGTTCGACTGTTATCATGCCTTTTGATGAAAAACAGATAAAGCTGTAATTAATATATACAGAGATATTTACATAATGCACAAAGGGATTCAAGCATGTACTTACGATATGACTGTGTTAGTTGACACTATGTATTCTACTTCTTTGGTCCAGGGATTTACAAAACTAAACCACTGACTTTGCAGAGTAACAAAAGAACCATATTTTGTTTTGAACTTATAGCAGTTTGTCTCTATTTTCTCTTTACTCCACAGCACTGCAAGACAGAGAAAAAGAAGAGAGGATAGAGGGCACACAGAAATATAAAATGAAAAAGGAAAAGAGCAATTAATGATAAAACAAATGCAATATTGAAGCAGTCTAATCTATTTAAATATAGAAAATAACAACACAAGTTTACTGAACAGTTTGAACTTTAAAGCTGTATAACTGTGTTATATATGTGGCTCATTAAGACACATATAGATCATCATTGTAGCCAAAATCAAACTGCTTGTATCAAATCAATTGAAAGGAGGATGGTGAAAAGTATTTGTTTACCTTTTCGATGTCTATCTGCTAAATGCGGCAAGTCATCTTGATGGAAGTATTCATAGCATGATGTCCCAAGCAATTCTTGGGGAAGATAACCTAGAATGGTTGTCGCTCTGTGGTAGAAAATAAAAAATATTACCAAACTATACAGTACAAATCAGCTAAAGTGCATTTTTCTATTTATTACTTTACAAAGAACAAATTAGATTCAAAGATTCAAAAGATTCAAAGATTTTTATTGTCAATTCACCATATGTCAAAAACATACAGAGAAATCAAAATGCTGTCGTCTCTCACCACAGACAAGGTGATGTAAAAATAAGTAACAGACACACGTGAAGTAAGACGATAAATACAAATAGAGCAGTTTAAGTGTTCAAGGTGTGCAAGTGTGTGCAGCAGCAAGAGTTAATTGCTGGTTTATATGTTTTTACAACATCAACGGTCCAGAGGGAGGGAGCTCAGGTAGAGTCCTAAGAGCCTGGTGGATGAAGCTTGTTGAGCAGGCCCGGATGCTGCGGAACCTTCTCCCTGAAGGGAGGCGGAAGTGGGAGTATGAGGGGTGTGAGGGACCACAGGTCTACGGGTGAGGCTATGTTATAGAACCCAAACCATAAGAAAAGTCGTTTTGTGCTTTTCTTTTAAAAGCAGATCAAAATGGAGAGATGTCATTGTAAGATATACATTTAAAAAATAAAAGTATTGTTGAAATTCAAACCTACCTATGATCAACAAAGGTGAATTTGCCATCCATGGCGTAGCGTGTGATGAACTCTGTGGGTTTAACTCGGATTTCTCCGTTAACTTGGGGTGATGAGTGGGAATGGATGCGTCCCACTGCCACAAGGCAGCTGAAATGGGAGCTATCCTGCTTGTCAGCTTCCCCCTCCCCCTCTGCTCCAATTTGACTGCTAGGCCAGCTGCGCATGTAGCCTGTACAGTGGACTGTGCAGTACTTCTGTGACTCTAAATAGAGGCAGATACAAATCACATGCATCCAATATCACATTTACACACCATGTACAGACAAATCTGTTCCTTTCCAATGAAGGTGGTTACTTAGAAATGCACAAAGGTGATATGCTGTGTAATCAACTGTATAGTCCCTACCTTTCTTTTTGGAGGTGTTGGCCTGGGATTCCTTCTCTTCTGCTTTGACAAATATTTTGTTGCACTTCATACGGCAGAAAAAAGAGCGGCGCGCACCTGAACAGAGGCGCGTTGCACCGACTGGAAGGTCAGCCTGGACCTGCAGACCGGCTGAAGACACAAAGTGTTAAAATAACACATGCAAACTGTACTGGTGCGCAAACGGGGACAAACATAAATGCATTACTTTTGGCATCTATTAGCCGTTCGCGAGGGTGTAATTCAGAAGCCGACAGCTGCTCCTTCACTTTTCCTATGTCCTTGGGGTGTATGTAATCAAACAGGCTCTGTCCAATCAGCTCCGTCTACAGAAAAACAACATCAAGCTGACTTAAATGATAATAACTAATAAAATTACATTTTTTAATCCATCTAAGCAAGTCCCGCTAACTACAAAACAAGTAAAATATGTTTATTGGGAACTGCTGCCCTGGAGCACACCAGACACTGTATGGGGTAGAAACTGAGTAGAAAGATTGAAAGAAGAGTCTATTTATGTGCTGTTACATCAGCAATTAAAATGTGGTACATTTACATTTCATTGTACTCAAACTCTGAAACAAAAGGCCTATGTGCTGACAAGTTCATGTATTCTCACCATTAAAGCAAACTTATGCATCTAGGAATTTTATTTTTAAAAAATGAATATAAATAAAGCAACAGAAATCGGTTTTGGAATTCTACAGTTAACAAAAGGGGGGGCTGATGATGCTAAACACATTCCTGTAAAGCCACGCAGCATGTTGTGGATTCTACTTTATTGACATTATGCTAAAACAATTCAACCCATCTGGAGTGTCCAGGGTTTTCACACGAATAAACATATAACAGATTCTGTGACATATGTTAAAGTGTTACCCGACTATAATTTAATATCTTCGTGACGGATTCTGAGACAAAAACTATTTTCCCACGATCACAGCCCACTACAAACAGGAACCCATCAGCAGCCTGCACAACAAAGACACAAAAGGAAAGCCAAATTGATAACATGTTGAAAACAAAAGCATGAGGCCATCAAGGGATTTTAATCATGACTCAGAAGATAATACTACTCTGAATCACTAAATGTCACTAAAGCTGGCATTAAATGTAAGCTAAGTTTTCATATAAAGGTAAAATATACCACTCTTAAGATGATTTCCTCATTGTTACACAATGTTTTTACTTATAAATTTACCTTGAGGACAAGGTGTTTAAGCTCCTCATCAGGAAGGAATGACGGTTTGTAGCTGGCATCAGAAAAGCATCCAGCTGAACCTGAAAATACAAACAGTACTGGTCTAGTTCCAGATAGCTGGCTTTTATAGAAAGATCAGGATTCATACACTACCAGTGAAAAGTTTGGACACACTTTTCTTTTGAATCTAATGGGAAAATGTGTCCAAACTTTTCACTGTAGTGTTGACATCAATGGAAATATGACTTCAGTTTTACAATTATCAACATAAACTGATATCAAATAATAAAAAAATGTTAGAAGCAACATAAAACTATTTTACTGTTTGTCTGCAGTAAACTTGACTTATCCTGTATTTAAATGCATGTCATCAAAGTCAGGAAAACTACATCTTGGAATCTACAGGCTGTGTTGGTACCTTTAAGAGATTTGAGGTGCTGCACGGCCATTCTGAGCACAGTGAGTTTGTCCAGTTTACGAGACATGGGGTTACAGGTCGGGATCATGGCTGAAAGCTTATCAATGAGATTGTTCATTTTGTCTCTTCTTCTTTTCTCGATTTGGCTATGTGGTTCCCTGCAGACAGAAATAGGTCATCTGCAAGAACTTCAGATATTATTTTTGAATTATGTTATATATTCACTTTAAAATGGATACTTCAAAATGAATGATTATGTTAAATGAGATGTACAACCTGTGTTTATAAATTTAATCTACCTGAAGCATTTTATTTTGACTTGTTGGTCCTCATCATCTGACCTTTGGTGAGAGAAAGATGAAATAAAGTAAAACAAATGTTCAGAGATGGATTAAGGTTTACCTCTGTACCATGGAACTGGATTTGCTTTAGAGAAAAAGGGAAAAAATATTAAAAAGGTTAACATCTAACAAATACCAATACCTGTTTTGGTCATCTTCCATATCTGCATCATTGAAAGAAGCAGATTTTGAATCCCTATGAAGAAAAACATCATATTAATTTTAGTCACCAGATCTAAAAATTCACAGAATCAACGGCACAGATCAGTTATACTTACTGGTTGTCTGTGCTGCCCTTTCGTTTCCTGGGCATCTCCATGCTCAAGGACGTACCAGACACTGAGGAAGGGGTCATCAGGCTGGGCAGAGACACAGAACTGCTTTGTTCTTCCTCAACCAGCACATCTTCTGAAACATCAAATAAACAATGAACTGCAACGTGTCATTCAATTACAACCCAGACATTACATTTCTACAATGTAAATAAATAGTAACTTTGCATTAAAATCTTTCTTGCATCACTCTATTTAAAAGAAAAGTGTTAATAGGGAAGCAACAGAAGCGCTGGGATATTCAAGGTGATGAAGGACAGCACGATGCATCATTTTGGCACAAACATTTTTATATGTAATTGTGTAATAGCTAAGGGCCTTTCAGAGCCTTCACTGCACTGGGTTCAGCTGACTGAGTCACACAGTTCAGAGCAAAATGGGAAGTTTTCAACATTTTGAGTGGCCACTATTGTTGGTGGACAAGAAGATTCCAGTTTGTTTTTTGCACTGTTGTCAACAACAAAGAAGCACCTGCTGAAAAGCAAATAAGACAAAAGAAGTTGTGAGTTAATCAGACTGTGACAGAAGTCTGGAGAATTCACGCTTGTGAAGTTCTGTTCAGTTTCCACAGTGATCAGTTTCAGGTTTTTTGGCTCATGGAGAAGTCTGAGATATTTCTTCCAGAGGTCTTGATACAATCACAAACTTGTGGCATACAGCTTGTGAAATTCAGACACACAATATTAGCTTCCTTCCATTTTGCCTGGATCTGTTGGCTGTGTAGGTATTTATCACAACGCTATACAGCCGAACTGGTGAGCATGCTCAGCTCCGCACCGCTCTGCGCACCTTGTTAATCAGAGGACAAACCTACCGTTGATCAATAAAAGGTGATCTGTGACCAAGGCATTGAATGTGTAAAGTGTATTAATTAGGTGTAGAGTCGCCAGGGGGTGGCAGTATAGGTAATGTTACTGGTATTTATAATTCAGCTAAGAAGTAGTTGTAATAACTGGAAACAAACCTTGATAATCGACAGAAGGAAAATGCAGATAGCTCTTCTAGAGTTCTTTTAATTTTTGTCAATATCTGTGATATCATATCTGGGAGGATGCTGATCAGTCACACCAGTTTCTTTACTGGCTGAGACCAGAAACTGCTAGTAAGTCACACCTGCAAAAGCAAAGCACTTAAACTGCATAAGATTACCGAGTCTGCCCCAGAGCTATCGCTAATACAGACAGTTTTTGGTTGTTCAGGTGTAGCTGCCCTCACTCGCCTGGTGGAAACCTCCTCTTTGTACATTTTCTTTAAATGTTTAAATCTACAATATTTTGAGCATTGATGTAACAGCAAACAAGTACCTATGATATAAAGATATAAGAGGATAGCGACCTTACTAGAGAATAAAGTTATTTTCCCTCTGTGTGGCAATTTGAGTTTCCCCATTTTATTTTCTGACAAAAGAAATAAATAATTTTATTTTAAAGGAAAAACATAAAAGGAAAGGTTTATTGGGAATCTGGATGTACTGATACACACATACATATTTTAAAAGAAAAATGTAAAAAAATGGAACTTAATAGCTTGTGTGCTGTGTAAAGGCCATGGCTAGTTGAGCACATGCATGCAGGTATGTGCTATTTTGGGGGTTTCCATTTTATGATTTTGGTTGAAAACATTTACAAGCATTTTGGAATTCCACTTTTATACATTCTGTTAAGGGTATGAATAAACAACTTAATCAAATCTTGCTAAAGTCATATCATAAAGTTACCATAATTTAGTAGTTGCACTAAGCATCCCATGAAAATCCTCAAAAATGACTGTAAACAAAATGTTTAATAAATTAAGAGAAGTGGTGCCTTTTTTCTTAAAACAATCCAGTGTCCTTAACCAGTCCATGAACCAGAGCAGGTGATTTTACTGTAGTGTTAATCACCTGCTGTCAACTGAGCTGCAAGGGAAACAGCAGGGTTAGGGATCTGGTAATCTTTTCAGCCTGCATCCTAAGCCCCGTTTCCATCAATGGCTCCAGGTCGGTACAGCATGGTTTGGTGATTGGGTTCGGTAAACCCAGATCTCTGTACTCTGATCGGTAAGATTGGGATCCCAATGGAAAGGTCCCAAAAAAGCAGGACTGGCACCCGTCAGTTTTTGCCTGTGGAAACACAAAAAAATGTGTACTGTCCTGTCCTGAGCTGGAACTGTTAATGGAAACAGGGTTTTACTGTCCACAAAGGCTGTAGAAGGGCTTGAAAGGAAGAGTTTGGTTGGCAGCTTCCTTTCTCTAACAAAAACTAAAAGATGTGCTTGATAAATGTTTCTGTTAGATGTTTATATAAGAGATTAAGTTTAGAGCTAAATGTCAGGGTCATTTCAGTGGAAGAAAATGTACATGTCAGACTCCAAAACAGCCAGTGAACAGTGTGTTCATAAATTACACACCAAAACACATAAATAGCATAATTTATAACATGCCTTTGGCCCTGTTCACAGCAACATTCTGAAATGATCTCCATTAAAACTTTACTCAAAGTAACACGCAACCTGTAAAATGTATTTCATGATTACTTTAATTCAAATAAGGTTTGAACTAAGTAATAATCAAATGAAGCCGACCTGAGATGTACACTGCCTGACTCAGTTGCCACCGAAAAATAGGTCCCACACTGAATATTCTGCTGGACCACCTTTAGTTTCTATTATAGCACACATTTACTGTGGCATTGTTTCAATATGCTTCTGCAATGTCACATGATCTAGTCCCATCCAGTCATAATTTTTCACTAAAATCTTGTATTCATGAGCCTCCAGCACATCCCAAACATTCTCAATGGACTCTGTGGTGGCCAATCCATGTGTGAAAGTGATGTGTCATGCACCCTGTACCACTTTTTTGTCATCTTGGAACATGGCCATGCCATCAGGGAAGAGGAAAATGCATTGATGGAACAACCTGCTCATTAAGTATATTCAGATAGTCAGCCGACCTCATTCTTTGCATACATAACATTGCTGAACCTAGACCTGACCAACGGCAGCAAACCCAGATCATAGACTGCCCCCACTGGCTTGTACAGTAGGCACTAGGAGTGATGGCTGCATCTCTTCATCTGCCTCTCTTCTTACCCTGATGCTCCCATCAGTCTGGAACAGTAAATCTGGACTCATCAGACCACATGACCTTCTTCCATTGCTCCAGAGTCCAATCTTTATGCTGCCTAGCAAATTGAAGCTTTTTTCTCTGGTAAGCCTCATTGATTAGTGGTCTTCATATGGCTACACAGCTGTTCAGTCCCAATCCCTTTAGTTCCCTTCGCATTGTGCATGTGGAGATGCTCTTACTTTCACCATTAAACATAGCCCCTGTTTTTCTTTGGTTTGATTTCAGCAAATAACAGTCATTGTCATTCAGAATTTTTTCTGACCACATTTCTTCCTGGAAGACGATGGTTCCCCACTACCCTTCCAGTTTTTAATAATGTGTTGGACAGTTCTTAATTACATTTTAGCAGTTTCTGCTTAGATGTTTTCTCTGCTTGACCCTTTTTAAACCGACTAACATCATTTCCACGACCACTGGATGTATCTTTCTACATGGTTGTTTAAGAAATGAGACGCTATCATGGCATCAGCTGGGCTTAAATAACTTGTTCCCAGCTGAGAGATACACCCATGCAGTTAATATCCAGTAGGAAGCTCATACCTATTTGCTTAAATCCAGGTGGCAACTTTTCTTTTTTTGGCCAAGCAGTGTATTATGTAAACATGCATATGTCTTATTACCACGATGTCTTTATCAGATTTCTTGAAGTTTTATATCACATATGAAAGTTGACAACAATTTTCCAAGGTACGCCCCATCCTCCAGTAATGTAAACCCAGTTCGAAAGATAATATACACAAGGAGGAGGAAAAAGCCTGAGAAATATGATCTGATATAATGCCATCGTTGGCTTTAAAAATAGGCGTGGAACAAGTAACATAAAAGGGATGTAAGACTGTGTTTTGAAGCATCAAAAGGAATATTGAAGGAACAGCCAAATTGTAACTCATGTTAGATAAAACATTTTTTTGTTTAGACAGAGGTCAGCGATAAAAATATTGCAGCACAAATTAAAGGTGGGCAGTGTCATGTATAGCTGTCTGAAATGTACACATCAAACCCACAGTCTAGCCACATTTGGTACTTAGTTCTTTGTAAGTTACAAAAAGGAACTGAATTAATGAAAAAAGCAAGACCACGAGACTTTTCAGACTAGTCTTGGATTCACTTAAGTGTTCCAGCAGCATAACTTGTACTAAATGCATCAAAAATGGTTGTAGAGTAGGCATAAAGAAGGACTGAATTATAGTCAGAATAAACCAAAGCTAGAGGTTTGCACGAAAACACATACATGCACACATTTTTAAGACCATTTCAAAGGTTAAGAATTATTATGTACTGACTTTGGGAGTTACATGTTTATCTTTCTTCAGGATTTTTAACGCAGGTCTGAAATCCTTATTCCATGACGCAGCAAAAAGCTCTAAGTGACTGTGTACAGGACGAAGCAGGTATAGTGAATGGGTAAGCTGTAAGATCCCTGACCTGGAAAAGACACAGACCGCAAACAATCCTGCGTAAACTCAGAGCCCAGCTTGATGAAAGAAGTGCTTGCTTTTACCTTTCAAACCTGACACAACATGAGTGTTGTACCAACAAAATACATGAACAATTTTTATTTGGGAAAGTGAAAAGCCTCATGTGTTTGTGTCGTCAGGCAAATGAGAACAAATATGATGCATTTGTTTATTTTTCTGTAAGTGAAGCTGTGTTATTCAGACTAAGTTCATGGCTTGTGGACCATTCAGACTCAGCTATTCTAAAGCTGTGGAATTAAAACTCTCATACACACAGCATGAGCAAGTGGTTGAATTAGGGGTTTAAATGTTTTTCAAATCTAGTACGCAAAATAATCAATAACAGTAAACGAAAACAAATGGAAAAAGCAGGACAACCAGACGACAAAGTGACATTTCCTAAGAGTTTCTAAAGAGAGAACCAAACAATCATGTTTTTTTTTCATAAGATAGATGAAAGTACAAACAAACAGAAAATGCTAAGTTAAAATGCAATATTAGATAATAAATACCAGGCAGAAACTTGTATTGTAATTTTAGTTAATTACCAAATACAGCAACGTTAGAAGTTAATAACTGCAATTGATTTTTAAAAAGAGAAAAAGAAATCAGCACACCCTCATCTGCAGCTGACAAAGCTTGATGTCAAGGTCTAGCCATAGCCAATCTAATCATTCATAATAACAGTAATAAATGCTGGAAGTTTAACCTTTAAATTTATTTTATTTTATTTTATTTATTTTATGACGCTGGTTTGTTCAAAAGCTTAATACATATAAGGTTTTGGTGAATGGTTCAAAGTTTTCCAGAAAACCTTCAGGTTTTAGAAGGCATTATGAAACAAGGTCTTTGGTCTGAATGGGTTAACAAAACGAATGAAACTCCAAATTGCTGATGGAGCTGCTCAGAAATCATCAATAAGATACTGCAGCCCCGTCACTGCCCAGCTCTCCATTTCCACAGCCTATTCTGGGATGAAATGAGCTGGAAACGCTGTGACTTAGTCATGGCCAAAGTACCAAAAACACATTCACCTATTCGAAAAGAAACACAAATTTAAGAGAACAGTAAACATGCCAAAGGTGGGTGGTATCCATGGCATCTATTTTTAACTGAACCCTACGGTCCCTGTGACCCAAATAGCCATTAACAGATCAGTGGTGACCTGACTTTTAATCCCACTCTCCCTGCCAAGTTCTGCTCAATGGTTACACTGTTAAACGATAAAAAGACAAGTTGTTGACTGGACATCAGGCCATATGTACATCCTTGTAAATACTCCGACAATCTGTCTTCAACGCTCACATGCTCACTTACAAGCTCAACCAAAAGCTCATTCACTCAGTCCTTCAATGAGTTTCTGCTGCACTTAAAACAACCCCTGACTGTGTGCATCCTGCTCACACCGCTGTACAGATACATCGTGTAATGTCTGGTCAATGAAAGTTTGAGTAAACAATTTTGCAATGGTAGTCCCATAAATTTAACTGAGAGAGGTTTGTATATGCATATTAAAAAAAAGAAGCACAGATGTGTATGACTGTAAAAGAGACGGCAAACTGTAGGATTAAACTAGGCCACGGCTAGGCATTCATAAAATATTAATCATTAACATATACCTAGGATTTACCCAGTAGATCTTCTTCAGTTGTAACCATCTGTTTTTGATTACACTTCTCTATCCGTCAAACATTAATGTGATAATGTGAAAGAGCTGCTAGCATCATAATTTAAGACAATGACTATTTTTAAGAAGAAAAAAAAATGTTCGGAAACATATTTTATTAAACAAGTCAACTTATTAATTTTTTAAACTATTAAAGTGTTTTGTTGATTGCATTCAATCAATGTGCCAAATCCCGTACTGTAATCACATACTGTAAGTTTAACATGAGACTAAGCTAAAACTAAACTGCTGACTCTGCATTGATGTGGAGTGCATTTTGACCATTCAGCTTGCAAAAAAAGAGAAAAGTCTAAATCAGTGCAGAACAAGAGTTATCACTATTTTTATTCCACACATTCTCCCTTTGTCAACACCTAAAATTCAATTTTAGCTCCCACAGCTGTGAGAGTCTGTGGCATAGTACAATGCTAGGAGCTAATACAGCCACACGTTTCCTGTTTCAAAACAGATTGACAGTAACACAAGTCTCATGACCTAAATACATATTTAGATGTATAATTACACATAAGCGACATGCAGAAAAAGTATACGTGCAAACAAAGATGTTTTTCTGATTTAATTTGAAGACATGTAGTTTCCTAACACTTAAAAAGCTCCTAAAACTGAACATATTGATTTAAGCCGGGATATTATAGTTTGTTTAAATATATTACTAATTGTTATTAGACAGTAGTAATTTGTTTGTTTTCTAACTTGATCTTTACTGATTTCTTTAACAATTCCAGATTATAAAGAGTCAGTCAGTCCTGGAGAGATTAAGGTGCATTAAAAAAATCCATTACTTTTTCATTAGCATTAAATATTTGTGGAAGTTGGTTGATGGAATTCAATAGTTTTGAGCATAAACAATAAACAGATATTGTAATAAACATGTCAGCAACAAAGTCTTTTCTATATGACATTCAGTCTCTCACAGCTGATGACCGAGGGCATTAGGACACATCAGTTTTAGCCCATTGTCACTGTGAAACTTATAAAAAACAATATGTTATAAATAAAATTTCTTTCCAGGAATCTGAACATTTACAGATGCTGTGTTGAAATTAAAAAAAAAAAACTGCACCTACTTTTCATAACAACGATTTAGAAAATAATTTCTGGAGCCAGAAAGAGAGACCAGAATGATTATTTAATTGATCTTGAACTCAGTTTTTAAGGGTTTTGTTGCAGAAGTTCTCAGTGACACATATGGCCGTTTGATATTTATTGTTTGCATTATTCCTGCTGCTGCTATACATGCTTGTTTTATGCTTGTGTACATCTCCCTTATTTTCACTGCACCATGCTTACCTGCCTGTGATTTATAAACTATTATTACATTCTAGGGCTGGGCAATATATCGAGATTTTCAAATATATCGAGACTTTATGAGACGCAATATAGAAGGAGGGAATATCGTTTACATAGAGATAGCTTGTTTTGAGTTAAAAGCATCTTTTCTTTTGCATTTTGCACAGCTGTATTGTTATAGTCATTGAAAAGTATTTTCATTTGTTTTGTTTTAGGAGCATTTAATTTAATATAAAGGTACTTTAATTTCAGTCAGCTGTTTTAATGCACATGTGCTGCGGGTCCTTAATAAAAGTATATTTAGCACTAAAGGCTGTAAATTAGAACTGTCTCTCTGGTTACTTGACAAAAAAATACATTTATACGAGATATATATCTTATATCGTGATTCAGGTAAAAAGTATTGAGATATAAGATTTATTTTATATCGCCCAGCCATATTACATTCTTCATAACTGTATGTAAGCATCAGTGTTTTGAAAGGTTTCTGAATGTCTGCCACAGCTTTTTAAATTATTTTTATTTGTTTTAGTCTCTTTTCTTTAGGGGCTATACATTTTGCCAGGCTACTGCTTGCCTGGCTAAAGAAATTAAAGAATATGACCTTATGGATAAAATAGACAAACCTATATTGAGTATATGGTACTGTACAGAATATTTCTGTCTCAGAGAGGAGGGAAAGGAAAAACAGAAAGAAAACAACCAAAGTTTACTGAACATAGATTATGAAACTCCTCTTTTCATCTAATTATCTACTGGGGCACAATAACATTTTGCATCAGAGGCTTTGTTAAATGTCATGTTTCAATTAGGCAATGATGAATCATTTGATTAAAGATACAGTAGATAGCATAACTTTGAAGAATAAAGTGTAATACATACTGAGGCTATATAACAGTTTTTATAACAGAGGTATGTTATGGAAACTATTAAGTCTCGAATGTATCAGTACTTGGAGAAGAAATGTTTTGACTATTATATCTCGCCTTCAGAATGACAGTTTAATGTGACTAATTGTCCTCGCTCGGAGGAACAGTTTTGATTTAAGCCACAGGGCTTCGAAATCAAAGGGGGCTTTTATCTTTACTGTTTAACTTCTGCTTTTTTTTTTAATCAATAAGGATGTTCTGTTTTTCTTTTTTATTGATTTCACGTTCAAATGAACAGATAGTTGAGTTTGATATGCACAGGCTCACTGTGGCTAACTTACAGCTAATGTTTCACGAGTAAATGGTTAAGGTTATTCAACCGTTGGTAGGAGCGACCATACGAAGACCCAAACAACGGTAAACATTAACAAGCGTTTAGCACCACTTCTCTTTGAACACAGAGTATAAATAATTTCCTGGTTACAAGTTGTCCTGAGCTGCAACACCACCTAAAATAAACAAATCTTCGAGAGATACTAATGCCCAGACAAACAGGCCTTACCGCAACCGCGAAGCTAGCATTCCAATGTTTTAGTCGTGTGGATTAACAAGCATTAGAAATACAATTAAAGTCAAAACAGTGACATTCTGATTAACAAGAAATATCCAAGACAGAAGCTTATCGTGTATAAACACCGGTGGTGGACAAAAACATCGTGCAGTGTTACATAAATGGCGTAGCGTTAGAGGGCGAGCTTGCTCCACTGATCTACTGACCTAGTTTCGGAATAGCGCAAAGTTATTGAGAACCGGCGAGAAACAGCCGTTAAACAGCGCTTCAGTTCTCCTTGTCTTTGCAAATTTTTCATGTTAAACAGCTCTCGTGATTTAAAGATGTGAAAATTCACAATGATTAAAGCTTTTGTTAATGTTTAATTACCTGCCGGTTCGCTTCCCGCTCTGTCACCGCCGCCAGCCGCTGAATTCTTCGCCGACATGGCTGGAGCCGGAGCCGGTGCGTTGGGGCCCAGGACTCCAATACATGGATGAGGCAGTGGACTTCTCCCAGACACAGAACAGGTTGGGAGGGAGCCTTAAAAATGTTACAAAGCTGTTTTATATTGATTTATTTTTTAATAAATAAACAGAAAAAGTGAGGGCGAAGAAACGTGCACAAAGGTACAGGCAGCTATGTAATGAGGACAGTGTGGAGAGGTGGGGGAACGCGGAAGACAGAGAACAGTCTCCTCCTACTGGTTCACCGGAGTCACCGCTGCTGCCCGTCGATGCTCCCGCTGCACTCCGGAGAATTAAGTCAATTAAATAAGTAAACTTGCTGTCTAAATGGCTTACATTGGAGGCCCTACTACTTAACTCATTCTCAAGTGAAAGGAATAGCCTCTTCCAACCGCCTCTTTTTTTTTACTCTAAAGAATTTCTAACACACACACACACACACACACACACACACACACACACACACACACACACACACACACACACACACACACATATATATATATATATAGAGAGAGAGAGAGAGAAAATTTGTGCACCTGGGTGCACATCTGTCTCTGGAGGAGGGGGAAAAAAATATAATACAAGCCTATTATACACACTGTGAAAATTGTATGGGGTAAAAATCACATGTTTGTAGGTCACATCTCAGTATTTGAACAAAATGAGTTAGAACAGCTGGACAAATCCACTTTTTTCACGCTATATACACAAAGAATGAAATCAGCTTTAGAGAACAGTTTTACCTCTGTGTAGCTTATGAAAGAATAAAAATTACTCTAACAAATCAACTTTCAGCATTTTGATGTTCCATCATCTGTAAATACACAATCAATACATCTCATCTTATCTTGTTTGTTTTGATTTTGGGTTGTCTACCATACAGTATATTTATTCCTCCATGTTGTTAAGAATATACATGGGAAGCTACCTTAACATCAATTTTTTTAGGTCTAATAAATATTCATTCGGATAGTCACGGATGTAGGTCTATAAATAACCCCAACAGTAAAAGTAAGCTAAAAAAAATTACTAATACTGAATTGGACACAGAGAAACATTCAAATAAAGCACACATTTAAGTAATACTGTATACTCTCCAGTGAGACAAGTGAGGAGATTTGGGCCTGCACAACAGATGGATTTAAAATGCACATGATCATCTTTAATCCATGCCTTGTCAGCGTTTCCACTCATTTCCTGGTGGACTATGAATGATTGCAATAACCTGTTACTAGACAAGATGCAATTTCCACATTGATACTCATGACTGTTTAAGTCACATAATTTATACCCTATGATAGATTTGTGAAGTCACAGATTATGTCAGATGCCAGAACAATGGGAACACACGCTAGTATTTGCAAATGAAAGGAACACATGGCTATTGACAGGCTTGTTAACCTGTTATCTCATTCTGTACACCCTGAGAGGCGATCTATATGGATTCAAGTCAATAAAAGAAGGGTCACTTGCTTGTGGAGGTTGTCTGCACTGCTGCCTGTCTGTTTAGATAAACAATATTTCCTTATTCTATATCACGTAATGAAGGAATAGAGCAAGTTCAAGATAACGACTCCATCTTCAAAAACCTTATTGACAGTCAGAATCCGGGGTTGCAATCAGACAGGAGTTCGTGGCTAATTCAGTGTCACAGATCAGTCCAATAATTACTGTATTTTTACCCATAAAAAAACAACCGTTGGGATGCCGTCAAGCTGAAGAAGGAGTCCTGTCGGGCCTTTTTCACCTGTGGGACTCCGGAGGCAGTTGATGGGTATCGGCAGGCTAAGCAGAACGCAGTTTCGCCGATCTCTAAGGCAAAAACTCGGGCATGGGAGGAGTTTGGAGAAGACATGGAGACTAACTTCTGGATGGCTTCGAGAAGATTCTGGTCCAGTGGCTCAGGAGGGGGAAGCAGTGCTCCATCAACACTGTGTACAGTGGGGATGGAGGGGGCTGCTGACTTCGACTTGGGACATTGTGGGTCGGTGAAGGGAGTACTTCGAAGACCTCCTCAATCCCACAGACGTGTCTTCTGACTAGGAAGCAGAGTTGGGGGACCCTGGCGTGAGCTCTCCCATCTCTGGGGCTGAGGTTGTTTAGGTGGTTAAAAAGCTCCTCGTGGGAGGGCCCCGGGGGTTAATGAGGTCCGCTCGGAGTTTCTTAAGGCTCTAGATGCTGTAAGGGTTGTCTTGGCTGACACCCCTCTGCAGCATCGTGTGGACATCGGGGACAGTTCCCCTGGAGCGACAGACTGGGGTGGAGGTCCCCCTCTTCAAAAAGGGGAACCGGAGGGTGTGCTCCAAGTACAGGGGGATCACACTCCTCAGCCTCCCTGGTAGGGTCTATTCAGGGGTGCTGGAGAGGAGGGTCCGTCGGGTAGTTGAACCTCGGATTGAGGAGGAGCAGTGTGGGTTTTCATCCCGGTCAAGGAACAGTGGACCAGCTCTCTTCAGGGTCTTGGAGGGAGCTTGGGAGTTTGCTCAACCAATCTACATGAGCTTTGTGGACTTGGAGAAGGAATTCGACTGTGTTCTCCAGGGAGTCCTGTGTGGGGTGCTCTGGGAGTATTGAGTGCTGGACCCCCTTGTTCGAGCTGTACAGTCTCTGTACGACCAGTGCCAAAGTTTGGTCCACATTGCTGACAGTAAATCAGATTTGTTTCCAGTGAGGGTTGGACTCCACCAACGCTACCCTTTGTCATGATTCTGTTCATAAATTTCTAGGCATAACCGAGACGTTGAGGGGATCCGGTTTGGTGGCCTTAGGATTGGGTCTCTGCTCTTTGTGGATGGTGTGGTTCTGTTAGCTTCATTAGGCTGTGATCTTCAGCTCTCACTGGAGTGATTCGCAGCCAAGTGTGAAGTGGCTGGGATGAGAATCAGCACCTCCAAATCCAAGACCATAGTCCTCAGCCAGAAAAGGGTGGAGTGTTTTCTCTGGCTTGAGAATGAGGTTCTGTTCAAGTGGAGGAGATCGATAACCCAGGATAACCCTAACCTCAGGACAGCTGGGAGTTACTGCGCTCTCTCAGTGTCAGCGTTGCTTTAAGCCCCACCTTATAAACAATTTACACAGTTTTGATTGGGTTCCGTGCTTGTGTTTCTTGAAACCTGGTTGTCTGTCACCTCGGTCAGTCACTCTGTTCGAAAAGTTATTTTTTGGCTAGCACCTCTGGCTAGTGTCAGCTGTGCCAATGGTGGTAGTCTTCAGTTTGAACTTCAGGATTGAAGAAAATAATAGGAGAAATAGGAGTTATTTTAGAGTGTGTCAATTTAAAAGTTTAAATCGCAAATAAATTATTTTCCAACTGCCATTGTGTCATGAATAAAAGTGATAAGCCAGAAGCGTGTTTTCTTATCATGAATCAGTGTGTTATTTTGTCAGATGACAGAATTAAAGCTGCAGATTGTTCAGAGAGGATACAAATTATGAGAAAGATGGAGAAGAGGGAGAGCTTTAGTTCTCAGAAATGTAACTTGATCTACAAAATTAATTAATATAAGTAGTTGATTTCTAGTGCTTCCCTTATAGGGTATTATATGAGATTACTTTGTTGTGAATTGGCGCTTTACAAAAAAAGCTGAATTGAATTGATAGTTTCTCATGATAGTCATGATAGATTTGTGAAATCATAGATGAAGTTTTAAGCTTGAACAGTGAGCAGTTAAACAAAACCAGTTTTTTTCATGCCAGTGTCTATCACAAATGGGCAAACATCTAGATGTGGCAGATGTGGAACTTTGAGACCTTGCTGAACTTCTTTCTTTTGGATTTAACTGGTCAGGGGTTCTTAGTTAAGTTCACATTACCACACTGTTGTCAGTTTACCTTCACAAAAGTAGAATAAAGATCACAGTTTACAATAGTATAACTTAATTTTAAGTAACAATTAGTATAAATATACATCTTCTACTAAGATAAAACAAACAAACAACCAAACAAACAAAAACTTTCCAATAATGACAGTGTACATTAAATGGATATTTTAAGAAAACCTGCTTTAAATATAAGACGAGAAGATACAAAACACTGTACACAGTAGAACAACTATATCATTCACTCCTAGTCAACTATGATATCATGCTTCCTTTCGTTTCTGTCAAGTTTTAGTTGCACTGATGTCAAAGTCTAAAGTTTATTGGTGGTGTTTGTTTCTGAAGAAGTTCCTCCATCCAAACACTAGATGGCAGCATGATCAATACAGAAGAGGAGGCCTTTGGCTCGTATGCCTTACATTCAGATGTTACTTTTTCCCTGCATATACAATGGCACAGTTATGATTTCTATTACTCCTTCATAGATGCTAAAAACAGAACAAGTTCACATGGTGCACTGGGGTGTAAACTGGAACTTTATAATTCCATCACCTGCTCCCACTTTACACCACAGCAGTCCAGTTACTCCTGTTAGTCCTCAATGCAACATGTGAAGCTCACACATATTTCAACACATTTTATCTTCTAAGTTGCCATACAATGACCATACCTCGATAAAGTGGTGGCGCTGGGGTTATAATGAAGATGTTGAAATTATGATCTATAAGAGCGACATGAAGGCATTTGGAAAATGACCTGTAACTCCTCAACAGGAATTGATGAGTTGTTGTGGAGAGAAGATTCAAGCAGTTCATTCAGTTCACCTGCAGACAGGCAGTAGATACAAATGCCTGGAAATGAAGATGTTGGATTCCCTCTGATCTTTTGTTTTTTATCAGGTTTCAGTGGATATTTTCAAGATTAAACAAGTTCTATACATGAAAAATTATTTATAGCAACTGAAAATTATTTTTAATCACATGCTGAAAAAGTTATTTCCATTGTGAGATTAATTAAATATTGTTATATTATGGTGATGATCATGAAAACCATAGGCAGTCAGATGGAGCTGTTACATTTTAATACTATATGAAATATTTCTTTGCACAGTAGAAACTGTGTTTAAATAATGTCCCTCTATTTATAAAGTTGTGATGATGACATTGTGTATTCACAGGTGAATTCTCTGGTGTATTGCTGGTGGACAGGGGGTATACCTGCCTTTTCTGCTGACACCATTTGCAGACCCTCAGGAAGCACAGGAGGCATATAATGCTTATACCAGGACAGGGGCACGAATAGAAATGACCTTTGACCTTCTGAATGCAGTCCTTTAATGTCTTCACCTCCTAAGGGTCAGACCAGGCAGGACATGGGACATCACTGTGACCTGTGCTGTCCTCCACAATGTGGCTTGCCTGAAGGAGAAGACAGCCACACAGGTGAACTGGGACAATGCGTTCCCAGTGCATCTTCCCTGATGAGGAGAGTGGTCAGAGACCATGATGTCTTAAACCAGTTTAGTTAATATGCATATTTTCAATTTAAGTTAAATATGACCTGCAATGGCAGATAAATTAGTGTAATTATAAATTGATTTTAATTTTATTTTAAATTTATTCAGTCTAAACTGCACCACAGGGTGGCAGTAAATCGTAGTCCGACCAAACTTGTCATAGAGGGACGAAATTTGTGATTTATTGCCCGGCTGTTCCTCCTTTCTTATTCCTTGCATGTTGTGTTTTTATGTTCAAAATTTGAATTTCTTTTTCCCCATTTTTTTTTCTTGTCTTTTTTCTAAATACATGTATGTCTTTTGCCTTGGTGGTGCTTTTATAGGTCTGGTTTTTATTTTGAACTCATGGACAACGACTATTTTTTTCCCTCCTGTGCCAAACTTGGCTCATTAGTGGTAACAGGTGTGAATGTTTACCGGCCAAATGACAGTAGAGGACAAAGAGACCTAAAGGAGACTGGTGTTAAGCAGCTAGAGAAAGCCCCAGGTGTGTTGTCCTGCCACAAAATTTTTTTGTTATTGTTATAACAGCCTTTTTGTCGTGTCTGGTTTCCCTGGATCGGTGTTTAAATAATGACAGTGGGTCTATTTGAA
Source organism: Melanotaenia boesemani (assembly GCF_017639745.1). Classification (NCBI taxonomy): domain Eukaryota; kingdom Metazoa; phylum Chordata; class Actinopteri; order Atheriniformes; family Melanotaeniidae; genus Melanotaenia; species Melanotaenia boesemani. Next base: position 30,527,900 of record NC_055691.1, read on the forward strand.
AGTGATCATGTATGGGGCATGAGCAACTGGTGTTAAAACTTTCCTTCGGGATTAATAAAGTACATCTTATCTTATCTTATCTTATGTGTAGCAGGCAGTGGAATAAATAATGGGTTGTATTGTGGTGACTTCTGCTCCACACAACTAATCGCCATGGTAAGTGTTGGAATTCCCTGATTCCCCCGAGTCCGTTGATGGAGAAAAACCACTTGAGATCAATTTGAATTTCAGGATATTTATTTAGAAGCAAAGAGATTATGTGAGCAATTCCCTGCAGATATATATCTGGAGACTCCACTCAGCACAAAGCAAGTGCTGTGAAAACCAGTAAGAGTCTGAATCTATTCCCTAATGCTGCGATTTCTTATACTCTATGTATCACCCACAACAAGAGTGTAAGCAGCTGTCCCAAGGTCGCTTCTCATGGGTGTGAGTGTGTCAGCATGACTGGTATTTCTTGTTTTGTCTGCTACGCAGCCCTTCTAAAGATAACCACTCACTCCTGCAGCCTTCATCTTTTAACAGAAATCTACTGAATGCTGACTCCTAACCATTAAGTCATTATTATACTGAAATGAATATAAAATATTATATATATATAATGGTGAAACAATCATATGTCATAACATGTCACATTTTCCACTCTCCTGCTTTTGTGCAACCAGATCATGGATGAGTTGAGCCAGGATGACCAAGATATCCTGAATTAACCCTTATCTTGGTTTTGTGCTATAGTCCCCTGAATAGAGCACCAATACAAACAGAATCATCTTCAGATTTGATCTTTAAACAAACTTAAGTATCCTTTAGGTACAATCTTATCAAATAACGTCACAGCTGTTTAAAATGAAACTTCAAATAAATTAATGAAGGTCAGATGTCTCCACAGAATAAATTACCCTATACAAGTATGCTACCTTATTAATGCAGGTAGGATGATTTGACAGTTGAAATGGTCTCATCAAAGAATGCTACTTTATATTGTATATTTATGCAGGTGGGATGTCTGGACAGTATTACGCCATCAAAATATGATTATGGAGGTAATCCACAGTGAGTGAATGTAGATCTTCATATTATGAAACACTCAAAATACTTGAATGAATTTAGTATTTACAATTTCTATGACATTGTGTCCATCCATCCATCCATCCATCCATCCATCCATCCATCCATCCATCCATCCATCCATCCATCCATCCATCCATCCATCCATTTTCTTCCGCTTATCCAGAGTCAGGTCATGGGGGCAGCTGCCTAAGCAGGGAAACCCAGACCTCCCTCTCCCTGGCCACATTCACCAGCTCATCCAGAGGGATCCCGAGGAGTTCCCAGGCCAGCCGAGAGATGTAGTCCGTCCAGCGTATCCTAGGTCTTCCCCGGGGCCTCTTTCCGGTAGGACATGCCCGGAACACCTCACCAGGGAGGCGTCCAGAAAGCATCCTAGCCAGATGCCCGAGCCACCTCATCTGGCTCCTCTCGATGTGGAGGAGCAGCGGTTCTACTCTGAGTCCCTCCCGGATCACCGAGCTTCTCACCCTATCTCTAAGGGAGAGCCCAGTCACCCTGCAGAGAAAACTCATTTCGGCCGCTTGTATTCGCGATCTCGTTCTTTCGGTCACTACCCACAGCTCATGACCATAGGTGAGGGTAGGAACATAGATCGAACGGTAAATTGAGAGCTTTGCCTTTTGGCTCAGCTCCCTCTTCACCACGACAGACCGATGCAGAGTCCGCATCACTGCAGACGCCGCACCGATCCGCCTGTCGATCTCCCGCTCCATCCTTCCCTCACTTGTGAACAAGACCCCGAGATACGTAAACTCCTCCACTTAGGGCAGGACCCTATTGCAGACCCGGAGAGAGCACTCCACTCTTTTCCGGCTGAGGACCATGGTCTCGGGCTTGGAGGTGCTGATTCTCATCCCAGCCGCTTCACACTCGGCTGCGAATCGCTCCAGTGAGAGCTGAAGATCACGGCCCGATGAAGCCAACAGAACCACATCATCCGCATAGAGCAGAGACCCAATCCTGAGGCCACCGAACCGGATCCCCTCGACACCTCGGCTGCGCCTAGAAATTCTGTCCATAAAGGTTATGAACAGAATCGGTGATAGAGGGCAGCGTTGGCGGAGTCCAGCCCGCACTGGAAACGATTCTGATTTACTGCCGGCAATGCGCACCAAGCTCTGACACCGGTCGTACAGGGACTGGACAGCTCGTACAAGCGAGTCCGGCACTCTATACTCCCGGAGTACCCCCCACAGGAGTCCCCAGGTCCTGCTGTCATTGCCCACGTGAGCATTGAAGTCCCCCAGCAGAATGAGTGAGTGCCCGGAAGGAGTGCTCTCTAACACCCCCTCCAAGGACTCCAAAAAGGGTGGGTACTCTGAACTGCTATTGGTCCAGCCCCTCTCAAGGACAGTGGTTCCAGAGCCCAAGCGTGCGTCGAGGCGAGTCCAACTATATCTAGCGGAACCGTACAACCTCGCTCACCAGCTCAGGCTCCTTCCTCGCCAGAGAGGTGACATTCCATGTCTCTAGAGCTAGCTTTTGCAGATGAAGATCAGACCGCCAGGGTCCCCGCCTCTGGCAGCCGCCCAGCTCACATTGCACCCGACCTCTATGCAATTTTAATGCATGTTCATAAAAATTGTAAATTATAAATTCTTTCAAGTATTTAGAGTGTTTCATAATGCAAATATCTACATTCACTCACTGTGGAATCGTCCTACCTTCATAAAGATTTCATAATTTGATGGCCAGACATCCTACCTTGATAAAAAAAAAAAGTATAAAGTAGCATTCTTTGATGAGGCCATTTTAACTGTCGAATCACCCTACCTGAATTAATAAGATTAGCATACTTATTTAATTATTATTTATTATTTAATTGTAATTTATTGTAATTTATTTGAAGTATAATTCAGAACCAAAGATACTCAAGTAGTAGAGCCGGATCTTGAGGAGCCGTTTCTTTCAAACAACCGCTGAAAATACTGGCTCGTTCTGTTTTTTTTAGTTTTGTCTTTTTTTGTCTATTAGTAATTTAGAATTCAAAAAAGGGTAACTCACCTCTATCAAGAAATCAACCACTGGTGACAATTAGAAGGTGAGATTTGGATCAGAATAATTCAAACTTACACACCCCAACAATACAGAATCTGTTGGTGGAAATTATTCTCAAATTGGTCATAATTTGATTTGGCTTCTATTTTTATTGTATTCATTCCATAAGGTGGCTGTATGCTTTGATAGTAAGATCACTATTTTGGATTTGCCCTCACCCAAAAAAACTTTGTGGCACAACGAAAATTAAGCATGTACCTATATAAAATCTGCTATACAAGATTTTTTTTAAAAGTATATACAGTATACACACACACACACACACACACACACACACACACACACACACACACACACACACACACACACACACACACACATATATATAGTTGAAGTATTTTATGTTTATGTTGGAAGCATTTCTGGTAGTAGACGTTTGATAGTAGCAAGAAAGAAAGACCTGCAATAATGCCCCTTTACACTTTTATTTAAATATTTTTTTTTTAATGTAAGGGAGCTTGTTGCTGAAAGAGATTTTCTGTGCTATCACAGTGTCATGCATGGTGCAAGAAACATAGTCCAGGAGTAATATCATCTTCCTAGCATCATCCTTTCCCCATTACCTGCACTGTGTTGAAGGTGCACCCTCGGAGAGAGCTGGCATTCATAAGTTTATTGAGGCTCTTCCTCTTAGTCGAGGCTGCTGCTCCAGCAGAGAGAAAGCAAGTAGCCAGTAGAGACAACTCATGTCTTCAGGAAGGCCCCTTGCTCTCCAAAAGATGTGCTTGTAGCTTGTTATGATGTGGCACATTAGGTTTTAGAATAACTGTAACATTACTGTTTTATGCAAACTGATGCAACATCCACATGCAAATATCAAAGACCTTTCAAAAGCAGTCATTTAATTTCTGCCAGTTTTACTTGCAATGTTTTGGCTTTTGGAAGTAGATGTCATGACGTCTGGGGTTTGTTGGTTGTTTGTAAATTTCATTATGAACCAAGAAGTCTGTTCCTCAAAGCAAACACTAGATGGCAGGATGATCAATAAATAGTAAGAGAGACTTCTGGTTCCTAATATACTTCACATTCAGACTTTCATGCACACCAAGACAATTTAGCTTAGAGTTGCATCTGAATTTGTAGTTTTATTATTATTATTTTTTTTGTTGTTGTTGTTGTATTTAAAAATATATTTTTATTCGTTATATTTTACAGAATGCAATGAGGGAAATTCCCTGCATACAGACAAAAAAACAAAACAAAAGAACAAAAAACAAAACAGTAGTTCAGGGAAATGCCAAAAAGTGTGAAATACATATGCTGCTGTAAAAATACAGCTTCATGCTAGTAGTTATGACTTCTTGCTCATAAATGTAGAATATTAAAAAGTTCACAATGAAAAGCTGACAAAACACAGGGGTATAAACCTGGAACTCGATGGCTCTGTCTTAGGTTCCACCAGTTCCCATTTTTCTTTACAGCAGTCCGGTTACTCCCGTCTCGCCTCAATGCTACATGTCAAGCTCATACATATTTTAACACATTTTGTCTTCTGGGCTGCTATCGAATGAACCTAACTAAGAGAAGGGGTGGAGCTGGGGAGATGATGGAGATGATGATGTGTAAAAGCGAGGGGTGGGGTTGTGGAAAGCCAGTTACACCTGCCCCTTCTAAACAGGAATGGATGAGTTATGAGATGGAGAAGAGATCTGAGCAGCTCATTCAGTTCACCAGCAGACAGGAAGTGGATCACAATGCATCAATACTAACAACTGGATTCTACACCACATTCTGCTCTTTTGTTTTTCATCAGTCTTGAATGGATCACTCAGAGATTAAATAAGTTATGATTCAGTGGTTGTTTGAACATTGAGGGATACTTTTAATATCACCTCCTCTCTGCTTGTTCACTCATCCAAAAGGTGGTCCTTGTTAACTCAGAGGAACCTTTTGCACTGCAGAAAGGTGGAGCCAGTTCTCAGTGCCACAAACTAAGAAAGGATGAGGAACAGCTTTTAGTAGATTTTTCTTACTTTTCCCAAAACAAGGTGCTCTTGTAAGCTGTTAAGACTGTTTTTGGATAAAAAGGGAGAAAGTAAAAAATACAGACAGAAAAATGCCTTTTGGATTAGCAAGCTTCAAAGAGCAGGTGTTCAAACCTGGGAAGGAGGAGGTGAAGAATACGGTAGGGGACTCTCTAGGAAAACTGCAAAGGTAAGAGGATTTGTTTGACTGGTCAGTTGTTGAAAGGAGACATGAGGACTGTGTGTGTGGGTTGTAAATGTTGGTAGGAAGTTTCTACACAATCATTTCATGGGGATCCTCTTCACAGCATTTACATGACAATATTCCACTAATAGAGCTGAAACTGCTCATAAAGGGACGAGGAGATCCTGTATGAGAGCACATTAAGCCCATCATGTTCTCCGAGATCCTGATGATAAATAAATATTTGATTCTTGTGCTTGCCGTGCAATGCCAGTGATGTAATCACAGATTTTATTTTAAGACATGGATACATATTTAACATCTGAAACATATTTTAAATAAATGTGTATGATGGAATTGTTTTCCTTTATGAGGGCTGTATCATTTTTGGAGATAAAACTCTAAGTAGGTAATTTCCTGGAAATCTTACTTTGTGTAATATTAATGTACATGTCATACAGATTTTACTTACATTATGGACAAAAGAAAAATGGGATTCACTCTTTTCCAGTTGTCAAATGTAAATATGAAAGATAAAACAGCTAGTAATAAATTTTTTCCCTTAACTCATAGGACAGAATGAACAACTGTATCCAAGCTGATTTCTTTAAACACATGACAATAATTATATATATATATATATATATATATATAAAAAACAAGAATTAAAAGGGGTAAATGCATATTTGGCAACAATTCTTGGTTAACTTCAGCAGATATCTCACCATCAAATCAGAGCTGCCTTGTCTCATTTCCCTTCTTTGGGATAAAAATGCAAATATGTAACCACTTAAATTTTTTTATAATGACATCTGTTCGATTAACAACGGTATAATAGTGAAAGAAGTGGATTCCAGGCCCTTGAAGAGGGTTGGAGGTTGATGTACCTGAACAAAACCTGATAGGAGCAGTTCAAGTGACCTTTTTTTCCACCTGTTACCCTGAATGACGATGCTTTGCTGATGCGCTACGTTTATTTGGCACTTGGATTCGGTCAAAAACAATGGTAAATAAAATGCAAATAAAAAATCCACATTTTGTACCTTAGGAAAATAGATGGTACTAATGTGGAGGATGAAGACATTGAATTGAGAGAGGATGGTCGTCCTGTGGCATCGACACCACGTCCTGCCCCCTTGCTGGACTGCAGCTGTGGTGGCCTGCCTAAGCGCTACATCATCGCCATTCTCAGTGGCCTGGGCTTCTGCATCTCTTTTGGCATTCGATGCAATCTTGGTGTGGCCATTGTGGAGATGGTGAACAACAACACGGTCTATATAAATGGGACTCCAGTGCTTCAGGTATGTGGAGCTTTCAGACAGGAACCTTGAGTTACTGACATGAGCTTTTACCCTTTTTTAAGTCTTTGAGGTGAGGACATAGATCACAGGAGGTTACAATGAAACTGTCCCCCTCATTACTAAGTGCACACTTATTTGTTGCCATACAAAAAACATGATTAAAACCGGAATATTTAAAAAGATTCCATCATAGATGCATAAGCAGTCCATTTTTTTGCAATAAATGTTATCTTCAGCATACAGATGCATCATGAATTATAATGATATAAACTGTAAATAAACATTTGGCCTTTACAGACTCACATGTGCTGGAGGATGTTTTTGTTTATAGCATTAAAACCTTTTCTAGGGAATTATTTTCTGGGGCTCAGAGATGCTCCCACTGATTGTCATGTATGGACTGAACCATTGGGATCAATAGGAGCAAGAATCCTAATTTTTAACAAGCTTGTTACTTTTTAAAACTTGTTTTACATTTATAGTAAGAATACATACTTTATTTTTAACCTTTGTTTATTTCAGCTGAACAAAATAATTATGAACAGTGCAGTAAAATGTTTAGTGGTACTACAAAAATTTTTTTTATTGACCTTATCATCCACACAGAGTCCTTAAACAATTCCAATGCACTGAAATAAGATATTTCTCCTAATAATAAAGCTCACAAAGTTAGCATCTAGAGTAATTCATGGCTTGTTGTTCGTATAAAACCCACATATGTACATATATAAATACATAGAAACACATCCATCTACACATATCATATATTTTTATATTAATTGATAATGTATGAATTTACTGGTCACCAATGGTCAAAGAGGGCTCCAGTTTTGGAGTTCAGTTTGGCAGATATGAATTCCATAATTCTTTGTATGCATTGTGTTAAATTGGGGGGCAGGGGCCTGAGCCAAGACACTGTGAAATTTTTTTTAGTAATTAAAAAAAGGATTTTTGATTTAATTAACATTAACATTCCAAGTATAAAAACAGATGGTTTGAAAGGCATTTCTGCATTTCGCCAGGCCACAGCCTCTCCAACACAGACCTGAAGTGTAGCATACATACTTTTAATAATGGATGTTGTTGAAAGTTGAATAAAGGAAGACAGATGTTTTTCTTTAAAAGAACTCTCAAATTAGCTCACGATTTTTGGCTCTGCATGAACTTTCAATTGACTAGTAAAGCTGTAATTTTTTTTTTTTTTTTTTTTTTTTTTAATCAGCAACAGTAGATTTGATTGCAAATGGATTCAGCATTGTATTTTCTGGAGAGTGAGAGTGTTTTTTTTTTCAGGAAATCTAACACCTTTAGTTTTGGTATCCATTTGTCTTTTCTGCCTCTCCAGAAAGCTCAGTTTAACTGGGACCCAGAGACAGTGGGGTTGATCCATGGCTCTTTCTTCTGGGGCTACATCGTCACTCAGATACCCGGAGGATTCATCTCCAACAAGCTGTTTGCCAACAGGTTACATATGCTTCATGTCTTTAGGATTGTGTCTCCATTTTCTTGCAACACAGTTATTCTCTGTAGAATTTCTATAAAATAAAAAGAGAAATGAGATAAAAAGAGAAATAATTTCTGGAATAAACTGCTTGTTTATAGTGCTGTTTATATGTTGATATATTTCATTTTGCATGTAAGATGAGATGTGAGCAAACATGGAATTTAGGTTTTGTGGTCTTTTTTATGATTTGAGGAATGAGTTGCTGCAGTCCTGACTATGCCAAGAAAGTATCAGCAGAATATCTAAATTTAAGATAAAATAAAAAAAAATTAGAGGAGCGCCTCTTCAGCCCTTGTGGTTAAAGGGTTAAAGCTGTTCGGTGTGGTGAGCAGCGGCGATGGAGCAGATAGCAGTCCTGTAATAAAAGCTTCACAGGAAAAGAGGACACGCCACTGACAGAGTTAATAATGAAAGATCCTGCCTCTGATTTCTTTCTGAAACATCAGCCACAGGAATATTACAAGTGTCACTTACACACTGTTTTGGAAAAAGAGAAGGAAGGGGGTTTAAAATGTGGGAGAAAAGAGAGGGGTGGGAGCAGCCACACGGTGACATTGAGGCAGAAAGTTGTGGATTCAATGGGATGTCTTTATCTCAGTCAGTGAATGACAGAGGCGTGAGATCTGTCTCATTATGAAGCTGACTGTCAGATATTTACAGATAGTGCCTGCCAATATGAAAAATCTACAATAGCTTTCAGACCCTGGGTAAGCATCTGTTTGTTGTACTTTTACTCATTGTAGATGGACCTGGACAGTCACAGTATGTGATAGTCATTAAAAGCGTACAGTTATACAAAAGGTTTACATAGATTTTTTTAACTGTATTAAATAGATTTTGAGCCAGCATCACTAGTTTTTTTCTTGCATTGGTTCTTGTCTTTATGCTGAAGTTAGCCAAAGGCTTAGTGGCTGTCAACAATAAGGGTTTTTAGCAAAATGTATAAAAGTTTAGTTACATTAATGATTCAGGATGGACTCCACTTCCCCACAAAATGATGACATCCCAGTTTTCCCACAGGGTGTTTGGAGCTGCCATTTTCCTGACATCAGTGTTGAATATGTTCATCCCATCAGCTGCAAGGGTGCACTACGGCTGCGTCATGTTTGTTCGCATCCTACAGGGCTTAGTAGAGGTAAGAAGAGAAAAGTGGGAGAGACTATATTAAATCCGCTAACAGGACCAGCTTGACATATAGAAAAATATGCATATGTATTTTTGCTCTGTGAACTAGATAAATAAGTTAAAGCACTATCTACCACTCAGTAACAAGCTGTGATTTTATGTAATTCACCATGCTTGGTCAGAGGCTTTTTGGGGTCACAGTTTGATTCGCTGAGGTGCTAGCATTACTTTTAATCATGTAGTGTTGTAATCTACATTTCTGTGTTGCTGGTTCATATAAAAACAGTAGAGTAAAGTTGGAGACAGTCCAAAGGACATGACTTAAATTTAAGAAATCATGTCTGGATTTAAAGAAGCAGTTTGTGGGATTTATTGATATTTATATAGTATCTCCCATTTTGCTGCCCCCTTTCCAGCATACAGACGAGTATGTGCCTGCAGAAACAATATGAAAGCTGTTTGTTTGTCTTTCAAAAAATAAAAAACAGACAGAAACATTCAAAACTTTTAAAAAGAAACAACTTTTCATCATATGTGAGTGTAAAATGTAAAAACTTTTAGAGGCTTAATTTTCTTTTTTGATGTAATTGATTACTGTAAATTAAACAGCAACCTTTCAGGGTGAAGATCACATACAGAGTAGGGATGTCAGGATTACTTATTAAATGACACGATTAGTTAATCATAAAGATTCCTAATATTGTCAGTTTCCATAAAAGATCATGTCTGAACTACGACGGCAGATCAGCACAACTTGCGCACAGAACAAAAAAAAAAAGGTTATTTGATATTCAAATGGTTCATCCTGTGGCCATCCTCTAAATGTGAGGCTTGAAAACTGTTCGGCTGGTCACAGACAAGGAGCATAAAGGGGTTTCTGGTGGATTTTGCTCACAGCTGTGACAAGGCACCTATGTGCCCAAAATCAGCTTCTCTTGCCAAGATAATGGCAAATTTGGATTTTTAATATGACAGGAGTAATAACATTGCTCCGTATGTGTTAATTTGATAAAAAATAGAATAACACATTAATTCCTTAGATTAATATCTTTGTATTTGCGTGTTAATTTTGATGGCTGTAATTAAAAATTAAAGACCTATAAGAAGTGTTTATGTGATTTTACACATTCATGGTGTTGGGAAACTAATTAACACATAATAATTTCTTCTTCAGAGTTATTTCTTTGACAATAATCACACCAAGAAAACCTGTAAAATTAGGACAGGGCAACTAAGTCAGTTACAGAAATCCCTGAAACATTTTCATGTTGATTTCCAAACGCTGCTGCTAGTATAATCCATAAAATAGCAAAGAAACAATGAAAAAGTCCAACCCAATTTATTTATTAAGCACTTTAAAAAAAAACATGTTGATCAAAGTGCTGAACTATAAAACAAGAACAAAAACTTTAATAAACATATATGTCTATATACACTAAATACACTAAAACAAGAAATTATAAAATGACCAAAAGCAACATAAAACATTAAAATACATAAAAGTATCACCTCAATTGCTGTTAAAAGCTAAAAATATTAGTGGGTTTTAATGAGTGCTTTAACAACAGACAGTGAGGAGGCCTGTTTAATGTTTTAAGGCAGCTGGTTCCACAGCTTTAGTGCTGCCACAGTAGAAGCCAGATCCAGTCTAAGTTTTAGCCTCGTCTCAGGAATGAGCAGGAGCTCCTGGTCAGCAGATCTTAAAAGTCGGGAAGGATAGGATTTATATGCTAAAAGAAATTTTCTGAAGTGGACTCTAAAACCAACAGGAAGCCAATGAAGCGAAGCCTGGACAGGGAATGTGTTGTCACTCACAGCTGGAAGCAACTAGTAAAGAGGAGGTCTTTATCTGTCAGGAGGACATGTTTGCGATGGTGTCTGCACAACTCACATTGTGAGCATGTGTAAGAACATCTGTTGGTTCAGGGCACATGCTAACATTAAAAATGTCTAGAGGCGTACCCACTTAATTGAAATGTGATGCCTTGAGTCAGTCTTTTACCTTTGTCATCTTCCACCTTGTATGCGATAGGGTGTCACCTACCCAGCTTGTCATGGGATGTGGTCCAAATGGGCGCCGCCTCTCGAGCGAAGTCGACTTGCCACTACATCATTCTGTGGTGAGTTGCACCTCTACTTCCTTTCATCTTAACTAAAGCAAAAGCTAGGATGCTGCAGCAGGAAGGAGTATAGAAATTCAAGGGAAAAAAAACTAAGCAGAATGGTGTAAAAACTGAAAATGATTTTGCACAATAGAAGGGAAAACTGGCAGCCTAATGAGAAGGTGATGATTAGTACAGTGCTAATCAAGTATGTGGCAATCAGTAACAGAACCCAGATGTGAAACAAGGACAGGAAGCAAAACTAAACAGAAATAATAAAGATTAAATAAGAAGTTAAATAAAACATCCAACATTGGAAGTGAAAGGTCAGGCTAAAACACAAAACCAAGGAGCAAAACAAAAAATTTAGTGGGGGCTGGTAAATAAATGGATGTGAGGGAGCTTATTTTGCTTTGCAGATCCCGATCTCTGCTGCCTCTGCTGAAATTAAAATAACGGTGTTGCACGTTAATTGGTACCATGACAACCAATGCATCAAAACCCTCTTGACATTGTCTGTAAATGAACACAGCTCACCTGCATGAAATGAAGGAGCTTCTCCCTTTATTCATCTAAATGAAGTGTCACATTGCTTACCGTCCAAAAGCACTTGCATGCTCTCTGTCCTTTAGAAACCAACAGTGTGCATGAAGCTGTCAGATAGTAGAAAAGACACTAAAACACCCTCTCTGAGTGCTAATGAGTCATTTTGACAGTGTTTATTCAATGAAACTAATGTGTTTCTTTGATTCTTCGTACACATTAAGACACATTTTTCCCGAACTTAACAGGTCACTGCAGTGATTTGGTGCAAGTTTTTATCTGTTTATAATTTTTCTTTAATTGAGAAAGTAAAAAAATCAACAACAAACAAGATATTTCACGATTGCTGAATATAACTAAAACACAGTTTTACTGTTGGAGAAGTACTATTTTTTTTTTTTTTAAAGTTTTATTTCTTTATTATATCTACTAAATCTGTTTTGTTTTTGTTAATATTTTATTGAGTTATTGCCTCTTCTTCTGTCTTGTAAGCATGTTGGGCACCTTTCTTTTGTTTTTTAAATGTGCTATACAAATAAATTTGATTTGAGAAACACTGACATGCTCTGTTTCCAGGATCCTACGCAGGAGCAGTGATCGCCATGCCTTTAGCTGGTGTGCTCGTTCAGTACGTTGGTTGGTCATCGGTTTTCTACATTTATGGTATGACTGACGGATCAAATACCACAGACATAAAAACTCAACAAGCCTTTCATTTACCACTTAACTTCAGACACCGGCAGAGATCTACATTATCATCTGATCATTAATAATTTATTAACATGCAGAATTAAGAGATTAACAAAGTGACTTGATCATTATTTGTTTAACAGCATTTATAATTACATTATTAGCAGATACAAGAGGTAAGCATGAAAGAAACCATTAACCCATTAATCTGAATGGTAAATCAAATATGCGTAAACACAGTGGACTATATGATTGTTTTGTGAAGTTATTAAATACTTAGTTTGGTGTTGTGAAGATAGGTTTTCATAATATTTGACTGACATAGCTCTCTGGTGGTTGTAATTTGTATGCTTTTGCACTATAGGTGTTATCTGAATTGCTGTTGCGTTTGATTAAAATGATTAACATTCACATAAAATTCATACCTTAGCAACATGTTTTAATAAAATCCTACTCTGATTTTGCTGTGATATGATCTCATGATTTATTGATGTAAATTAGCATTTTCCTGTCGCGCTTCTGTGACTCATGCTGGTTCCATTTTTTAATATTGAAAATTATTGTGGTCCAGAGAAGGTCTGTTCTTGGTTTAATTAATCTGTCCCGCACTCAAGTTACTTTTTTATATTTTACAAAGTCATCACTAGAAAGATGACACCTCTCTAAGCTCACATGTGTGAATGAGTGTGTTCTGTTCTTGTTGTCTCTAAAAAGGGGTTTTTGGGATCATGTGGTACATAATGTGGCTCCTGCTGGCTTATGGAAGTCCTGCTGAACATCCTACTATCACAGATGAAGAAAGGACATACATCGAGTCTGCCATTGGTGAAACAGTTCACCAGCTAAGTTTGGCTGAGGTACACGTGTACTAAGCTGTGGATCTCAAGATACCCCTTTGTAATTTGTTTTGGTTTCCTCAAAACCCTGATACACACATCTGCCCTCCAATCACAGAAATTCAAGACTCCATGGCGACGGTTCTTTACCTCCATGCCTGTCTACGCCATCATTGTGGCAAACTTCTGCCGCAGCTGGACCTTCTACCTGCTTCTCATCAGCCAACCTGCATATTTTGAAGAAGTGTTTGGCTTCCCCATCAGCAAGGTTGACCTCTCAGTTTCATTAAAGTTATTTAAGTGACAGTGACAAATACACCTAAGACTCACTCTTCAGGTTTTTAGAAAATTTTGCTGTGCAAATACAAGTATAAACAGATTCCAGTTATTTACTTATTATTTTAACCATTTATTCTTAGAAATAGTGCAAAGACTAAAACAGAAAATGTTCAAAGTGAAAAATTTGATCATTTTCAGGTATAGCTGCTCTTGCTTGCTAATACAAATAGCTAATCAGCCAATCACATGGCAGCGACTCAACACATTTACATTTACAACTCAAGACGACTTCCTGACGTTTAAACTGATCCCCAGAAAGATAAAAAAAAATTAGATTTAAGTGACTTTGAACATGGCATGACTGTTGGTGCCAGACGAGTTCCTCTGAGTGTTTCAGAAAGTCTTGATCGGAGTTTTCCCACACAACCATTTCTAGCAGGCATCACAAACTCTCCATCAAACTTGATGTTTCCCTGCTCCAACACACCTAACTGAACTGAAATGGGTCCAACAGCTGTTGTCAAGTTCTGCACAATGACTCATTCATTTGAGTCAGGTGAGTTGGAGGAGGAGGACATGTAAACCTTGCAGGGCAGTTGCCCTCTAAGGATCAGAGTTTGAGATTTCTAATGTGGTTTATAGAGGATGGTTCGGAAAAAGAAGGTAAATATCCAGTGAGCAGGAGTGGCACCCATTATGGTGTTTTTGCTACTGTAGTCCATCTGCCTCAAGATTAAATGTGTGGTACATTCAGAGATGGTATACCTTGCATACCTTGGTTTTAATGAATGAATGAATGAATGAATGAATGAATGAATGAATGAACGTATGAAGGAATTAATTTATTGTCATTGCACAACAATTACATCAGCAATCATTGGTAGTGAAATTCTTAAATCCCAGGCTCTCCTAACAATGCTAGAAAGAATACAAACCACAATAAAAACACAAAAAGCAAAAATAGTACAAATATGTTATACAGTAAAATATATAATAAGCAATAAGAAGATGCTATTATTTAAAGGTGGCGTTGAAGCAACATTTGACATGTTGTTTCAATATGTTTTCTGTTTCATACGCGGTCCAACTTTTCTGGAAACTGGATAACACAAATGAAATATTAAAAATATTGACTGTTGAGGTTGATTTTTTTTTTATCATTTCATAAATGTCTTAAGGCTGATGGGCTACAGTAGCAGAACACCACACCAGGTGCCACTTCAATCCGCTAAGAACAGGCAAATAAGGCTAAAATTTACACAGGGTCACCAAAATTGGACAATAAAAGATTGGAAAAAAAGTAGCCTGGTCTGATGAGTCTCAATCTCAGCTGCTACATTCAGATGATGGGGTCAGAATTTGGATCCATCTTGCCTTAAATGAATGGTTCAAGCTGCTTGTGGTGGTATAATGATGTGAGGAACAGTTTCTTGGCATACTTTGGACCCCTTTTTAGTAACTGAACATTGTTTAAATACAGCAGTTCACTGTACTGAAGTGGCCTCCACAGTCACCATTTAACAGAGTATTTTTTGGGTGTGTTGGAACGGGGGATTCTCATCATAGATGTGCAGCTGATAAATCTGCAGCAACCGTGAGATACTTTCATGCCAATATGGACCAAAATCTCAGAGGAATGCACTGCCATGACAAATTACAGATTTCAAGTTAAAAGAGGTCCAAACTGGTATTAGCAAGATGTACCTAATAAAGTGACCAATATTTGCTGGTTTAGTGACTAGTGATTCTACTTTTTAAAGTGCATTGTCGCATACTTTAACCATACCGTACTGTACATGATATCTAAAATCTCAGACAACACATAAATGGTGAGTAGTGTGTTATTTTGGATGCAACCAGGCTCCATGGGAATGCTCCATTTATAATCATTCATGGTCGTATCAGATGTTTTTTGTTGCCGCTGCTTCAACTTTCTTTCTTTATTGTTTTCTCTTGTGTATGAATGTGTAAACTATATACAGGTGGGATTCCTATCAGCTGTCCCCCACATGGTGATGACGATTGTTGTACCTATTGGAGGACAGCTGGCCGACTTCCTTCGCAGTAACAAAATCATGTCTACTACAAATGTGAGGAAACTCATGAACTGTGGAGGTAAGTGATTCTATAATGTTTGCAATTTTAGTGTAAAATTCATGATGACCTCACGTGCTACTGAAAAAATATGAAAGTAACAAGATATTTATCGAACAAGCTATGTTTGGATTTTTTTATATAATTATGTCAAATATTTTAAACATGACAAGTTTGTCTATTTAGTTTTCTAGTTATGAATGTTATTGGTCCATTTCTCCACAGTAATTGATTAATTGATTGAAATGGACCCTCTTACATGAGTTAATTATTATATTTTTATCTTAGGGTTTGGTATGGAGGCTACTCTGCTGTTGGTGGTGGGATTTTCTCATACCCGAGGGGTTGCCATTTCCTTCCTTGTATTGGCTGTGGGCTTCAGTGGATTTGCCATTTCAGGTATTACCAAGGAAACATTAAACAGATTCAAGATTTTAAAGTTGACTTTATACTATGTGAAGGTTTTACATGAGACTTCATTTGAGTAGAAAACGTGTCATCTGTGTGCAGGATCTTTTCCGGTGTTTTTTCTAGTATTATAAAAGCCTTTTCTCCAATTTGTAAATATATTTTCCCTGTAAGGTGAAATGCAGTATACATTTTTCCCCCTACCACACTTTTACTGAGGCAGATCTACTGGGTATTTTGAAGATCATTGCCAAGGCAACCAAAATAATAAAGTGTGAATATGGATCAAAATCCTGTTCATGTAAAGTGATTCAAAGAACCAAGAATTCACAATTTATTCACAAGTTATTTATATAGCACATCAAAACAACTTCAGTAGACCAAATGCTTCACAATACCAACTGTAGTCAATAAATACATAAAACACAAATAAAATAAATAGACATGATGTCATAAAATCTTAATATCAAGCCACAATGAGAATGAAAGGACCTGACAGACAGAGAGAGGCTGTTCCACAGTCTCTGGTTTTTGTCCTGGTTTTAGGGACATCCAGCAGGAACTGGTCAGCTGACCTCAAGGTTCTAAGCGGAGTGTAGGGCTGCAACAACTCATTCAAATAAGGTGCGCCCATATTGTGCAAACACTTAAAAACAATCATTCATGCCTCTTAGTTTTAGTCAGTAGGTGGGCTGCAGCATTTTGTACGCTCTGTAGGCGCTGAAGGGAGCCCTGGTCCAACCCAGCATACAAAGCATTACAATAATCTATTCACACACTTGTGCTGGAAAAAATCTTCATGGGGAGAATCAAAAATGATGCCGAGTCAAACTGTCTTTTTACAAATTTATTATAGCAAAGAGAAATAAAAAATCATGCAGTCAGGCATGCAGAGAGATCTCTCTGACAAACAAGGAAGTGTCACAAAGTTATATAGGTTTCTGATCACGCCTTTACCAACTGTCATCATTGTCATCATGACTTGATGGAGATATCTATCAATAGCTGTTGCTAGGGCAACTTTTAGAGAGAGTTCTTCGTAAAACGGAACTATTTGGAGAGAGTTTTACATAAAATGAAACTAGACACTGTTTGGGACAGTTCATGATCTTTTGTCCCTTACTTCACCCTGCTAGTAGACAGAATAAGGGGAAGCTGGAAGAGAACTGGCCAGCGTCTGTAAGTTTTGTTTTTAGTGTGAAGAGGCCACATGATAAAAAGCCACATGATCATCATATCCTAAGAATTACAATTATGTTTTCAAATTATGACAGCTCTAATAAAATTTAGGCCAAGCTCACACAATAATTTCCATCACACACTGATGGCAGAAGATGCCATCCAAGGTGCACAACCACGTCCCACAACCACGACGAGCAATCAGGGGTTCGGTGTCTTGCTCAGGGACACCTCGACATGATCGAAGCGGTAACCCTTGAGCTACAGGACGACCACTCTATCCACTGAGCCACGCCGCCCCAAGAGGACGGCAGTAGAGGGACAAAGGACCAAACACACGGTCATGTCCCCACAGCAGATTACTGTCCGAACACCAAAATCTCAGTTTTATTCTTATTTAGGTCAGAAAGTTAGCACTCATCCTTGCCTGTATATCGATTAGACAGTCCTGCAGTGTTTTAACTGCAGACTGGCCATCACTGGTAGTTACAGGCATGTCGTCTGCAAAACAATGAAAACAGACTTTTTAAAAACAGAATCCAGTGGAAGCATATACAAAGTGAAAAGAACAAGTGTTAGTATTGACCACTGGGGGACAACATAATTTAGTGAGGAAGAGTACTGTCCTAAATTCACAGAAAAGCTGCTACTGGAGTTGAGTACCTTTTATGCCTATATCTGTCTCCATGGGCTTGTTGTATTTATTTTACACTAAACAGATTTCCTCATGTGTACTGTGTTTTCAGGTTTTAATGTCAATCATCTGGATATTGCTCCCTGCTACGCCAGCATCCTGATGGGCATTTCAAACGGAGTGGGAACACTGTCTGGAATGGTGTGTCCCTTAATTGTTGGAGCTTTGACTAAACACAAGGTACGCCATTAAGGAAGGAATTATTTGTTATTACCAAATAAATCCTCAAACTAGACAAATTGTCCTTTTGAGGTTTATTAGGTTGATTGATCAGGGAGTAGATATGATGGAAGGTAGTTCAGTATTTCTTGTATACAGGCTCAAAGAATCTTCTGTCTTCACTTCTTGCAAAAAGAAATGAAGGTTTCAGCGTACAGTTAGCAGAAATTTAAAATAGTTTTCTTCTATCTAGTACACACTAATGTAGTTATTTATTATCCTGAGTAAGAGTCAAGCAACCCTGCAATGCTGATGTCATAACTGAGTATATGTCAAATGAACAGTGCAGAAATATATTGTTGTTCACATCATATCTAAGTAGGACAAATACCAGTTTCCAGAAAAGTTGGGCCACATATATAACAGAAAACATATTGCCACAACAACATGTCAAATGTTGCTGCTTAATCTTTCATTGGTTTCCTGCATTAGTGAAGAAACATGATTGGATATAAAGGGACTTTTCACCTGTTAAAATCTCTAAAAGATTAAAAGAATCAAGAGAAAACTCCTGTTGCCTCCAGGCAACAGAACAGTTTCTGTCATAAAAGTCATTGCCTGGGATCTGGATCACTTCTGAAAACATAAACAAAATCCACAAATGCCCTTACTTTATGTGGGTTTTGAACTGGTATTAGATGAACTCCAGTGAAGTAAAAAAAAACTACCATGTGATATGAACAATGTATACAGCCTTAATTTCTTTAAATTTCTTGTTCTTCATTTTCCTTTTTCCTTTTGCTTTTTTCCTGTTGGGCAGAATAGCTCTTTAGGAATTTTATTTAGGTCAGTAAAACTACTATTTCATGCCTGATTTGGTCTTGTTTAAAGATGCAGTCAAAGAAATAGGAATAAACCATTTGCCTTTGTGTGGGTACATCGCAGAAACATGAGTAAGTCTGCTTCTATTCATCTCCCCACAGACTCGCCTGGAGTGGCAGCATGTCTTTATTATTGCCTCCATGGTGCATTACTCTGGGGTCATCTTCTACGCAATCTTTGCTTCGGGAGAGGAGCAGGAATGGGCCACCCCTGAGAGCTTGAGCGAGGATAAATGCGGCATTATCGATGAGGACGAGCTGGCTGAAGAGTCGGAGCTCAACAACGAGAATGCATTGGCTCCCAAAAAGACTTATGGAACAACAGACAATTCATCCGGTAAAAAACAGGGTTGGAAAAAGAAGAGAGGGGTGACTATGCAAGAAGAGGAGGAACATTATGGGAATGGAGACTACCAGGACGGGTACCAGTGAGACAGCATACGGGACATATAGGACTTCATGGTAAAACAAAAGAAAAGCAAGAGGAACTACAGCATTAAAATAAGTAACTTAAGACAGCTTATTATTTTTTTTTATTTTTTTTATTTTTGATCAATACATCTTTAAATCATGATGTACAATGATGTCCACTGAAAACATTTAGATTTTAATTGTTTAAATTAAACATAATTTTTAGTAGATCCCGTTGAAAGAGATTAAATGATCAGAAAAACATCACTAAACAATAAAGTAAATTTATGCTGACATGTACTTTATGCTTAGAACACTTGAACCCACTGATCAACATTCAACCAGCACCATGTTAAAAAACAAGAATAAAACATATCAACTTCCTGCAACATGTGCTGATTGTTGCTTACCTTGACCCATGTGAACAGTTTCTAAAATGTTTTGTGTCTGCTATGCAACGTGAAAAGAGACGTACTACTGGAATGTATTGAAAGGTCTTACCGCAGGCCGCAGTGTTAATGTAGTGAGTCTTTTTTGCTTTTGTTGCTCGTAACGTATGTATTTGCTGTTGCTGAATGATTGCACTCTGTCACTGCTTTGCTTGCTGTCCATGTCTGAACAGGTCTTAGTTCATCATCTGTTTGTGGTGCATTTCCACATCAGCTTTTCATATACAGAGCTCTAGGTTAAGCTCAGTGTCAGTATGTTTAGTCAATCTCTCTTTGGAGGTGTTTGGCTTCTTTATATTTTATTAGTGTTTGATATATGGAGAGCCAGTTGGTTTCTCAAAATAAATTACAGTTTTGTTTGTCAATTTGATCAAAAAAGAACCTGAGAAATTTGCACTCACTATTTATTATCACTGCTTTAGAAAGAGAAAAGGTTTTGTACAGTTATTATTTTGTTTGAGAGAGAACATTGATTTGATTTGCGCATAAACGCACAAGACATGTAATAAACTACATTTCTATATAGTCCTTAAATTGTTTAAAAACTGAAAATACATAAACGCCTTTACGGTTCCGGATCACTGAGTGGCATGCCTGTTTTTGTTCAACACTTCATGGTCCTTTGTGAGTCAACCAAATGAAATCCAACACCGCAGTTCAACAACACTAATGCCATATCTGGCAGGCTGTACTTGCTGACTGGTTATACAAAGTTTGATAATATAGGATGTGAGGAACACAGATATGCTGTCTTCTGACATTGTTTTGCAGATATTTGATCACTGTATTGTGATAATGTGATGGATGAGTAATAGAGTGAGAACCAGGGACAGCAGGCCTGAGATAGAAGGGTGGAAAGGACACCGTTAAAACAAAAGTTTATTCTTAACCTTAGTGAAAATGAGGGTTTCCTTGAGCTTGAAAACCCTTGAAATTTGTCGTTGTACTTCAATTAAATCATTCAAACAGCTAAAATCAGATTAAAATGATATTTAATATAAGCTTAAAACTTTCTGTGATATTAAATTGCTAAGCTTTGCACCTGAATGGAGCAGTGAAGTTTATCTTGCTCTCAAAAGTGACTTTTCAGCAACATATCATAATTGACTCAACACCTTTGGACCTATTCTGTAAACCTAGCAGGATTTCAGTCATTTTTCTAAATTCACTTTCCAGTCTTGTCTAAATTTTTTGCCATTATGAGGTAATATATTTGAACGTATCCAAGTTTTTCATTATCCTTTTTTAAAATTACAAAATATTAATTTTACTTAATTTTTTGTATATAATCCTGAGCCAGACAAACTGGTTACACTGAATTAATTAGCTTTTTAGTTTTCATTTCATAGTGTCTGTGGCAGGCTGGTGAATTTCTATAAGTGTGACCTTGAAAGAGGATGTGATGTGTGACTCCTTTGAGAAACATCCAAGAAGAGAGAAAGGTGCCTTCATGAACAGCAGAATTCCCCTGACGCTCAGGGGTGTACTTAGAGGTGTGAGGAACCAGAAACAGCATTGGCAGCTTTAATTTGCTTTTATTTCTCTGCTAAATTTCTAAAGTGGTTGTTTATGTCCGTGTGGTCACATGAGCTATTTTTAAATATTTCAAAGACGGGCCTGTTTCCCATCATACTATAAACATCCTTTGTCTTATCTGTTTTTGTCCACCCGCTTCATAATTACTGGACAGGATATTCCTTGCCAATATCACACTCTTGTACAAGCTATTTCCACTTGAAAAATACTTGAACAAGCTTTGTGTGATTTGGCTATGAAAAGTCTAACGATTTTTCCCTTTCAGATGGTGATAAGAGATTTCAAGGTTATGGACTTTGCCTAGTTGTCCTCTTAGTACTCTAAAGTTCTGCGAGTCGGTGGTCAGTTGCGTTACTCTTTCTAGAGTGTGTCTGTTTATTTCATGAGTGTGTCACTCACAACAACACCGCTCATCTGGATTTAGTAAGAGAACACCGAAGTGAGGGGAAAGACAAACCAACATCTGATGTCCACTCTACAGAAGTCCAGCCACTACACGCATGTTCACCAGAGTTGTGTCACCTCATTCCTTACATGCTCTCAAATACAAACCAGATAGTCCACAAACAGCAACCAATGGCAAAGGTTCTGTTTATTTCAGAGAGAATGTTGACTCAGAAGGGCCTCTTTGGATGGAGCAACAATCCATCAATGATTAAGCTATTCCTTTTTGTTGGGCAAATTAAGGATTATAATGACTAAAAGTTTATTATTTCCTGTATGTGTTCATTTTGGAAAGCAAAAAAAAAAAAAAAAAAAAAAAAAAATCCAAGATGGATACACCAAGGTAAATGTGCCAATGTAAACAAATCTGATGTTGGGAATGTTGTTACCGCACAGTGCAGCGACATGATAACACGTCTTGGCTAAGTTCAAGGACATGTGATTGCCACGCAAGTTGGCCTTTAGAGATTTTCCTCAACAACCCGATTTTTTTCTTGAAAAGATTAAAATTCAATAAAGAGTAAACAAAAAACATGTAAAACTCAGAAAATACATCAAAATGCTGTTTTTAATTCAAAGATTATGAGTAGGTAACACATCTGCTCAGCTGTCTTGCAATCATGACAGCTGTTTGTGTTACACTAATGATGGTGTATGATGTTCCCTGTGGGTGTGATGTTTGTGTGTGTGGGTGGGAATTCTTCAGGCAGCCTGTTGTCATGTTGAGATAAAGGGGTGGGGGGTTGGTTTGGAGGGATGGGTTGACATGGACAGGAATGGACAGTTTAATTAATAACCACCATCCATTTCTCCCTGACCTCAACTGGTCACATATGCTCACGCTGGAGTCCAGAAACAACAGCAGACAAATGTTCATCAGCTAATATTAATGGAGCTTTAACTCACAGGTTGGATAACAGGGAAAAAGGCAAAAGGAGTTAAAGTCAGAGGAAAGGAATTCAATAGCCAGTGACCAAGGGAAGGTAAGAGCTTTGATATCGAGCATGAACATGTTTTACAGGTGATTTCTTATGAGCCTCCAGTGTGCTGCTGGTTTGGAAAGGTAGATGTGCTTGTTATGTGGGCTGGAGGTTTATGAATCTTTGTGGGCTACTTTTTGATCTCAGGGGAAATTACACCAAGTTAATTAAAAATGTGGCAGTGCAGTCGATAAAAGTGATGAGTCACATGTGACCAATTTGTGGCCTTGACAGGCAAATACACTGAAGAGTTAGTTTGTTGAACGACACTTCTCGTCTGATCAATAAGCTGTAAATACTTACTAACTCTGAGGGCTTGCATGTGCTGAATTCCATGAAGAGTGGCAACACAGATCTTGTACATTTAATAAATGTCCTGACAGGATAGAAAAGGACAGTCTCCTTTCCATGTTTTTCCTGAGGCTTTGTAGAGACCTGACCTTCATCCTTTTCCTTCTTGCAGGTAGCATCTGAACATTTCATTCCTTTGTACTACAGGACATCTCTCAGGTGTGTTGATGTTTAATGAATTATTGTCCAGAATATGCATTTAGCAGATCTTCATTAAGGTGCCTAAGATCATCTTTCTTTGTTACAGAGCACAAAAAAAGACAAACAAACAAAACAAAACAAACAAAAAAAAACTTACTACAGCTTTGCTGGCTGTGCCAAGCTTGTGCTTTCTGAGTTGGTGACTGAAAACCTTCCTGAATGAATGAGTGGGTGGGCCCTGACATCAATGTGGTGGGACCGCTTCAAATCCCACCCAACGATGAATTCTCCATCTCAGAGAGCACCCACTTCTTTGGTAAGTGTTTGGCTGTTCATAGAAAACAAAAGCAAGGTGAATCTATAAGGTAGAATGGGTGTAAATCAGATTCTTAAGTCACCCTCAGTTAACGTATGACTAATGATGATTTAATGAAAATCATATGAATTTAATGAATTCCTGTTACTCACCATGAGCTATTGAGCTACTTACTGTGGATTTATGAGATTACATTAACTCATATTAGTTGATTTCACAAAATATTCACATATAAATATGTGAATATGACTTCTTTGGGAGAAAAAACACTAACTTAAGGTAGGGAAGAAAATATGTAATGCTGCAGAAAACGTGATCCCTAATGTGTGTTTTTTTTTTAGTTTAGTTTACTAGATGTACTTCTTCTGATCTTATAGAAGCATAAAGTCTTTAGCTCCATATTTTATGCAAAAACAGTATGCTAACAGCGCCATATTAACATGTAGTCACAGAGACAACATTAACATGCTGACGTTTTGCAGATATATGTTCAGTAGATACTGACATTTTACCATGTGTATAGAACATTTCTCTAAGTGTAATGAATCTAAACATTCCAGCCTTTTATAGAGACTTCTTTTTCACTGTTGTTTACAGTTTATATCTCTTGATATATTATTTATATCTATCTGAGATGTACCTAATACATGTGCAACTGAATGCAATCTATATACATATTTCTTTAAAGGAGATTTGTAAACATACAACTAAGATTCTAAATTGGTTTGAGGCTGGGCGTTTAAGCTCACTATAAACATTAAAGAAAACCAGTAAGTAAGCTAGAAAGGAATTGAAATGCAACGTTATAAAAACATGACGACTAGCTCAAGTCTTTCTAGGTGGTGATTCTACATTTACAAGTTTGATTAAGCCAGAGGAATAAAATGTTTCTAACAGGAGGTCAAGCAAAAACTATTTTAACATCACAACATCTGGAAGATGAGAACAAACAACCAGGTAGTTGTCATTTGTACATGAGCCAGTTCACGTCATACCTTGCCACCACACGGTAGCAGTCTGTTTCTACCCAAACCTGGGAATGACGTCATACATCAGCCAGCTACCTGTAATGACGTGAAGAAATGTGACAATGTGGTTAATAAGTAACCATGGCAACCTTTGCTCCCCTTGGGATTTCTGAAGCAAGTGGCAAACAGAGATTGTTCTTTTTCGCGGAAGGCTTTCCAATCGGAAGAAATAAATGGGAGATGATTTTGACACAAAGGAAAAAGTGAGCTTCAAACTATAGGAGGACTGTGGGATAAGAGAGTGAAGTCTCAGGATAGGCTGTGTGTCTGGTCACATGGAGATGGCCATGGTCCAGACACAGTCTTCAGGAGGTTAGTGTTTGACTTGACAAGATCGCAGTAAAGCTAAAAGATGATTTTTGTATGTGTTTAAAGTCAAAGTCATCCCTACTCAGATGTTTTTAGAGGATGATTATGCGACACATCTACTCTGGAAACCAGATTGTGAAGATGTTAACATACCTATGTTCAGTTTCAAATGTGTGAACCTGTGCATTAGAGTCTTTCATACCATCTTAAAAGACACAGTGTGGTCTGTGCAAGCAAGCTGTTAATCATTTATAGTATAATAATGCATGTTGTGTGGGTTGCTGAGTACTCTGGATGTCTTTATTTTAAGGGGGCTCCTCAAAAGTTATCCATATCATTAAAGCTGCATTAAAAAGTAATCTAGAAATCAGGACCACATGAGAGCCCTCTTACATCCCACACAATTACATTGAACATATATCACCAGATCCTGCAGTTCCTCTCATTTGAGTTTTTGTATTGCATCTTTCTCCAGACTTTTATAATTCTTCAGCACTACTGCATTAATTTTACTTTGTGTGTTAATTTACAGCCATGTTTGGCAGCCCTTTTCAGCTAAAAGTAGGTTCTGATAAGCAATCTGTGTTCTTTGCTCCCAGTCTAATAAAGTTGGATATTAGCCTTTGAACAACGTGAGAGATCAAGCAGCCAAAGAAAAACTAATATTATTAGAGTGTTAGAAATTAATAAGGAATTATAAAGAGAAGAATCAGACATAAAACAGCATGAATAAGTGATTAGCTGGGATTTTATACTGCAAGCAAGAACTGATGCAGATTTTTTTTTAAAAAACTGAATATCCTCAATTCCCAAATGATTAAAAAATGTTATTAAAAGAAAGGCTTATGTAAACAGTCATAAACTTTAATCTTTACCAACTTTTTTGAGTGTGTTGCTGTATTAAAATTCTAAATTTGTTTCTAATTTTAGTTAAATTGGTCTTTAAAACTGTTTAAAATATTCATATTTTGTACTTGTGTATGTTAAATCAAATTTAAATGAGTTAAGAAATTATAAGTTTTGTTTGCATTTAAAAATTTTTTTTTTTTTTTCATTTTAAATCAGGGTTTTAAATAAAGATAACAGGTTAATAGGTTAGTTTATGCTGTATCTGTCAGTGGATTTCAGTTTTAAGACAATGGTTGCTATTGTTATGGAGCTTTGAGCCAGAAACTTAAAAAAAATACACCATACACTTCAAAATACAAATCACATGTGGCATCTTGTGAATTATGGTTACCAAACATCCTGCCAATTTACAACGAATGGTAACAAAAAAATGTGACAGGTGTCTCTGTCCACATGTTCAAATTATTGTGGTGTCATTAAACAGGCAAAAAAGATATCCTGTGTAGGTTTAGCCTTATTTATTTATTTATTTTTATTTTTTTTATTTTGAGACGTGTTAATGTGACAAGATGCCAATGCATAATAATATATTGATTAATATCTAACCCTAACAATTTTTGTTCTTAATTCCCAAAGCCAATCCACAAATCTATCAAAAACTAACCTAATGATTTTTATACTGCTAACACTAATCAACCACAGCTGACAGCCAACTGGAAAGTCTTTGGGGAAAAAAAAACAAAGTCTTTGGACATGTGCTGGATAGGCTTAAACGCAGTTATCTTGCAATCTGCCACGTAAAACCACCTTCCGCCTCTCCTACATCCTTATAAGCTCTTTTGAGTATGCTGTATTTCTGCAATAAAATATTTGTGACAGACTGCAGGCATGGCTTTTAAAGGTAGACAGAGGAATAAAATGATCGGGAAGTGGCATACTTCTCCAAGTTTCAAGCCTTTCTTGCATTAGATCAATTAAACTGTTACACACAGTGGAGTGAGACTGTGCTGCTCAGTAGGACAGTGTTTTTCAGATGTTCAGAAGGTGTTTTAGGTCTGGAGTAAAAAAGTCCTTATTTTCAAAGGGCATATAAATCTTGACAGAATGCATCAGAAAGAAATAACATCTTATTTTAAAAGGCCTAACTCTGCTAGGCTGTCATAGCTGGGCCCATGTTCAGGGTGCATGTTGACCTTATTGAGACTCTATATGAAGGAAAAGTTGTTTTTTTGTTGTTTTCTTCCATGATAAGAATTGTAATATGTGACTTTTCATGTATGTTTTAAGTGACAGATCATGCAGGGAGAAAAATGTGCATACATATTCCTTACTGCCACAGGTTTTGTGTTATAGGAAATGTGTTTAGGCCCCATCCTAACCCTCTCCTTAAGCATCTTTAGGCAAGACATTTCCACCGATGCACTCATCAGTTTACAGTATGGCAGAGAAAATGTGCTGCATACAAAAAAAAAAAAAAGAAGCTATATGAATATGTTTGTGAATGAGTAACACACTGTAAACTACTTTGTAGAAACTATTCAAGTTTAAAAGGCTCTATATAAGTGTGGCTCATTTACTGTTATTGGACGTCATTGTGATCTTTACAGTTTTCTGCTCTTTTATAATCCTTCCCCTCCTTTTCTCTCAGATATTCTGGCAGATCAAGGAAGTCCTCTTCTGCATGACCCTGACATCTCACACTTCACAAACTATCCCAGCATGCAGTATCCTTCCATGGAGCCAAACATGTCCTCCACTCCGTACTACTCCACTCAGAACTATTACCCTCAGTACAGTGGAGATGAATGGTACTTACACACAGGCATATACGAACTGAGGAAAGGACCTCTGGAAGGCAGCTACGAGGCAGACATGGAGGAGGGGTCTTCTGCTGTGCCAGCTGTGTGCAAAAGGGCTCGACATATGTCGCAAGCTGGAAGAGTCAAAGGGGAGGAGTTGTGTGTTGTGTGTGGAGATAAGGCTTCAGGATACCACTATAATGCTCTCACCTGTGAAGGATGTAAAGGTGAGTGGACACAGCAGTGGACATACAGTAGCACAGCCGTTTGTCTTCTTCCATGTGGATTTAAAGGAAAGGTGAAGCTGTTGGGTCTGCAGACGTTCCGTAATTGACTAATCTGTCAGTTATTTTTATGGTCTACCTCTCAAAGTTCAAGGCTACAAGTCCAAGTTACTTTTATATTCAATTAACAGTCACATATTAAGATTCAAAATAAATAGAAGAATTAAGAGATAAAATCTGCAACAGCTGCTTTCAATTGTTAAATGAAAAATTTGGAAGGATTTCCTGAATGAAAGTTGCATCCATTCAAATACTGTATTAATAATTAGCTTTTTAGACAAAATGCAAATTCCAAGTTCTGCTTGCACTGATTATGCTTTTCCTGAGTATTTATCTAAACCAAACAGAGTTTGAATAGATTAAAGTGCATTTCCATGCAGTGATAGTACATAGTATATGTATACTTAGGCGCTGAATGACATCTGCCCTGCATACTAAACTTCTGTTGTCTTTAGTTGTGGACCTTTAGAGGTCAGTAATGACAAGGATGTTTTTTTTCTCTTAAAAGTTACTGAGCTCTATAACACCAGGAAGTCCAGTATGTTCAGACAGTTGTGCTTAATCTCACTGAGCCGCAGATATTCCTCACAAGGGAGGTGATTTCTTATGCTTTGAAGCTGCACCCAATTCCTTATCTGGCTGCTGATTTTGTAACAGCAGTTTACAGCTACTTGTTGTACACCATGTACGAATTTCTATTTGTTTCATGTTAATTACCTGCCGAAGACAAGCAGTAAATCCATGAAACATACAATGTACAGCCATGTTGAACTGTCACTTACTGATTATAAGAAGACAAACACTACCAAATAAAGCAATATTGCCTTAAAAAGGAGCACTTTACAGCTCTTTCTATGTTTACAAATTATTAACTGAGTGAAAGCAAAGTTATAGCCTTCAGCAGCTCCTCCCTGTGTTTTTATGACACTGTCTGAATTTAGTGGAATTCCTGTGAAGCAGCAGGTGAATGCATATGAGAGTAATTCCACACTACCTTGATGGACAATGCCAGGAGTGTGGCAGGTGACCTGTGCAGCTATTTGACTAAGAATAGGCTTAGGTCTACCTGGTACTGCTTCCAGATTGGATTCCTTCTCAGCTTTCTGCTGCACAATGCACGAGCAACCTGAGCTCAGCCACACTAATGCATGTCATTGTGCTTAATGATGTCAGAATGTCTGGTAACAGGTCCACAGTTATTCTGTATGCATGTTTGTGTGTGTTGCTGTTTTTGCAGAGTTTAACTACATTGTGTGGATCAAACTGCTCAACTGTTTAAAAAAAGATAGAGGTCAGGGGTTGGGTTAAAGTTGGAGTGAGGAGCTCAGGAATTCAATATCACATCATAAGTCCCCAACAGGTTTTTCTAAGTGCATTTTCCCTGTTGCTGTATGGTTTAGGGCCAGATAGTACTCTTACAACATTATCCATTCCTATCTGTTCCTTTATGCTAAGAACTTGTTCGTTATTCTTAATGGTTTCAATAGAATTGAATTTAATTGCATAATATTTTATTATGGTAATTATGTAGCTGTGATTCACACAAACAAATGATGGATACTATATAAACAATCAATGCATTGTGTTATTGCAGGGATCACCAACTCTGTACTCGAGGGCCAGTATCATGAAGGTATTGGATGCATCCCTGCAGAAACACACCTGATTTAAATGATTGGGTCATTAACAGACTTGTGCAAAAATTGGCAACAAGCTGTTGGAGATCCATTTTATTTGAATCAGGTGTTGCAGTAGGGAAACATGCAATACCTGCAGGACACTGGCCCTTAGAGGACCGGAGTTTGTGATACCTGGGTTGTTGCTTTGGGCAGGAATTTCCCTATTTTGTTGCACTGGAGCTGAAGAAGCCTCCGACTGAACACACTCTATTTAATCATTGTGATAACGGCCGTGCAGTTTTGTCCGTTGTGTTTGACAACATGTGTAACATTATTCTTTAGTGTTTCTCAATCCTGGTCCTCAGTACCCACTGCCCTGCATGTTTTAGAGGTAACTCTGATTTAACACACCTGAATTAAATGAATGGCTCTTTAACAGGCTTGCAAATAACTTGATGAAGTTCATTGATCAGAATCCGGTCTGTTGGAGTGGGAACATCTCTAAGACATGCAGGGCAGTGGGTCCTGAGGACCTGGATTGAGAAACAGTGCTTTACACAATCACTTCTAGAGGCTCCAAAGAAGTTTCCAATTCAGAGCCAGACTTTTTAATCATTGGCTCTGATCCTATTGCCTCAGTAGATGGCTGCAAAGCAAACTGTCCATCAGAGACTTACAGGGATAGGCAACATGTTGGTACAAATCTTTTATAATCCACACAAAAATTACAAAGCAAAGACTAAAAAGTATAGGAACTAATGCAAAATTACTAGAAGCATTGCTCCTCCACATATAAGCAGCATTGTATTGCTGTACCTGGTAGATAAAGTACTCTCTCTGAAGATAGTTATAGTTATTATGAGTTCATTTGAAAAACCTTTTCCCCTGATAGAAAGTGTAATCAATATATAAATAGTAAATATTTCTGTATGTAGTGTTATATGTATTTAATATGTAGTGATGCACAATTCACTACCTGTTGTACTTGTATAAGTGACCAAATGTGACCAAAAAGAAAATCTTGAAATCTTGAAATAGCAACATACCTGAGATTTTTTTTTAGTCAAAACAATAGCAAGACACTGCAGTGCGGAAATTTAGAGAGTAAAAAAATCAAATAGTTACTGGAGCAAATTTATTTCCACCCGTTTGGAGTTCTATTGGTGTAATATAGTGTAAAATGTTTTGATTTTCAGCTGTGTTTTTCATGTTCATGGCACGTTCTTCCCATATTCAGGTTTCTTTAGAAGAAGCATCACAAAAAATGCTGTGTACAAATGCAAGAGTGGTGGAAACTGTGAGATGGACATGTACATGCGCAGGAAATGCCAGGAGTGTCGGCTGAGAAAGTGCAAGGAGATGGGAATGCTGGCAGAGTGTGAGTATTGCTGCTTGTTGACAATCATCCTGTCTCAGATGATGATGAAACAGTTAGTAATTGGCATCACAATAGGAAATTAGGAACTTTTACACATATTTCAAGCAAATATGCACCATCAGCAAGTCACCAGTGTCTGTAAAGTAGAATTTTAAGTGGCTGTCAGAGGTAAGCCCTCATTCTCAATTCTGACAAGCTCTATTGAACTGAAATGGGAGATTGTATGTCACTTATGCCACACAACACAAAAGGTCCAGCTTTTGTTACCTTTCCCAGAAATAGAATCAATCAAAAAGAAAGCTTAACTCAGATAAACATTAACACTTTCAATGTGGATGCTGTTGTTTAAAAGAATGATCTGATGGATTTCTGCATTAAGTTCACCAATACCACCACATCTTTCTCAAATATTAAACAGATGTAAGTGTGGGAACAAAACCTGTAAATGTGATCATGTACTCTGTCTGAAGATAGTTATGGGGTCTATTAAAAGCTGCCAGGATAAAAGAGCGGGAGGACAAACTGCACTCCTGTTGCTCATAAATAGTGCAGGGAGCTGTGATGAATATTGCAGGGTGGAAGGCACTGGTGATACTATCTACTGCTGCAACAAGAGCTGAACAGGTTGGACTGTTGTAAATCATAATATAAAAATGAAGCAATTTAACAGAGACATGTTTTTTTTTTGTTTTTTTTTTTAGTTTTTGTATTGCTTTTTATTGTTCTTTCAAGTCAATATCCTTTGACCATTTACTTAATATGTTTGCATCAGCTGGAAAAATGTAAAAGAGGGTCAATGAAAATACCATTTTGTTCACAGGAATTAACTGAATAATGAAGGAAAATGTGATTAAAAGATCAAAAGATTAGTTGTATACATCTTGGAAATACTAAGTCACATATTCAACATTGTGCAGGTTCAGGTGTACGTTGTGGGAAAATATCAATCACACAGAATAACAAAGGTACAATTAAGATTTGAAAAGAGATTTTGATTTCTTTTCAAAACTGCTGCTGCTGATTTTTAAGCCTGTGAGGTATTTAAAACTGAAAGTGAAGCCTTCTTTAATGCCGACAGGCCTGCTGACAGAGATCCAGTGTAAATCCAAAAGGCTGCGCAAGAACACCAAGACCTCCCCAGGGCGGTCGACAGGAAATGAGACAGAGGGGGCAGACAGCGCAGACAACAAACAGGTCACCTCAACAACCAAACTGTCAAAGGTAAACAAACCGCATCAAACTGTGAGACACTCTGTATCACCACTTAATTGAAGTGCTGTTTTGAATCTCCTTTCAAATCCAGGAAAAGGTCGAAATCACAGAAGAGCAGCAGACACTCATGAGGCTAATTGTAGAAGCTTACAACAGACATCAACTTCCTCAAGATGTAGCCAAAAAACTGGTATTTTTTTCCTTTTTTTTAACCCAGTACTGAATTATTGACACAGAATGATCAAACATTTACAGCTGATTGGAGCTAACGTTTATCACTTAGCTGGAATAAAGTTTGGATTATTACATGTTTTTTTCTTCTTCTTCTTCTTTTGCTTTTAAGTTGGTGGAATTTTTGCAGCTTCATCTGCTTTCTCTCAAAAGAAATGACTTGTTTTAATCATTCTCATTGATTTTCTTGTTGCTTGCTTCTTTCTCCAGCTACAAGACCAGTATAGCAAAGAAGAAAATTTTCTCCTTCTGACAGAAATTGCAACAAGTCAAGTTCAAGTATTGGTTGAGTTTACAAAAAATATTCCAGGTATGACTCAGCAGTTTGCTTTAAGAGACACTGCAAAGTTTTATCTGGCCTAAACATTGGCACAGCCCTGAAACATGTGAGCAGCCTCACTTCTTGTTGTAATCAGAGGTCCTTCTGCAGGCTTTTTGTCTCTGGACCATGAAGATCAGATCGCTCTGCTGAAGGGTTCGGCTGTTGAGGCCATGTTTCTGCGTTCAGCCCAGGTTTTCAGCAGAAAGATGCCAAGTGGACACACAGAAGTTTTAGAAGAGAGGATACGTAAGAGTGGTGAGTCCACCTGGAAATATGTGTTATAGTACTTCTAATAATAATATCTGTAATAAGAAACATCACCCCTCTAAACCAGTGTTTCTCAGTCCTGGTTCGCAGGGACCACAGTCCTGCATGTTTTAGCTCTTACCAACTCCAGTACACCTGATGCAGATGAACTGAACTGCTCATCACGTTCTATGCAGGCCTGCTAAGGTTGCATAATACTTGATGAGCCTTCCAAAGTTTTGCACCAGGGCAGTTTTCCCTGAGGACCAGGATTGAGAAACACAGCTCTAAACCTTAGCTGCATGTAACTTCTTCATGGTGTTCAGCAGACTTGCTCTTTTGCACCACCTGCAGCAGCCAAGCCTGGTCAGATCCTCCTTTAATATTTGATCTGTGTGATACAGCAGAGATGTGTGCTAACCTACTGATCTCTGGTTGGTGTAGGTTACACATGCACACACACCCTCACTGGGTACAGTTTCACCCTGCTTAGGTATTTGGGTGCCTGTGTGTGCATCCTTGCAGATGAAGGAGAACAAACTGACCTCTGCTGTGCCATCAGGATTAAATGATTGAAACTCACACAGAGAATTCTGCTGCCCCTATTTGCAAATACAATATAGCGCATATTAAGATGTTTATTTTCTTGCTGGGTTAGAAATCATTTATATGTGTGCGAGGTGTCATTGTGTCAGCCAGGTTAAACAGTTAGGCAGCAGCGGTGATGGAAGGAGTGTATGTGTGAGTGTGTGTCACTGGGTCCCTCAGTGCTGCTCTGGTATGAATGGTGAGGATAAAAGATATTTACAATAAAGGCCAGTCTGGGAGAATAAAGCAGCAAAGCTGTCTGAAGAGACCATTGTTTCTTATCAAAACATCAAGAGTGCTATTGTGCTCTTCTCTCCCTCTGAGCCCCACTGGCATTTCTGAAAGCTTGGTGATGTGTCCAAGCAGACTAACTCCCTCAGCTAGTTTGATGAGCATCAAAAGTAGGAGCTTCTCCAAATATGCAACAAGCTTAGTATAAACATTTTAATCATATATAGAGATGTTTGAATAGTTATTTTTTTCTTTAGAGACTATTCCTGTTTTTTTATTATCAGTGGAGAGAAGGTGATATTCATTGATTCTATATGCTGAAAAATGATGCAGATATATTCACAGTAAAATGATAGCAGTCCATCCCCTGCAGTGCAGCTATGGTGTTTTAAATTGTGTAAATAAGGACTTACTATTTTTTTTTTAGAGTTTGCAAAATCACTTTGATTTCCCTCATATCTGCTTCCCCATCTCCCCAGTTGCCTTGGTAATTTACAATCATTCAGATATCAAAAACAATAAATAGTATACTAATAAAAAGTAATATCCAACCATCTATTTCATACACTTGCTTTTTAAAGCCTTTCCCAGCTACTATGAGGTGAGAGACAGTGTGGACATGTTGCCAGTCCACAACATCAATATACAGTCAAGATTATTCAGCAGATTTATTTATTTTTTTGTGTTACTGTTCTATATGAGCTCTCTTGTTTATGTTATTCTTCTTGCATTTCTTCATCCCTATCTTTCTTTCTCTTCTTCAACTCCTTTGTACTGTGATGGACTGGAGACGTGTCCAGGGTGTACCTGCCTCTCGCCTGCTAAATGCTGGGATAGGCTCTAGCTTCCCCGTGACCTTGAATTTGGACAAAGCAGAGTAGAAAATGGATGAATGGGTGAACTCCTTTGTAATGCTCACTCCAAACAGGAGCCCACGAGTTAGACCTTAGAATCTGCTATTTCTACTTATTTTTATTTCTCCAGCCATGTTTGTTTGTCTGTCTGTGAGTTTGTGCAAAAAAACACTTGAACTAAAAGATCCTCAACAAATTTCCGTGTGGATCCAGATTTCTCTCTTTAGATTTATTAGATTGGGTACAGGCCTTGCTAAATGACATTTAGGCTTTACGAATAAGTTAATCTGATTTTCTAATCAGACTTGATTTTTAAATGACAATATCCAGGTTGGTAAATCCATGTTTACGAATGCCAAGTAAAATAAAACAAGGTGTAATCAATATGTTAACAGAAGTTAATAAATGAAAATCAAATTCATGTGCTCAGGACCTACAACACTTAAAAGAAGAGAAAAACTTTCACCACTGGTTACCTTAAACGTTAGACTACACAGGTGCTCATCCACCACTCTGGAAAATCAAAGGGGTGAAAAGTTTATGCTCAGCTGCATTTCTGTGACAGTCCATTTCTTTATGGAAGCTTTTAGTCAAACCAAAAATAAAGTTATTTAAAGCTAGAGCTCCTCAAGTATTTGTTTCAATTTATTACTGTGTAAGTCATGAAAATGTTTATGTTTAATGTTATCTGTACAAACAACAATGTATATTGGTTGATTTAGCTCCTAGTGTGTGTGTTGCATAAAGGAAGCTCTTGTGTAAATTTAGATCTAAAGGATTTTGATCAAAGGTTATCCTTACATTTATCAGTTTGGTCTCCTGTTATATAACAATCTTTTTTCAGTTTAAACTACAGCACTGATAATGATTTCATGCACTGAAACCATAAAATGAAAAGCCACAATTATTGAGGGAGGTTGCTTCTTTGACTGTTTAGATTTTTAAAAATTGCAATAAAGGCTGTTTTATTTTATTTTATTTTATTTTATTTTGTGCAGGTATATCAGAAGAATTTATCAAACCCTTGTTCAACTTTTACAAAAGTGTCGGTGAGCTCCACATGGTGCAGGAGGAACAGGCTCTCCTCACAGCCATAACCATCCTGACACCCGGTGAGTCTGTGTAAACAAGCTTTTACTGTATTGATCCAATAGTTCTGTTCAGTCATTATTTAAATTGTTTTCTGAATCTATTACCTACAATCCTCAATACCTCAAGAGGTTACATCATCCCAGTCTGCTTCATCCCCATCCAGATCGACCTTATGTGAAGGACCAGCAGGCTGTTGAGAGACTGCAGGAGCCCATGGTGGATGTGCTGAGGAAGCTGTGCACCCTGCAGCATCCACAGGAGCCGCAATACTTTGCCCGCCTCCTGGGCCGTCTAACAGAGCTGAGAACACTCAACCACTACCATGCAGAGATGCTCACATCCTGGAGAGTGAACGACCACAAATTCACCCCACTGCTTTGTGAGATCTGGGACGTGCAGTGACACAGAAGGAGGAGCAAGAAAAGTTGGGTGGTGAGATGAACAGCTTGCAAGACAACAATATGAACCAACAGCAGTGTGTGTTTATACTGGAAGATATGATTTAATGATAATTAAATCCTTCCACAACCTGTTTACTTCTGTAGTGCTTGACTAATGTCTTAAAGGGACATTGTGTAAAAATGACTGCCATCTAACGTTGGAATCGTGTAACGCATTCTAACATTTAATGTATTCTAACGCCTCACTTTCTCAAACACATACTGCAACAAAGGCACCTGCTTTGTCTCAAAAAGCACCAATGAAAAGCATGTCATCTGATAGTTCATGGAGAGGTTTGTGATTTCACAAAAATTGCTAATTGCATCCCATCAAACTGTCAGATGTCATTCCTCTGTGTTTAAAAGGAAGAATGATTCTCACAAAGGGAACAGATCTTGACGGGGAATCTGGCCTCGACACAGCAGCATAATACACCAATGATAACACATCATGCAGACAATGATTTTGGCCAGTAAACAACAGATGTTACACAATGTCCCTTTAAGGCTTAAAGGCTTAAGTATTACTTGTGTATGTACAGTATGTGTGAGCTATTTTCATGGATCATACAAGCTACATTACTAATTACAGAGGGGGTTTTGTCTTTGTTCAAAAGTTAGGATTTATAGGTTTTTGTCTTTATTGTATTATTATCATATGAAACTAATTAATTAGTAAAGCAAGTACAAACACTGGAACTGGGTTAAAGACAAGAAGGTGACAGCAAGAAGTGTAAGATTTAGATCTGTGAGCATTTGATGATGGTTTCATTAAAATATTTGTGTATAATTTGGATTTCATGTGTCTGCCTCTATAAATGACCAGGTTTTCAGGGACAAGGTTTACATGGCAACATACCAAAGAGGATGCAGTTATAGCTGTTGCTCAGTCAAGAAAATAGAAAATGTAAAAATCAATTGGACCAAAAATAAACATATCCCCCAAGCAACTATAACAATTTGACTGCTTGCCTAATATGCAGCTGGTCCTCCCGCTTCGACCAATCAGGTTGTGGATGAAGAACATCTGACAGTCCTGCAGTGTCCGGTACTGAACCTTTGGGCCAGGTTGTGGTATGGAGTACTTGTGGATTGTGTTCACTCCCCACAGACCCCATCAGATTGGTATCTATGGTGTTTTGAGACCAGGTGAACACCCCTGACTTTTCATCATGATGTTGAAACCTTTCCAAAGCAGTTTATGTGGAGCACACTGTTGTCCTGCTGGAGAAAGCTGCTATCGGACTTCAAAATAACACCCACATGAATGCCAGGATGCAAGATTCCCCAGCAGAACATTTAATTATCACAAGCTGAGCAGCAACCTTACTCATTTTACCTGCCAATGATTTTAATTTTAGGCTAATCATATTCACTTTATTCCCCCCTATGTTTTAATACTCTTCTCTATTCCATGTCCATTGTTGCAAAATCCTTAACATGTTCACCATATCAGTGAGCATAACTGTATATTTCTAATTTTGCATTGCTTTGAGACATAATACATTCGACTGCCACTTCCTCCAATTTTATAAATATCTCTTTCACTCATTCTAAATACTTTGTTCAAAACAATGAACATTCAGACCAGAATCTAATAAAATGATGTGATTGTGCAGCGGACTGAAATATGCTACAGCTTGACAGACACACTCACTTACCCTAACGCACATGATGTCTGACTAGCATGCAGCATATGGGATATGGACCGCTTAGTGGTTTGGCATGCAGTTGTCCTCTTGAGTCTAGCTGTACAACATGAAATAAATGTGTGCCAAAGTGGAAGATACAGTGACAGCTGATCACTATGTATGTGTAATTTGTAATGCATGGTGAACATTAAATGCCCAGGTAGTATTGCTGGCAGACAGCATTTGTCATTGTTATGGCAGCATGAGTCACTTTTGTGAGAATTATAAAGTGTTTTTGTGGCTATAGTACATTTTACAATTAACAGATTGAGTGTGTTTTTGGAAGCACATTGTATCACTTGTTTTGCATTAAATAATTGAGACAAGTGTAAAACTATTGTTAAAAAGAATAAAAATGAAAAATAAACTCAATGTAAGCATAATGAAACATGTCTGGTATTTGTAATTTTACAATGTATAACTTGCAACAATAGATCATTTACTTTGTATGTCTTATTTATGCTTTCAATTAACTTTTGAGAACAAAAGTGCCTCAAATAAAGGAACAGGAGTGTGTTTTTTACATTTTAGCCAATTTTCTAATAGCCAGTAAAGAGTATTTAACCTAATATTTTTTTCTGTTATTTTATGCTGTAGCTGGAGTCAGTTCAGAGACTTATACGTAATTTTTGTACTAGTAAAAAATGACCAAATCCAACATTCACACCACAGGGACTTAGTCTCACCCACAGAGGATAGAGTTTTCTGAACTGACTGAAACCACTTGTCTGTAGTCAATTTTTTTTTTTTTTTTTTTGCTTATCCACATCAAGATGTAAGACATATATTTTTAGCATTAAAGCATGCAAACCTCTTTTATGATGTCTCAGATATCCTTCTGTAAAGAAACATAATATAACACATAACACTTTATAATGTAATACAATTAATACCTGCAGTACCATCTGGAGTATTGACTGCTGCTGATCTGCGTTATAAGAAGGAAGAAAAATTAACTGCATGATGAGTACTGACTACATGGTAGCTGCTTTACAAGTTTACTATTGTACTTATTTAAATACTTGATTAAGAAGAAATATAAACTTTTTAATTTTTTTATCACAGTAAATTTATTTATTTATTGCAAATTTAACACTAAACCTTTAAAGAGATTATTCTACAGTAAACAAGGAAAGTTCTATACATAACATGACATCTATCTAAAGTCTCATCTTTTTAATAAGCAAGTTGGGACAAACTTTACATCATTTACATTGTTACTCTGACCATGCAACAGTTAATTTTATATGTAAAAAAAGCAACATTTTAATGCTCCTCAGTACAAACATATGTGAAAATAAATGTATCTGTAAACTAAAAGAACACATTTCAAGACACTTGTTCTTGTTGTTGAGTTTTTTTTTCATTTAGTTTTTTTGTGATGTTTGATTGTTGCACTTTGTGACCAGGAGCCACCTTTTCTGCAGGTTAGTGTTTATGATTGTGTGACAGCACCATCTTATGGTGTAAGCAGGCAACAAACGTCACCTCTGAAAACACATAATACACCAAGAAAATAGTTAGCAAAGAAAGCAGTTAAAGCACTAACAAATTACTGATCAGAGATCTGAAACTCTGACTCGTTCGCTTTTACATACTTGCAGCTTTACTACAAAACTTGCTATTTTCTAAAGACACAATGGTGGTTAAAGACACTTATAGCTGAGTTCTGTCCTGATCATTGGGGGGTGTCTCTACACCTGGATAAACCAGGAAGCCAGAAAATGTGGTGTACCTCCCCTGATTGCTATAAACAGCATAACGCTCATCCTGCTGACTGTACAGCCATACTCTGTCGCCCCTGCGGAGCAACAGCAGCAAGCTCTGACTCTGCATCTCCCGTCTCTTTGATGTATCCTCATCGAACACCATCGCCTGCACCTCTCCGTTCCCAGTCATCAGCTTCACAGAAACAGCCTTGCGAGGGTGTTTCCCTACAGTGAAGGCAAAGAAGTATGCCCCAGGGAACTGGCATGTGAACAGGCCAGTGGTTTTGTTGAAATGGCCCCCGATGTTGACATATTCCACATCAAAGGTCAGTGGCGGCTTGTCCTGATTCCTGCTGCTCTGACCGATGAGTGTGGATGTTCGTGCCACTGAGAAGGCCGACTGTGGCTGCTCCATCACTCGATCTTTGGCCATGAGGTCAGCATGAGGTGGGCAGCTGGGGTAGGACAGCTCCGGTGGGGAGAGGTGGTTGCTGATGTAGCTGGCTGGCTGGATGTCAGGATAAACGAGGTAACCAGAGAAAGTGATGTAAGGGCCAGCATTACTGTACAAGGCAAACTGAGGATTCTGCTGTAAAAGCAGCCACACTGTGTCCATTTCCTTCAAACTGACCATTACACTTTGGCTTTGAACTTTTCTCCCTGTCTTACGGTAGTCGTCATAAGCTATGGCCTGCACCTCCTCCCCATTCTTCACCAATATGACAGAGAGAAGTTTTTTTGGAAATTTTCCCACGGAGAAGGAGAAATAGTAAGCCCCTGGGATGCGGCAGCGGAAGTGACCGCTGTCTGGGCTAAAGTCCCCTCCGATGTTGACCATGAGCTTGTTGAAAGTCACTGCTTTCTGCTTGCCTCCCACCACACTGTTGGTTCGTGTGGCAGAGAAAGCAGAGCGGAGACCTGTTGTCACAGGAGAGACGTGAAGGGGTGAAGCTATTCCAGAGAGGATTATGATCACTAAACACACCAGGTAGCAATGTGAGCTCTGGGGAGCTAAAAATGAGAGAGAGAGACAGAAAGAAAAAACATGAAATTACCTTTGAGAAAATAATCAGTAAAAGGGTTGAGTGAATGAGACACTTGAGATGTCCTGAAATGAGGGTCAGAGAGGTCATGCATTTTGGGAATGTATTATTCCCTCCCTCATCAGTATTTTTCCAGCTTACAAATGATCATATTAAATTTGATCATTGGATGAGCTCAAAAAGCAAAGTGTAAAAACTGAGATCTTGGTGTAATAAGCTGTAAACAGAATGTGTAACAGTCAAAGAAAACCAGGCAGGCTGCTTCCCCTTTTTACAGTAGTAATCCACTACTTGTATGGTTTCATATTTAACACACAAACACGAGGAAACCATCATGTTGTTTAAATATCTCAGATAGGAAATGTTGGACAACAGATTTAATGGGAAAAAGTCTGCAACAGAAAGTTTTCTTTCATTAATCTAAACCTGTAAAAGTTATCAAAATCACCAATAAGCTGAGATATTAGGAAACACATACAATACCAATCACAAGGAATCACCTTAATATTGTAAACCAAATAGATTGGCCAAGACTGCCAGTATCAAAGTGAAAC
Source organism: Melanotaenia boesemani (assembly GCF_017639745.1). Lineage (NCBI taxonomy): Eukaryota > Metazoa > Chordata > Actinopteri > Atheriniformes > Melanotaeniidae > Melanotaenia > Melanotaenia boesemani. The sequence continues at coordinate 30,569,079 of NC_055691.1, forward strand.
AGAGTTCCAGTATTACATGGAAGTTCATCAGACTGAGCTTATCACATACAGTAATTCCTCTATATGAAATACAAGTTGATAAGGAAGTCTGGCTACACTGTGTTGACATAAAACCATGCAGTCGGTGTGAGCAGCAGCCCCCGTAATGTGGCTGATGTGTCTGTTCTCCCTGTGCACTGACAGCAGGGACTACATTAGATGCTGGTTCATCTGTTCCTCTGTGTGTTGAACAATGGAAAATTTCAGAGGGGTTGCTGAGGTGGGGCAGGACAGGACAGAGCGCCAGAAGACATTGAACAATATCAACGAGTCATTGTTTGAAGTGTGGCTAAATGAACAGAATTCAGTCAGTCATTTTTTTCTATGAAAATTTGAGCTTTTAAAAAAGTATTTTCCTGACATTTTTGTTTGCATTTACTTTATCATATAAGAGCAGCACAAGCAGAAATCACTATTAATTTATCAAAATCACTCTCAAGCTTTAAAAAAATTCACAAAACTTGTTTACATGTGGAAAACATGAAACATTAAAGGTTAGAATTGCATGAAAATCTTCCATTACCTTGACTAAAAGAGTGGAAACCTTAGACCGGTACAGTAAAACCTACAGACACAAGTAATTGCAGGCTCATGTTTTAAACCTGCTGGTTTCGCCTGTGATGTGGTTATTTTACAAGAGCCTAATAACAGATATTCAGCCCTCAGCTGTGCTAGGCCAAGAGCGGAAGAAGTCTTAACAGGAGTCAGATACTCTTTCTCTAAGGTTGAAATCCCATTTTACAAAGCCACATTTTAATACTTAAAATCAACTAAGAGTGACATGTTGAACTCTTAATAAGATAATTCATATTTGTGTAAAGAAATGTCTAATAAAGTGAAATACAGTGATAACAGAATCTGTTATTTATACCAAAATACAACAATCTTACAAATAATCAAACACAGAAATGCTATTTTTTATCCCATTTTCTGTTTACATATAATTTGCATCTAATACAAATAAATCAATTAATTAGAATTAACTGGACATAAAAAGATATGAATACCCACCTGTTGAACTTTTTCGGGGAAATAATTGCATGCTGGATTTATTCTTGGTCAGATCTTTGAATAAGGTTCCTGTGCATTTGCAGCACTGCTAATGTAACAGGTCAGACACCCAAAGGAACAGCTTTTTTTCATACAGAAATGTGAAGAGGAGGGGCTCCACTCACCTCCCCACCCCACGACCCCCTCTAAATTTCTATAGCTCCTATTCCGCCTCTAAAAAAGTGAATATGCAGCTGCACCATGAAGCCTGATTGGCCTTCAGAGGTGTTTATTTTAACTTGTGCATTGTTTTGTCTGAAACAAGGGGGAAAGAGTGAAGCAAACTCCAACAACTTCTGAAAAATCTTTGCATAGCAGCCAATAAATGCAGGTGGAAATACATGAAAAATAAATAAATAAATAAAAATGACAAAAAAAGTGTCATTATACATATTAGTTGAAATGGTTTTATTGCCGTTGCTACAGTACAAAAACAAATGTTTGCCTCTGGTGGCAATATAAAATTAGCAAATAAAGTAAAGAAATTTGTGTTTGGTGGATTTTTTCTTTATTATAACAATGTTCTTGACAAAAAATCTTATACCACAGGAAAACCTGTTTATTTTCCTTTCAAATTTTGCCACATTTGTAAGGAAAATGCAATTTGTTGGATGAACAGCAGAGTTGAGTGTGTGGGTTACACGTATGAAAAACTTGTCAGATAGGTTTGCAATAGAGAGGTAGGTGTAGTAGGGTAGTGCGTCGCATGCTGGCTAACCATTTTATGAGAACAAATCTTACATAGTGAAATGTTTCTGCAATCCTACTTAGAAATTATTCTTCATACGGCAGAGCAAACCCTGTCACCTGCAGAAATTTCTGCACAGATGTCGCTCAAAAGTGGGAGGATAAGAGTTAAAATCAAATAGTAAAATACAATATCAAGATACGTTAAAACACGTAGTTTTTTATGTTTGTATTCTTGTGATTTTATTTTTGATCTGCAAACAATAAAACCAAAATCAAATCATTTTGAAAGTAATTTTCCTTTTTTAAAATTCCATTACAACAGTGAAAAGGAAAAATGCATCGCAGTTTGTGTAATAAACACTTTTTAAATACTCTCTGAACAGAAAATCCAATGATCAAAACATACACTGACCAAAAGTAATTCTATATATGTTTTGAAATAAAACCAATCCTTTATATAGTAAATATTTGTTCTGCACATTTCAAATATATCAGAATATATAAGAATTGACTTTAAAATTCTCCTCATTACATTCAAAGCACTCCACAATCTGGCCCCTCCATATATATCTGATCTCCTGCACATTGCCACTCCGATCCGTTCACTTCGCTCCTCCTCTTCTCTCCAGCTTCTTGTCCCCCCTGCCCGTCTCGTCACTATGGGGAGCCGAGCATTCAGCCTCTCTGCTCCCCATCTCTGGAACTCTCTTCCCCCTGACATCCGTACTCTCTCTTCAAATCACAACTCAAAACACATTTATTTTAATGAACTATTTTAATGTTCCTTTGTACAGTGTCCTTGGGTGTTTTGAAAGGCGCTTTTAAATAAAATGTATTATTATTATAATTATTATTATTATCAGGGGGGATGTTTCTCTGCAATAAATTAATTAAATAAATGCAAATGTTTTCATAGTTTAGTTTGTTCTCCATTTGCTGCTCTGCATATGAGACTGTCTGTACAGAAGCTGATCTAAATGGATTTGATTTAGATGTTTATTGTTTTCCTTTGCAAGTTTCAGTTTATCTCAGTGTTTCTCAATCCTGGTCCTCGGGGACCACTGCCCTGCATGTTTTAGAGGTGTCCATCTTTAATACACCTGACTCAAATGAAGGTGTAGCAGGCTTGCAAAAAACTTGACAAGCAGTTCAAGTTAATCTGAATCAGGTGTGTTGGAGCTGGACAGAACTAAAACATGCAGGGCAGTGGTCCCTAAGGACCAGGATTGAGAAACCCTGGTTTATCTCTTTAGGGTGTCAAACTCCAGTCCTCAGGGACGCAATCATGCAGGTTTTTGTTGTTTCCATGCTCCAACACTCCTGATTCAAGCCAAACTGCTTCTTATCATTTTTGTCACAATGACCCATTAATCACAGTCAGGTGTGTTAGAGCAGGGAAATAACAAAAACCTGCAGGATAGCAGACCAAGGACCGAAGTTTGACGTGCAACAGATCAATTGTCTCATCTATTTAATGCATAGGCCAAAATGTAGAATATTCTAGTGTTTAGAGGCTGCAGGTGTGTAGAATTGTAACACACTTAATACTAGTACCTCTGTGTGATAACTGCTTTAAAACGTGGTGAAATATAATAATAATAATAATAATAATAATAATAATAATAATAATAATAATAATAATAATAATAATAATAATAATAATAATAATAATAATAATAATAATAATAATAATAATAATAATAATAATAATAATAATAATAATAATAATAATAAGTGGCTGACTGCGATGCTCGTGCCCCTCCGTTCATGACGTAGGGAACCCGGAAGACGTGTGTTTGCTGTCAATGCCAACGGCAAAGAGAGAAGGCATCAACAGCTAAGCCCCCATTTAAGACAAGATGGCAGGACTGCCCCGCAGAATCATTAAGGTAATTTCATTTATAGCAGCAACATGGCTTTTCTGTAACTCTTATAAACTCAGCGTTCCTAGTTTAAACTCTTCATACTCTCCCAGTACGACCGGTGAACAGTTTGTGTGCTAACGTTAGCATCCAGCTGGCTAACGTTAGTTTAGTGAAGTAACTTCCGCTTCTTTCCTGTGCCCAGATACCGACAAACGTTAGGTTAAAAATACATCACTGTACTGGAAAGATTCCGGATAAGTGTGTTGTGTTTTCGGCTTATGTTTTTTAAAATATGCGTTTAAAGACGAGACGTTTTTGGAAAGTTGCTTTTGACTGTTCAACCCGGCTAACTGCTAACTTGACTAGTTTTTTTTTTTAGCTTTGATTTTAAATGATATTACAGAAACACTTAAGCTAACGTCTACCCCCATGCAACTCTTGACATCTCATGTATTTTTGCTGTACACAAACTTATAATTAGATGCCTCAAACTATTTTGTACAATATTCCAGTTTGCTAGTTATTTCTTAATAGTTGTTGGATTTAACAGACCGCACAGGCCAAATGTACTAATATAATAAGATGGCTAAAATGATCAGTACCTATTTAGAAGACACTTCGAGTGCAGACCTTTGTCGCATGGCCCCTGACACGACGATGGTATACCAACTATTAGCTGTCTAATCTAAGAGGCCAGTAAAGGTTTACTCAACATCCTTAAGATCATTTCCAGAGGTATCCCTTGTCTTGAACGAGGGGTTCGGTAGATGTCCGTTTCTCTTCTTCTTAGAGGGTTTATCTATTTTTGGCATTACGCAATCATTAATTACAATTTTATTCCTCTTCTTAAGGAGAAGTTTCTTAAGGGAAATGTATATTACTAATATCAAAATAATGTTTTCTCTCTCTCTCAAATGATTATTCTCACTTGGCATATTGTTGTGTCATGTTTAATTAAAGAATGGACAGTTCACCAATCTGCCAGAAAAAAAACCTGCTTTATTGTGTGAAGTACTAGCAAAGAGAGGTGGACAATCCGTCATGCTCATGTCCACGGCAACCAGTTTGGACTGATGGAGGAATCAAGAGCCCACAGAAAACATGCACCTTCAAAGAAAGGTTCCAAAAAAATATAGAATTCAGTAATCTAGGATAAGGAAAGGAAGCGTGGCTTAACCAAGCCTTGTCAGCGCATCCTGACTTAATTGATGTCATGCATGCCTAGCCAGAGTGAGGAGTGACAAAGTTAAGCCAGATGTAAGTAATCTTACTAGATACATGCTCAAGCCTGTCTTGAAAAGAATGTGACATGGAATATGATGCATTCTTCTTACATGATTGGAAGTGAGCAGCAGATAATAAAGGGGGCTTGTAAGAGTTAAACCCACTAAACATAAAAACGGAAACACAACTGCAATAATAGTAAGTGTGAGAAATGGCCACATCAATGTTCACATAGAGCAAATAATACATGGATTGATAAATGATGACTTTACTTAGCGGTTCATCATCCTCTACTGCATAAAACAATTTACCCCTATGTAAAAATCACTTTCCAATACAGACATCTATGGGATGGTCAATGCATAGCTTTTCAGTGTGAAGCTGCATCTGTAGACCCAGATGTTTGCAACATATCCCACCCCATGTAAATCAGTAGCACTCAAACACTCATGCAAGTGGCTGTCTGAAAAAGCCAGAGTGTATAACCTGTCCAGAACGGACTTTCATTTTGTAATGCTCTTCTCAGTGCGAGTGGGCATGCCATTGTAAATGAGAAATGTGTGTCTGTGTATGCAAAATTTATATATTTATCTAATCACTGACTGAAAACAACTTAGCAACAGTTAAACCTGGCACATAGAATGTATCTCAGTGGAAGCTAATGTTCCACTGCTTTTGTGAAACCAAATAGTTTCAACCAGGAAAACTGGAAAATGCCAGCTTATTCTGCATTCTAGGTTTCTTGAAGGAGCCCTCAGCAGATTTTAATCTAGAGTTGTCTGAGAGGAGACGCAGCAAACCATGTTGATGTTTTGCTGCTTGGTTGCAGAATTATCCAATTAACTGTTTTGGCTCATCAAATGTTAGATGTTCCCAGAGACACGGGGTGATGTGTTGCATTGTCTTAATCTTAAGTCCTGTTCATGTTGGTCAAAACTGGGAAAAAAGGATATTGTTTGTATTTGCAATTCAACTATTAGTTGATTCTTACTTTTTGTTAAACCATAGTGGTAAGAGTCTGGTTTCCAGCAAACTTGTCAGATTTAAGGTTAAATATTTTCAGCAATATAACTTGATAAATTTATCCCCCTATTTTAGTGAGATTTAATGAATAACAGCTTGAGTAGGTTGCAGGTTTTACAGGTGTTTGAGAAAGCAGACCATAGCCGGTGGGAAAAGGTAGGAGGGCTGGGAATAACAGTACTTAGTGGGCCGAGCCCTTGAGCCCTCAGAGCGTGTGACTGGGACTGGGAGCCCCTCTCCTGTCTGTGTTTTCACTGCATGGTTTTGTCTGTGGGTTATCTGAAACATTTCAGGAATCTCACTCCCAGTCGCATTGAGGAAGCGAGTGTCAAAAACAAGAATGGTTGATCTTTGCCAGTTTTATTTGCTGATATTTTTTACACATAGCTTTTATTGTTTCATTGACAGGGGCACACTTCAAACATCCAAACTGGATTTGAAGTTTTTTTTTTATTTATTATAAACATTATCAAAATGACCTTATAAAACAGGAAATAGGAGTTATATTAACACTATTGAGGAACAGTGGATAGACAACATCATTTATTTAACAACTTGCCATAGCAAGTTAAAATTTAGCTTCTGCTGCCTCATTCATACCATATTCCATATCATTTATCCAACATTTGCTAGTTATGTTACTGTTTGTCATTTCACTGTTACGGGAAGCTGAGAGGAGCTTTGCTGCGTTTACCTGATAATAAAATAAGCACTTGTCTCTGTGGCATGGAGGCTGAGTCAGTGTTATCTAGTTGCCTAGTGAACAGTCTTCAGACCTGCAGTGCTGAACCACCGTTGCAAGGAAAACCACCCTCCACTGTGTGTTCAAATAACAAGTCATAGTTGCCTTGTGGTTAACATCTCAGTTGGTAAAGTAAAACTTTTCACACATGAGATCCTTATTTTTGGTAGTTGTAGTCCATTTAATCAGTCAGTTGAAGGGATGGTATTCAGTCTTGAACATATTATGTAGCATGACACGCGATCTGCATTGGATCTCTTTTAAATAATGCATTTTAAGGTTTTGTCAACATGTACTGACTTAACTCTCTCTCTCTCTGAACTGTTACAATTAATTGTTAATAGCTCAGATGATATCCTTTTCGGTAAAACACTTTAGCTTGTAAATAAATAAATTTTATTATTATTTTTTTTATTTTTACCAGGAAACCCAGCGCTTGCTTGCAGAGCCTGTGCCAGGCATCAAGGCCGAACCAGATGAAAGCAATGCCCGCTACTTTCATGTGGTTATTTCTGGACCTCAGGACTCACCTTTTGAAGGAGGCACATTTAAACTTGAACTCTTTTTACCAGAGGAATATCCCATGGCAGCTCCTAAAGTACGTTTCATGACCAAAATATATCATCCCAATGTGGACAAGCTTGGAAGAATATGTCTGGATATTTTGAAAGGTAATCCAGATCTTGTTGCGCCTACTGATTGTGAGTTTCTTAATTTTGTATAATCTCAAAAGGCATTTTATCTTTTGATGTCCTAAAAATAACAACTGTTAGAGATTTTCAGTTTGTTTAGTCACTTAGCACAGGTTCTGTCTATGGTGTGTTTTATGGGGCCTGTATATATAGCTTTGATGTTTGGTGAACAGGGCGAGGAATTTTTTTCCCCTCTGAAAGGCCAACCTCTTCTTCCATTATATTTCTGTCTCTTTATTGATCCCTAACACTTTAGAAAGTCTTACCTTCTGTTGGCTTTTATTTATATGTATTTCTTTTTTCTTTTCTTTTTTTTTGTTTACAGATAAATGGTCACCAGCTCTGCAGATTCGTACAGTGCTGCTCTCTATCCAGGCTTTACTAAGTGCTCCTAATCCTGACGATCCTCTAGCAAATGACGTTGCAGAGAAGTGGAAGTCCAGTGAAGCTGAAGCCATAGAAACAGGTGAGAGTGTGGATCTTGTCTGATGTTGTGCTCAATTTGGAACTGCTTCTATGGATTAAAGAGTCGATCAACCTAAAAAGGTGTGCGTATTTTTAAAAAAAGTTTAGCCGTTTTGAGGGCTGATCAATGACTACTAGAAGTAGGAATGTCCATTATCAGTACCAATAATTTATCATTAGGCAGCATTTACATCATATCACTTGTGACACACCAGGAGCTGCAGAACCACAGAAAGTTGGAGGCAGTGTATCATATTATGTCATTTTAGCACTATACATGAAGTATGTACTGAAGGAAGATAAAAGTATTTTGATGTACTTAATTAGGCTGGATCATGTTAATCTTCTCTGATTGTAGTGATGATGTCTGATTGGACTGTTAGGGGCCACATAAGCCTCTGTGTCATATTTTCAGTGTCTTCATCACTATTTTTGGACTCTGTTTGCCTTATTCGTTCGTTCATTCATGTTGGCTGATTCAACTTGTAGAATTGGGGTTCCATCTGTCTGAGAGTTCTCAGTCTGCAAATGAATGCAGGAAGAGGCAGGTGGCAGTGACAAGGTCTATTTTTATTTCTCCAAAACAACACTTTCACAAAGACTAAAACAAAACTGTAGACCAACTTATGACTCAAGTGAGACCATCTTTGTTTGACATAACGCAGATTGTGTATCCTGAGTTGGAAGTGGTCTTTGCAGTCTGTTTCGTGCCATTCTGTTTGTTTAGATGCTGATGATGTGAAGAGACCCAGCAGGGGGCTTCTAGTTGGTGCTGGATATTCATGTCAGTTTGGTGGATAAGAGCCTTTATTCTGAATTATCCATGTAAACACAGCTATGGTGATTTTCACTCGTACTTCTGTAATTACAATTTTTTCCCCTGACTTATCTTGATTCAGTTATTTATATTGTAGTCTCCTTGATTACAGTAAAACAATTTGTAAATATACTGTTTGGCCAAAGAAAACGTTGCACTGCAATGGCCATCTTTAGCTTTACAGCATGCATTAAATTCACTAAGCTGATGCCATGATACAACATTCACTGTGGCCAGCATATCACTGCAGTGTATTTTTTTCCAAAGGAAGGTGCTAACTGTTTGCTTGGTTAAATTTGGTTAAGTTTATTTCTGTTTGTCCAGGCAGTGTTTTAGACAATTTCTGTGATTTTTAGCTGTTTAGTAAATACATTAAAGTTAAGTTATATGTTATATAGGATTATTTGGACCAAAAAAGCAAAAAAAAAGTTTGAAGGAGGAGAGAAGCATTTCTGCCAGACGTGCATGCTTATGAAAGAAGTCATAAAGCAGGTGGAGCAAAAACTAGAAAACTTCTGCTAGTGCGCCACCATCAGGGTGTGGATCATTTTCACTAAAATTTAATCCTATAATCCCACATTTCTGCTGCTTTTTAAACTATAAATATTACATAGATTAATTCCAATTAATACCACCCAGTATACACTTTATATTTTAGCAAAGGTGGATTTTTCTTGGTAAAATGAAATGTTGTATTGCCTTTTAATTATTATTTTTTTGTCTCTACAGCCAAGAAATGGACCAGGCTTTATGCTGGAAGCAGAAATGAAGTGTAAAGCATCCCAACAGGTGGAAGTCAAGTGTGTGAACGCAACTCGTATGCTGCCAAGAACTCCTCCTTCATTTGCATTTTAAGGACACAGTCTATATATATATATATATATATATATATATATATATATATATATATATATATATATATGCGCACACTAGTAATAAAATTACTTGTCTTTGTCCTAATTTGCTACTATTCAAATGCATGGGCAGAGGTTTAGATCTACTCACCTTGCTTGTCTGATTGGGTATAGGGTCTTACATCCCATATTTTGGGGTACGTGGGTATGGGGGGAGGTGGAACAGTGGACTAAATGCAATTGAAAGACTGGCTAGATATGGTTAATAAACTTTTTATATTTCTTTTAACTGTGTTTCTTTGTGTTGCTGTTTGTTTAATAAAAGCAGCTAACTACTACTAGCCCACTCTACGTAAACATCCACCCGGATGGTTTCATCCTGTGTATATGTCCCCACCAGACATTGCTCAGCTTCTTTTAAAGTTATGTCTGGCTTCATTTAATACAAAAAAAAAAATGATGACAAAGCAAACTGAGCCTGCCTCTTTCACTGTTCTTTCAGTCACTCTGTATAGTCTTGCATATACTGTTGGCCTCTGGATGGTGTGTGTGATGGCTACCATACATATTGACTTTTTTTTTTTTACTTTCAGTTCATACAGTGTGTGTTATGACATTATCCAGGGTTTTTTTTAATGATTTTTTTTCTTGCTCTTGCTGTACTAACTACTCTTGCTTTCCCCCATTTATATAATCTCCTAACAATACTCAGTGGTTTACACACTCTCAACTCAATAGAATTTATTTCGCAAAGCAGTGGTTATATTTGAGTCATCAGTTGTCAGGCAACATGAGAGAAAATGGGGATGCTGGGTTATGTCGAATATATGCTAGATTGTCAAATGAACAAACTCCACAGATTGAGGTCTATGACTCTGCGTTGTTGGAATTTGGTGCGCGTTCACTTCACTGTAAATTCCCTAGGAAGTTGAAGAGATGTTTTCTTGCTGTCAAAATACTATGAAACAGTTCACCTGCATACTTGTATGTTCTGTAAATAAATTCTGTTGATTAATAAATAGTCAAATGTGTGATTCTTGGAGGGACGCATCTATGATGTGAGAAGTTTGCATAACACATTGGAGGGATCTGTCTTGGTGGTGTAAAGGATTAGGAATGATCTTTTTAAAATTTTATCTGAAATTATAGCTTTCCCTGTTGAATCTTTCAAATTTTTAGGTTTGTCTATTGCCAACTGTAATGGCCATCAGCTCTAAAAACGGGTTCTGATTTTGACAAGAATACAAAATATGTTTTAAACTTATGGAGATCACTTAAAGTGTTAATTGGTAGATGCTGCCATGTGCCACAAGAGGGAGGCCTCGAGCTTTCGAAGTGCTAGATCCAAAACACCGGCTCTTTACATTCCTGCAGTTCATGGTGCTTACAAATACACTTTTCTCAAAGTCAGGAATATCTGGAAAAATCAAGGATACTGAGAAAATTTTCATTTTTTAGGTGTTTTTATAATATATATTATATATAATATGTTATATTATAACGAACAGTATTTTTTTTTAATACTTTTTGACAGAGAAGTCGAACCGCACTTGAACGCATCATCAAGTGTTACTTATTTATTTGTTTGTTTATTTATTGTCCAAAGTACCATGTAGCTAACTGTGGTCTCGTGCAGCTGGCAGCTTTAACAAACATGACATTTTTTATGATAGGCGGATGAAGAAGACGGAGCTCAGCGTAACGTGGGAGGCAACTTGTTGCGCAGCTCCCAGATCAGCTGGAAGCGGCTCTCAGACGGAGCGCAGCACAGATGTGAGCGACTTTGTTGAATCACGCGTGTTGACAGCGGCTGTAAACCATCACAGTAGGCACAAAATACTACCAGATGCAATCTAACGTCTCAAAGATTCAAGATGAATGAACCAACGGCACGTTTTGATTTGGGAACAATTTAAAGAAGCTCTCGCTCTATCGGACGCACGCTGCTGTCAGCGCCGGGTAAAATTGGATTTATTTTATTTTATTTTATTACCCAGTTTACTCTAGCACTGGGAAGAAGAAGAGAGTATACATGATGAAGTTTAAGCCCAACCAGACCAGGACGTACGACGGCGAAGGGTTCAAAAGAAGAGCAGCGTGTTTGTGTTTCAGAAATGAGAAGGAGGATGAGGTAAGCTGTGTGAGTCGACAGCTGAAGTTTATGGTTTCTCTTAGCATGAAGGAGGTGGCATTTATCAACATACTCTTTTTCTGACAGTCCCAAATTGACCTCTTACTAAAAAGAAATGTTTTTGATTAACTTACAGACTGAAGATGGGAGTTGATTTTAATTATGGTGCTGGGTAGAGGTGCAGTAACTGGCTGAAGGAGCAAATATTTGGCCTCTTAAACAGCAGGGAACGCGTGTGCAGCCAGCAGGATAAAGGTTTTTCCCCCCTATCCAGGAGGAAATTAGCATAACTCATAATTCATAAAGAGAAGATTTTCCCACAACTATTGATAGAGACACTCGAGAATTTATTTGACACATCTATTTGACCCCAGTTACATTTTACAACTCTAATACTACATGTAAATAAACTTCACTGTCATGTATCATATACAGCTTATAAATACCTTCTGTCATTATAAAAATATTGCATGTGCAGTCAGTCACCCATTTTTTTAAGATAGACCTTGTTATTCACTAAGAAACCATGCTGCTATTAACACTTTATGCATGTACAAAGGTTTTTTCGCTTGTTTGATGCCACCTTTTTAAAATTTGGTTGTATTGAGATTTTATCATAAAGCAAACTCAAATAATTTTGTTTTATATTAAAGTAAGGATGCATCCTGCAACCATATGTGGGAATCTTCCTGATAAAGAAATCTAAATATTGCATCCAATCTCATTAATTCTGCCAATAAACAATGTTATATGGGATGGCATTTAAAACTTTGTAAGTTAATATTAAAGGTAGTACAGTTAGGGGGTGGGGGTGGTGGGAACTAATGACGGCAGCAAGCTAAGGAGCACATGTGATAGGAGTGGGGGGCTGAGTGCCTGTTACACAGTGTGCTAAACACCCAGTGTCCCATTGGCTGCAATTTATAGAAACAAGGTGCAGTCACTTGCCATTCACTGACAGATTTGTTTTCCAGCTCCTTGGGCTTGTACCCTCATCCCTCTCTGTGCTGCTCTTCTTCTGTGACATATACGCTGACACAAGATAAAAGTCTCTTTGATTACTGCTGAGGGCACTGGAGGATGGTGAGATGGGCTCATGTCTCGTCTGTCTTTGCTTTTCATCTCTTGTGTCACTCTTGACATTGTAAACTATCCATCCAGGCAGCATGCCTGGTTTACAGTCACTTCCTCAACATGTCAGCTGGGGGCCAGAAGAACAGCAACAGGTCTGCATAGAAAGACCAGTGCGACGGCTTAACAGTCTGCACTTGTTTTAACTTTCTGCATTAAAAATATTTAGAGATGCTAAGCTTTCTCTTCACTTTAGCTTGTTGATATGGTTGAAATCGGTGTCACGTTAGTGGAAACAGTGCTGTGCTTTCAATGCACCAACATGTCTGAACATCTGATAAAGTTCTTTGTGCTGAAAACAAGAAAACCTAGTAAGACTATGACATTTCATTTTATTTGGACACCAACTGGACTAAAGTGAACATTTCTGAACAGGCTATCTCCTTAATAGCAGGTATAGTAAATGGATTGATGGAATATTATATGAACATAATGTTTATGTCATTCAAATTTTCTATACAGCTTTTTAAAAGTTTATTTTATTTTTAAAAATGGCAGGCATATTAATAAACATGAAATGTAAATATGCGGTATTATATCAAAGCTCATTTCCATCTTTAGTCCCGTGGTAGGCCAACTCAGTAAATAAAATAAGAAGGAGATTAAAGTGCACAATATTGACATGAAAAATAAAGAAATATATCTATGAAATAAATTAGAAAATAAAGTAATAAAAACAAAAAAGTAAAAACATTTTTCAATATTAAACTGATATCTAGGCTTTTTCAACATGTTTTCAACAACAACAACAACAAAAATCATTGTTTTATCAAAGATCAGATGATCAGCTGTTCTTGCCCGGATCAAGCAAACCCAAACCATGACACTACCACTACCGTGGCATGACAGACCACGATTTTCACACTTTAGTGCAGTATTTTTCATTGCCCAGTATTATACTCTCCATTTAAAGCAAAGAGTAGAATTTTCACTTCTTCTGTCCACAAATCCAATTAGCACAAATGACTTTTGTAGCCTTTTCCAGCCAGATTATTTCCTCAGATATCTCATTTGGATGTGCCATGATATACTTTGTCAAGTGATACAGAGATTTAGCTCTTTCCTGCTTTTTAAATAAAACCAACTCACAACTGATTATCACCCTATCAATTAAATACATAGACTCTGACTTTCTAAAGCTGATATTGCTAGAAGTTTACTTTTAGGATTTTCTTGAAAATTTGGCATTTTAATTTGTTTATGAAAAACTGGAAGATATTTTAAAAGAATCAGATCTGAAAAGCTCTTCCTCACTCTGAACTCTTACTGAGGTGTGTGATGCGTGTTGGGGTCATTAACCTCCACTGCTAAGCTCTTTGTTGTTTTCATACAGAAAGACAACTGCTGATCCAGTGGGTTTTGAAAAGCGTTGTGGCTGTGCATGGGCACATAGTGTTTGTGTGATCCATGTGTGGGTTATGTCTGTTTGTTAGAGAGACAACTGGCAGTGTTTCTACTGCCCCTTGTGCCCTGCACAGAGATATTTATTGACAGTAATTCAGATGAGACTGCTGTCATCCTCTGCAGCTTTTGCTTTGCCACCTCGTAATTGTTCATCATGCTGCAAACTCTCTGCATCATATTAACATACGTTACTCTGATTATCAGTAAATTACTACTGTTCTTGTGTCTTCTGAGATCTGTTGCTTCACTTTGACACATTTGTGTTGAATTAACCAACTAAAGTCTGCTTTGACTCAGAAGTGAGATAATAGAACATAAATACATGCAGTTAATACCCATCATGAGCACTGTGTATATGTTTTGTATGTCTTTTTTTGTTTTGCATTCATCAGCATTACACGTTTGTCCTAATGTATTAAAGCTAAAAGAAGAAATAAGGAATACTGAGGTGGGAAGACGTCTTATTGTAGAAGTTGTATTAAATGATTACTGCAGAATCAAGTCACTCAATGGGAAATAACATTACAATCTCTTGTACCCTCTGTCTCAGCTTTTTTTCCCCAAACATGAATATTGACTATTTTGTGGTTTTAGAACAAAGCTATGTTGTCCCTGGAGAGTTTGTTAATGTAGGAAAAGAGATTGAGTCCACCCACATGCACTCAAGCCTGTACATCAATCATCCAAAGCCTGTAAATACCCATACAGGACCTCTTTTGTGAGGTTTTAAGTTGTGTGGTAATTCCTGGGGGGAAAAAAAAGATTGGTGGAAAAAGTTCTGCAAATAATTTAACTGTGGAAAAAAATTGGATGAAACTCTCTGTATCCTGAAATGTTCTTCTGTTTTTATCTAACTAGGTTCATGGAAAATGGTCACACAGATTTAAATTGGACTCATCACAGTAATTTATATGCAGCAGAAACCAATTTTGGTTTAAATGATTTCTATCATATCTGATTTTCACAAATCTGCCATGCTCCTAGTATCTGCTCTCAGAAAGAATGTAGACACATCTTAACCTCAGCTGGGTGGCTTCTGTTTAATTGCCCAGTTTAAGTATTGGCTTTAAGTGAGTCTCTGCTCTCAAAGGATGCATAAAAGTGTTATCTGTTGCTGGTGAATGAGCTGGCAGCACTTGTCTGTTTAGCTTAAGGCAGAATTCAGAAAGTACTCACACATGAAATTAATGTGGGTCAGTGGGATACCAGATAGGGTTTAAATTCAGGTGACAGTAGTAGAGAGGCGCCTTGCTCAAAAACAGTTTGTGTTTTCAGTTTGATTTTTTTCCATTAGACTGTTGCTTAATTTATGTTTTATCTTTGACATGTTTTTAAAACCGATTTAACACATTACTGGTGTTTAGCTTAGGTTGTTCTTCGTGCTAGTGTTTAATTCCATCCTCTAAAACTTTGTCAGGTAATATAGAACGTAATATAAGGCTTGAAAAGATTTTCAAGAATGGCAAATTCATAAGACACCACACCTAAATTTGCTCTGATGAACAGCTTTGATGTGGGGAAAAACTAACAACCACAAACAGCCCCGTACATTAAACATCATGTTGGTTATTTTCATTCACTTATTTTAATCATGTGGCAAGGAGTGTGAGATGTAGAGCATCCTTGTCCAGTCTTATGTTGTATTAAGTAAATGAAGTGAATGACCGGCAAGAAATTTAAGAAATGTTCGGCATATGTGACTAATGAATGAAGAGCGTTTCACTTGGCAGGCACCAGGCCACTTTAGCAGTGATGGACTCTGAACTTGGACATGCCGTTGCCATGCTGTTTGCACCTGAACCATGCAGCACAGACCTGACAGAGGCCTCTCTCCTTGGCAGGTGCTGCTGGTGAGCAGTAGCCGACATCCAGACCAATGGATTGTGCCGGGAGGGGGAATGGAGCCTAATGAGGAGCCCTGTGGCGCTGCCGAGAGAGAGGTATATGAAGAGGTGAGCTAATGACAGACACGCAAAGATGACCAGTCAGTGTTGCCTGTTGTTTTCATTTCTGTATTGTTGATTTTAAAAGGTTTTGATCATTTACTGTAGGTTTCAAATTTTATGGTGCTACTTCTTTTTGTTGTCCAAAGAAGACTGGCTGTGTTTAGATGTATTTATCTCCTCAGAATAAGTCACTGTAAAAGCAACTTCTAGAGACTTTAGGCTTATTTAAGATGAGTAATTTTACATTTGTAAAATCAGTCACAGCCCTTACACGACAACTGGACAATAAAAGCGCCCCCAAAAATTGCTGACAATGAGTTTGAGGCGCTCACCTGTCTTCTAAACTCCCCAAATCTGAGTCTGATGTTTTTTGGGATCTATGGGAAGCAAATCAAATGCAAAGTACACAAAAATCCTAACCCAATAACCCACAACCCATGGGATTTCTGGCTGACTTCCTGGTATAAGATACTCCAGGAGTCCCCCAGATACTCTCTGTTCACACCCTGACTGGTCCAAGCTGCCTCTACAGAATGGGGAGGACCTACTCAGTCTTAGATAGGTGGTTATAATGTCATGGCTGACTGGTGTTCATTTCTTGTTTGTGAATTTTGTTTTGCAAATACATTATATGTATACCTTCATAGGTGTGTCTAATTAAGCCAGATATACAATAAAGCCTAGCCATCACCCAAAGACTCCTGAGGCCAAGTGGTCAAAACATGTTTAATCTTTTCTTCAGTTTTTTTCCTTGACATAGTTGTAAAATGTGAAGTTAAGGAAAGATGGTAGAAGACAAAGAGGATGGTAGAAGAAGAAGATAACTTTTATGATTCTTTAACATTTCCTAACACCATTAAAAGTTGCACCATCATCCTATTGAACAAGACCAGATTCAGATGAATGGGAACAAAATATTTGCAGTCTTGCATAAATGGCCATTTAATTAGTTTAGTGGTTTAGTACAGCAGGCTACGGGTTGGCCAGAGTCTTTTACCACAGAGCAAGCTGTGCACTTCTGCTGTGGATCGAATGGTGTGTTTTTCAGACTTGAAGAATGACAGTGACATTTAGAGAGGGTTTCCAGTTACCCTCATCCTGCAGACCAGACTTGTACCTGTTATAGATGGGCTGCTCACCCTCTGCAGGGAGTAAACTAATTTCTAAACTATTTTGAATATCACAATTACACATTCAACATGCCAACCAATGACAGTGTCACGCTAATGAAAGTTTGACATTTTCCAAAGCTTTTCCTTTTTGATTTAGAGCTGTAGGAGCTTTAAATATTGTTTGTAACAAATGGGAAGGAAAACATTGTCTCATACATGATACTACATATTAGTTATTACCAGGTTTCAGTATGTGGGAACTTTGAAAGAATAAAAATATTCTGCTTTATAACAACCTAGAAAACAATCAAAGACATATTAAACATTTCAGATTAGATTGTTCTGTGTAATACTGTATTTTATAGATTGCATGAGCTGAGTGCATTTAATATCTGTGAAATTGAGACATGGGACACATTTGTCTTGGTCTCTTGTTGCATTCCAGACGCCCTGAAAGATCCTGATGGTTTTAAAATGAGCGGACAGGTCTGAAATATGCCACACAGCAAGAGTCAGAAGTCCTAAACAGAGTCAGGATCTCCTGGTATGCATCACCTTTTCCCCAGCAACAGGGAGACTCTACTTTTAGATGGTAAAAAAGTTGAATACACATGTTCTGTACAGTACCTACAGCAGAGTTGTTCTTAATTCTTCATCTCAGCTTCTGGTCTTCACATTGGAATCTGATTTTTTCTGTGTAGCTCAATGACCATGAAGATGCAAGGATCTGTCAACCACATTCACATTTACTGGAAAAAGGACATTACATACATACATACATACATACATACATACATACATACATACATACATACATACCTACCTACATACATACATACATACATACATACATACATACATATATACATACATACATACATACATACATACATACATGCATGCATACATATATTAAAATATATATTGACACAACAGGACATTTAAATGTGCAGAATAATCGACTGTAGCATAACTGAAAGAATTTCCTACAGTATTATTTTTGAGACCATATGAAAATGCAAGAATGGGTACAGCTGAGTAAAAATTGAGGAGGGACTGTTTCAAACTCTGGATTGTGCCAATTGAAGTGCATTGAGCTACAAACCTCAGACTTGATTCTTCCTGCCACTTAATTTTGACCAGTCAGTGCTCCCATTTATAGTTGACTTTCTCAGTTTGTAGTTATAAATGTGATTTTAAAACCTCTACTTTTCACTTAAGTGAACGTTCCATTAAGAACTGCTTGTTCTGGTTAAATGGATGACTAATCACTAAGTATTTAAACCACAAAGAAAACTTTTATTTATTTATTTTATTATTTATTTATTTATTTGCCTATTGGGCTAACTTTCCTGTGAAGACAAACCTTTAGGTTATAAATCTTAGTGTTAGCATACTCGTGAGTGGATTATGACTGCACAGCTAAGCTCAGTTGTTGCCCTTTCCCAAAGTAAATCAAACTGTGCACAAGCAGAAATGGATCTGGACTCGTGCACTGTGCTCGTGTTAAGCTCCCATTCTTGTCATGCTGTCACTCAGACTATGTTTAGGCCTACCTGGACATTTTTGCTATGCTGTCTCACAGGCATGTGGCAACGCTGGGGTGGCACTGGGGTGGCTTGGGTCCTTTGGCCCAAATTAGAAAAATGTCAAATGAAAAGTATGCATACACCTCAAGACATAGACAAGTTGTTCTTTTAATGACTTGTAATGAATAATTTTAAAAAATTATGTGGAGAAATGATGATGATGAAATGGCCATTTTAAAGTAAAAATAATCTAATCAATCTGCTGTAAATGCATTGGTTTGTTTCATGTTTTTTTGCAGGCTGGTGTGAAAGGAAAAGTTGGTAGACTACTGGGAATATTTGAAGTAAGTTTATCAAACTACTGTGATGCTGTAAAAACTCCTAGCAGTGCTGCCTTGGCTCTCTGCAGTCTACTTATGTTTAAGCTTTCAAATGTTTTCATAATCTGTCAGAATTAACTAGTATTTTTTCTGCAAGCTTTGCATACATGATTCATATGAGACATTTAAAACTGCTTTCTCTTTATCTGAAATTTTTGCAGCACAATCAAGATAGAAAGCACAGGACTTATGTCTATACACTCATAGTGACAGAGATGCTGGAAGACTGGGAAGACTCCGTTAACATTGGTATGCCTTTATTTATGTTTTGTTTTTGTGTTTTTTGTGCCTAATAAGGTTAAAGATTGTCTTCCCAAAAGACAAAAAGAGTAAAGGAAGAATTAAGATTTGGGCTGAAAGAAAATCTGACCTCAAGACATTAACTCACACCAGACATTGTATGTTTTAGCTAAAGTGGTTGGGGAAGAAAACCCCAAACTTTCACCTGAATGTTGTGCAGATCTTTGCTTCTATTGGAAATTTCCATTCGAGGTGCCAAAGGAGGTTTGACTGATTTATTAAATCCAAGGATTCACTTACAAACTTCTTTAAGATTTTAGATGTAAAATTGATGTCACATTGATATTTACACAGTAACAGTACAGGCTTCACATTGTATTATTTTCTCCCAGTACATATCAAAGCCTCACTTTTTTTAAGATTACAAAGAACCTTTGGTTTTAGACCCATGTGATGAGGTGCACAATTTTCTCTATTTAATTAAGGCCCTTCAGCCTGCATTCAATTTTCCAGCATTGAACAAAATTAAAGGGTCTTGCTGTGTTTATTTCTTGCACAAAAAGTTTCTGTTTGCATTCACTGTTTCTTACTAAACATACTGTGCCCCTGTGTCCTGACAGTATGAAAGTATCTCATAGAAAAGTACAGAAGAAAGAAATATAACTCTTACAAAACCTTTTTTTTTTAAAACAAAAATATATCATATTGTAAACTGGTCAAATATAAGACTTTAGATGCATGATTACAGCTTTTTCCCCCTTGCAATTAGCAACAAAAGCTCTCAGTGAATGTAATTGTATGTGAGATGCTGGAGAAATGCATACACCCTGGTAGTTTTGATAGACCCTGTCCAATAGACAGAGGCTCACTGCTGTATGAAAACTCCATGCTTGGCTCGTCTTATGTCTATATTCTTAGTGACCAGCATATTATTATTTAACGAACTGCTAAGAATGGCTCCAAAAGAGTTTATGTTTTTTAGGGGACAGAACAAACTATCTAAGAAATAATTTTATTTTTTTCAGTTTCCAGGATTTAATTTCTGAGAGATATGTCCTAAGTATTGGTCTGCATCTAATATATGCAGGTTTTAAGGGCATCTACAACTGAGTATCCATCCATCCGTTTTCTGTATGTGTTTCATGCATCTTGCTATAAAATTATCTGGCCAAGAGGTAGCTTGTATATAGAAAGGAGAAGAGAGCATGGATCTGAACCTTGAGCGACGCATGCACTGAGGAAAAAGACATTCAAGGTGACAACAAAGGTTCTTTCAGAGAGGTCTGAGCATAATGAAGCAAGAGGTTGAGACTAATAAGATGCCAAGAGTAAATATTGATCAACTGAGCAGAATTTTGATTAAGCAAATAACCGCAGTGTATAAATTACAACCAAGCCTGAAAGACAGTAATCAAAAGTGTACACAATGTTAAGGTGATAAAAAAAAATGACAGGGAATCCAAAGAAAGACTGTTGTGGCCTACAGTCATAACTTTGTAAACTAACTGGGACACATGCATGTAATGTATCAGGGCAGTGTATCCATTTCACCTAAATTAGTCCTAAAATACAGTTTGTTCCCTCTCTGAAACACAAGTTACTTCAATCCTGGTCATTAGATGAACTTTCATAAAAATGTATTTGATCTAACATAAAAGATATTTTGTCTCATTTCATTGACCTTGTTCTCTCAAATCTCAGGAGGTGCAGACAAGTACTTAGTAGATAATTACACTGCCTCATGTGATGTGGATTATGTTAAAGTATTTCCTAATTTGTTTTGAATATGTTTAAGATTTAGCATCTTATACTCCTTTACAAAAAGAGTAAGTCATTACAAATAGATCTTACTGGACTGGAAAATGTTGTGGTCTTTTACTTCCCATCACCCATAGAAGTAAAATTCAGCCTGCTCACAAGGCGGAGGAATATTTACTGCTCCCAGTTGCCTTCCAGTTATCATCACTCATTACAGCCCCTCCATACTTGTCCTCTGTTGTGCTTCATGATGGGTAGAAAAGGTTCAGTGGTCTAACTTAGTCTTCCCTCTGGCTAAACGCTGGTGGTGGTAGACTTCAGGATGTCTAAAAAAAGTGGGTAAATCCTTCCCTTTCACACTTCTGATATTGCAAGCCCTGTTGTATTGATGAAAACCTTTATCAAAATGCAGGACACAAATTTAACCAAACATCAAGGTGATGGTTTACTGGAAAGAAAAACAATCTTCCTGTCTTCCTTTTCTTCCTTTTCTTCCTGATTTGGTGCATTACAGGCTTTAACGTAAATGGATATGCTTTGGGATTTCATTTTAATGCACCAGTACAAAATATTTTAAATGAATGAAACCAAGAAATGTTTACAAAAAAAAAAAACTTAAATTGTAATTATCTGAGGATGACCCTTAACATCTGGAAAAAGGCACTCTGTCATATGAAGCATGAGCTTAACTTTCTGGCCATTAAAGAAAACACTGCATGTGGTACAAAATCAACATTTCTAATAACTCCAAACACCATCTTCACAGTAAAGTACGGTGACTGCAGTGTCATGCTGTGGGGGTGTTTGTGGTTGTGAGCTTGGAAAATTTGGTCAGTATTGAAGGAAAGAAGCATACTACCAAAGCAATATTCTTGTGACTTAATGGTAAAAAATAGTTATTGATTGAGTTGAAGCATAAACCTCAGTCTGTTTTGGAATCTGTTGTGTGTTGCTCTGAAGGGAACAAAGTAATGCAGAAAGAAAGGAATGTGGTTGACATATTGCAAAAAAAAAAAAAAAACAAGTCTTAAACTACGGGGGTAGACAATAAGCATACCTACACGACTCTATGTGTCTGCTAATGAATTTCTCACATATTAAATAGCTAATCCTCTTATATTGTTCAAAAGGTTAATGCAAAGTTCACCACAGGATTAGACCTATAACTAACCGAATAATATTTTACTTGTAGTGTAGAGTTTTAGAAATAAGACTGTTATTCTTGGAAATTTGTGGTTTTCTGTTTGAATTATACTTAAAATCCATATCAGTGAGTATTGATAAGGCCTCAGAATTTTACCATAATGCATTATACAGTTGTTAAAGCAATGCATTCAAGAAAACAGCAAACACCACCAAATGATGTATGATTGTTCATCAGTCTATAAAGAACTGTAGTATTCATTCCATATCTGTCAACAGGATTCTGGAGAGATTAGAGAGATGAACTCAGAGTCACAGGTGCAGTGTTAGCAGTGGCTGCCACATCTACCATGTATCACACTGAAATGTTAGAGTACAACAATGGATTCCATCTGTTGAAGCTGTTTTCAAACCTCATACATTTGTCCTTGTGTCCTTGTCTTGGAATACTATCACAGGAAGGAAGAGGAAGTGGTTTAAAGTTGATGAAGCAATCAGGGTACTGCAGAGCCACAAGCCTGTCCATGCAGAGTACCTACGCAGACTCACAGACGCCTGTAATGCCAGCTGTGGTTCTGTGTGTAGTTCAGCTAACAGCAACACCCCGCACACTCGAGTGACGGACAACAACGCACCGCACTATGTCGTGTGCTCCATGCAGGAGTCAGACCTGTTCAACAGATAGGATCCACAGCAGGCAGCTCTTCTGAGAGGACGCCAGGATGGACTTATGATCTGAGAAAGACTTGAGCATTAATTGCATTGGTAAAAAGCCTTTTCAAATATACAGAATGAACTTTTTGGAATTGATTTTAAACCCACAAAGATACTTTTTAACTGTGTATAATGTTTTCTATGAATTTTTCTAAGATGGAGCAACCATCTTGGTTAAAACAGCACTGCACACAGGTTGGTGGTTTCCTAAAAGTGTTGGCACTTGGAGGAGGCCATGTTCCCACAGTGACTTGTGCCAAATACTGTTTTTCTGCAAGCTATCTTGTAGAAAAGTAGATACAACAGTAAAATTGTGTGCACTTTCGTGGTTTTAGGTGTGGAATAAATTTATATTACTCTAGGTCATGTTTTTGCCTAAACAGAGTTTGTTTATTTCGATGCAACAAATGTGAGCATTGCTGCTCTGTCTGTAATTGTAACCTTACCTGTACACACAGTATCATCTCTAATCACTAGTGACATTGAACACTGTAATAAAGATGATCTGCACACTTCCCACCACACTGAGAGGAAGCCTTAACTGCTGCTTTCCCAAACATTGTTTTGTATGTGTGTGGTTACATAGATTTAATGCTGCCAGAGCAAATTAGAAAATACTGTGGGTTAAATATGAGCTCTTGCATAGTTGGGCAGAGCAACAGTCTGACAAAGAGGGAGCTTTCAACATCCCAAACTGAGCCTTTCACTGCAGATGATATTTATTACTGAGATATGCCCTCAGAAGAACCTATTAAGTGCATTTGACAAATGTATCATATTGTAAATTTATGGGAAGATAATAAGGAAGCCTTAAGATAAGGAAGATTTTTTTTCTAAGTGCCTTCCCAAACAACAATAAATTGTTTCTATTTAATGAACACTCAAAACAACATTAACTGGATAGAGTATCAGCAGTTTGTACTTGTTGAAACATTGTCTTTATTTGTTCAGCTTGGTGTTAAGGGACATATGGTATTTGTTATTACAGTTTATGTCCAGCTTTGCATTGTGCATTTAGTTAGTTTTTTTTTTCAAAGGAAATTTTGCCCATCCTGGTCAGGAAACAGGACAAGAAATCTAATTTTAGAAAACTAACAACAACAACAACAACAACAATAATAATAATAATAATAATAATTTGCATGCGAGACTGGATTTTTCTGCTGTGCGTCAAAATGTATAAAAAACATTCAAATAAAAATGAAATAACCGATCACTTTCGTTTCTGCAGTCTTTTCTTATCAGTACACTGGAATATAAAAATTTTCGCACAATCTATAGATCGACAGGCTGTGAGTATTCTCCTTAACCATCCCCTTCACAACCCGCCCATCCGCCGTTTCTTCCTGAGCCTCCTGGTCAGGTGTTCGTTGTTCTGAAACGTGAACTTTGCATTTGGATAACTAATTAAGTTTTGTGTGGGAACAAATACTACCGAGGTCATGCTCAGACGGATACTTCAAATGGTAAGCGTTTGAGACATTAAATTCACCGGTGTCGTTGTAGTTTGGCTAAAACGACTCGTTTTCCTTAGGAGACACAGGCCTATCCATGTCTGCTTTATGATGGGGACGCATGTTTTTAATCTGTGTAATCGCTGAGGGGTGGGGCTTTAATGTTTACCTCATGAAAATTCGTTGTTTGGAAGAGTTCCACTGATCCGTTACGTTATGGTGAACATATCAAGCGCTCTTTGCTTTTGGTTGCCACAACTAGCTAGCAAATGCTAATTGGTTAATTTGACTGATTAAACTCTTGACATGCATGAAATTGGAGCTTATGAATAAAATGAAGCTTATGTGCACAATATTACAGGGTTTGAGGACTAAGGGACGGTTTAGTAAGCTAAAATATAGGGTCACTGAGGCCGTTTATGGTCATCGTTTCCGTTAGCTAGATAGCGCTGAGTTAATGAATCGTTTAGTCATCTCATGCTAACCCATGCTATGGTTAGCGACAAGCTGTGTGTATGAAATTCATAATATACTAAGATGCATGACTTCCAGACGACATAGTTTATCACTATATTAGGGAATGTATTATTGGACAAACTACGGATTTGTCATTTAAGTTACCAGACGAAGTAAAGAACAGAAATAAGCTAGCATTTGCCATGGACTACATTTACCACAATGCATTGCTAACCACATTGTGTGCACATGGAAATCATGGCTTATTAGCACATCCTCCTAAACCAGACAAATGATCTTGACATAAACATATTTTTTGTATAAGTCGGAAGTCCAACAATGGTCTTGAGGTGTAAGCCACAAAAACAATAAAACAAAACATTTCACCACCGGCAACAGAAAATGAAAAAAACACAGAAAACAGTCTACCATGTAACGTCATATTTCCTGTGAGTGTGTGTTTTTGGTTTTGTCCACTGTTATTGTGTCTTGCACCTCGGATCGTTATGATTTGTAATTATCAAGGGACATTTTTTGTTAACTTTATTGTTAAATGACTGTTTAAACCTGCCACTTGTGCAAATGATTATTTACAATGCAGCCAAGGACACGTATATTATCATTAGTTGCAAGTTTGATTCAATCTAATTTTTGAACGACAATTAAATTCCCCTTTTTCCATATAAATGCATTTTAAAATTTCACAAATTTGTACGATATTGTGTCATTTTAATTACAGGTACAAATAATCCTCAAGTTGTAGCCTACTCAGAAATATAATGATTACACGGCATTTTATTGCCTTATGCCAGAGCTCTACTACCTTTGTCCATGATTTTTTGGCACTGATGACAGATATTTCAATAGGTTTTAGAATCTACACATAAGGGTTAAGTAAGAAAAACTAATGCTGTCAGCTGTAATCAAGAGACTGTAAATAATTTATTGAACGTCTTTGAGGTTAATAATGTTTTGATTTTGGTACAAACATTGTGGTGCTGGTGTACGCATGTTGTTTCTTTGACCCGGTCAAAGGTTGTTCCATGATGTGAACATCAAACTGCTTTTAAAGTTTGTCCGCTCTCCAACAGGCTGTCTGTGGACTTAGTTCAAAGTGCCCAGACTCACACAAACCCACTAATTGACCTCATTCTTTCATTCAAACCATCACCAGCCTAAACAAATTTTTTCCCCGAACGAACGACCTGTGGCACACCCACTTACTGTATTTGCACATCAGGCCAATTAGCTTAGCAGACCTCTGTTGTCAATCCATTTTTTTAAAAATAATTTTACCACTTCTCTCTTCCTCACTGGTTAATATTAACTGTCTCACTGCCTTCCCTATTGACATGCAATCTTTGGAGGGTTGCAGTTATGTAAGTATAAATTTATTAAGCCAAATAAATTAATGAAAATGAATTGCGGTATATTTTTTCTTAATAAAAATCACCCAATTTAACAGTTGCAAAATTTTGCAATGATCCGTCTTATGTCAAAGATCTTTTAACTTATTTCTTGTTATCCTTTTCATAGAGAAAATTAAAAGGTTCATACATATAAAACAGCATGGTTATTAAACAGTAATTGGGGTGGCTCTAATGGTAGCCGAAGGTTCTGTTGTTTGGTGATGCCAAACTATGAGGAGGGAAGTCAGGTTAAAGATGAAAGAAACATTATATGGCAGTGATTATCTGTATTAACAGATGGACAGATGCTGGACCAGTTGCAGCTGCAGATTGTACAAAAAACCTCTGACATCTGTGCTGTAAGAAACCACACCATCACTGCCACACATCACAGCGGCCTCAGCATCACCATGTGCGAACTGCTACTATACAGGAAGTGCTGAAATGACTAGGAGCAGAATTAAAACTTTACATTTTCTGTGGAATTTTGTAGTTTCTGATAAATGAAAGCTTAGTAAAAGAAAACAAAAAAACAAAACAAAAAAACCCCCAAAAATATCTTAAATATGAAGCCACAGTTAACCATAGATGGCTTCAGGACAAGAAGGCTAGTGGCAGTGTGTAGTGACAAAATCAGCATCAAGACCTCATTTTGTGGTTGGACCTGAAAACTCTTCATATACTATTTCTGTGCAACCTGAACAGGTTTGCGGCAAAGAAGCCAAAGTTGCGAATGTGACACACTTTCTGTCCTCTGTGAAGTATAATTACATGTATTAGAGCCTAAGCATAGACTCACTGTCACATCATAAAAGTTTAGTTTTTTATTTAAAATGTTAAAACTGTCTTAAATGAGCAACAGGAGAACACAAGTTTCACAACATTACAGGCCAAAGCTTTCCATAATATTTGTTTAAGGCAAATAAATCACACCCAGTAGAGCTGTGTTTTTGACACGAGGAAGGCCTCGGGCGGGTTTTCTGGGAGGCCAAACTTTTTTTTTTTTTTTTAAATGTCTCCTGATCCAACTTTAACCCACACACAAACATGTGTTACACAAATGCACAAGCATCTGATAAATGGGTGCATATATACACACTGTTGATGTTACGTCTGATTGTCTCTGGACTGTTATTTGAGATTACCGATACCCCACAATTGCTCATCTTTTTCTCCCAATGATCCAGGTTATCAAACAAGTAAAAATACTGAGTGAACCTTAGCTTATTCAAACCAACCACACGCTGTATTTTACTCTCCAGACTCCTGGGAAGGGAGCCTCCCAGAACGCAGAATCAGAGCAACCCAGCACAGACCTCAACCACGATCAGACATCAGAGGTATCATGAATGCTTGGTTTTTCTTAATTGCACATAAGAAATAGTTTGATCAGCTTATTTGACATTTTTGCTTCTGATCATGTGTTTCTCTGTGCAGGGCTTCATCTGTCCTCAGTGCATGAAGTCTCACAACTCTGCAGAGGAGCTCTTCAAGCACTATGAGCTGTTTCATGATACAGGAGACCTCCCTGCTCATGTGGCTCCCACTCGGTGAGACTGATAAGATTACTGATAATATTACAATGCTTGTGACAGAATATTGTTACATAAATGCCCTTTTCTCCTTGTAGTGAAGACCTTACAATGCTTCGGCAAGAGGTTCAGGACCTGCACACGTCTCTCAAGGCGAGTTAAGTGTCTGAACTGTGGTTGCTGCAGAGGTGTGTGAATGCTATTTAGACTCCACCATTTTTTTTTTTTTTTTGATTAGGAGGAAAGATGGTTCTCCGGAGAACTAAAGAAGGAATTAGACAAAGTACAAGGACAACTGAAGCAAGTAAATCCTTTAAAATATCTAACATGTATTATGTTGGCTTTAAGGTGTCTTTCTGAATGCAAATCTCTTTCATAGAAAATGAAGCTTACTTACTTTTACTGTACATGTTCCTCTCTAACTTGCCTTTCCACAGAACGATGGTCAGATGAGCTCAGAGGATTCAGGTAGGAAGCATTACATTTTAAAAGATATATCGAAGCTGGTCACAAGCCTTAAGCTGCTAATACATTTTTTTTCCTCAGTCCTTGAAAAGAAGTTGAATGAAGCCGAGACAGAGAAATTCAACATAAAACAGATGAAAGATCTGTTTGAGCAGAAAGCTGCACAGCTGGCCACGGAGATAGTAGGTTAGTGTGAGAAACTGGGAGGCCTGTGTCTGTGGTTCACTCAGCAAACTGAAGTGCTATTTTACTACATCACTGTCGCTCTCAATCCATCTATTGTGTTCTGTCCAGTCTTTACACAAGTCATTTAACACTGTGATGATGCTTTACTTGATTCACTGGGTGAATTTTATGAATCATGCAGATTTGAGTATTATTTCTTAATCTATTACTGTATTGTGTATTTATTTATAATTTATTTAAATCATTGAATCCAGACTTGAAGTCCCACTATGATGAAGAGAAAAGCCTGAGGGAGGCTGCTGATCAGAGGCTCGCCAAATTGACTGAACAACTGCAGAATGGGAAGCAAGAGATGGAGAGACTCCAAACAGAGCTGGTACAACACAGTTTCTAACATGTCTTTTTCTGTAAAGTGTTGATTTCTTTTCCCCATGGGTGTAATATATTGGAATGAAAGCAAAGCACTCAAACATATCAAAGTGTAGATGCTTAGTGACTTCCATTCTCAGCAGCTTGCTTACTTTTAATTTATCTGAATAACAAAACATCTGCTTTGTGCCACCTGATCATTACTGTGCCTCTGCTCTGCCCCCTAGCTGCAGCGACCGGGAGTGGAGGACGTGGAGGTTCTACAGAAGGAACTGGTGCAGGTGCAGACGCTGATGGACCTTATGACCCGTGAGAGGGAAGAGGAGTCTGAACACCTCAAAAACCATTATGAAGAGCTGCAGGCAAATTATACTACCTCAGAGGTTAGCAGGCTGAAAACCTCCCCTCCCTCCCTGACACGGTTTCTATTTTACACTTTTGTTACTGTGCTCATCGTTTTCCTAGTCTACTAACTTTACTTTTAACAA
Organism: Melanotaenia boesemani; assembly: GCF_017639745.1. Lineage (NCBI taxonomy): Eukaryota > Metazoa > Chordata > Actinopteri > Atheriniformes > Melanotaeniidae > Melanotaenia > Melanotaenia boesemani. The sequence continues at coordinate 30,598,387 of NC_055691.1, forward strand.
CTGAGTTTTAGATTCCTTTTTTGAAACCACTGTGAAAATAGTCAGGATGTTCAATGGTTATGTCATATGAAATGGCTTTGTGCCGTATCTGGCCATTAATTAACTCATGGTTAATAATTCAGCCTTATTTCCTGCATTCTGGAGCTGCAGAGTATTAATAGGGCTCCATCAGGCAGCTTCAGGGCCTGAACCTCTCTTTGTGCAAATGATCTTAAAAAGATCATTCCTATTTTTACACACTAAGGAGCCACATTCTGAATATCTTTGAACGGCTGGCTGGTTTTTGATTATATAATGGCTCTCATTTATAATCAACACAATGCTCTATTTGCTATAATTGACTAGAAGTTCCACAGTATAAACAGACAGCAGTGTTTCCCCAAACTGGCAAATGAAATTTTGAATGTGAAATATAACAAAGATGGCACAAATTAAGTGAAAATTTGGTTTTGTCTTGTTTTTTCTTGGGGCCCAAATTTTCCTTATATGTGGGTGCATAATATTGATACATATGTAGATTTACAACCTAACCTATACTGAAAGAGAAATCATGTATAAGTGTTTATATTTCCTATGCCTAGGCTCAGATTGCCCTTTGCAACAATACAAAATCAAAAACAAACACACCAAGTACTCTTTTGTGGAAAGTCAGTTCAACGCTGCTACTGGAGGTTGTTGTCTAGGTGAAGCTCAGTTAAATTAATATGCCATTTATTTTCTCTCAGCCTCCCTGCTCTGTGTTTCAGATTATAGCTTGTTGTTTTTTCATGACTTACCCGTGTCCTTGTGTCTTTTTCCCTTCCCTCCTTCTTCTGTATCTCTCTGCAACATGCACAATACTCAAGATTCAAAAACTGGAGGTAAAACATCGATTCCAGTTGGGCCTCAAATTTACTTTCATCTCTTCAGTTTTACTTTCCAGACATCAGTTCTTTTTGTTAAGTGTGTAACCTTGTTTTTTTTTTTTTAATTGGGTTTTTGTGCAGCCTGTTTGTTACTAATCATTGCTGTTTTTGTTTCTATCCTTCCTTTACAGTGGTGCTTCATTTTCTTGACTACACAATGAACGTCTGTTGGGAAGAGTCTTAACATGTGATTCCATTGATTTGCAGATGACTATATCCCAACTAAAAGCAGAGCTGGAGAAGGGTCCACAGGAAGCGGCGGTCTACACGCAGCAGATCCACCTGCTGCAAAGCAATCTGAATAATTTGCAGCAGCAATGCCAGGTGACACATACACAACATCTCAGCAGAGTTATTATAGCCAAATGACAGTTTTTCTGATCTTGAACAAATAATTGCTGGTACAAACATGTCTGCTATGACATCTGTTGGCCAGTAAGAACATGTAAAATTTATTTTTACTGCCATCATTTTAACAGATGTCATCTGCTGCCCCTCGTGTACTGAAGGCAGCATCTCAGTCCCTATAAACCTGCTTTGTTGCTCTGCATCAAAATGCCCTGCTGTCGCCAGCCATCTGTGGCAACCAAGACTTGTTGACAAATATTATGGTCAGCACTATTATTATACCAGCGGGGGGTGTCGCTGCTCTGCCAGCTCTATCACAGGGAGTGAAATACAATCACGGTTAATGTCAGTGGTTCAATTGGCACAGGGGAATGTAGAACAGAGATTAAAACCTCCCTCATCAGCAATAGTTCAACCTCCCAGCCAAGTAGGTCTCTGTGTGTGGGGGTGATTACAGTACTGGATTATTAGTGATGCCCCTGCTCCCCTGAGGCTTGCTACAGATTATTTTACTTATGAGAACAGAAACAAAAACTTAATAGTAGTTGGTGAATGAGCATCTGGGCTGATACTGGTCTGTAAACTCTTGGATCATACAGGAGAGATGCAGCAAAGAACTCACTGAATGTGTGTGAAGTGCAGAGCGCCCGTCACATTTCCTAGTTAGCAGCTCACTTTGCTATTAACAACATTGTGTTCTTTATCACCCTGTTGCCAAGACTGGTGCCAGAACTTAGACCAGGACAAGTGCTGTGTTGTAAACCTTCCTTTAGAAATGGCATGCCACACTTTATTCTTGACTCTTGACAGGCGACTGTTCTTTTCCACTACTCAGATCACATAGGATGGTGGGAGTTCATGACTTGTTGCAGCTTGCATCATGGTAGTTGTTTTAATTTAGAAAAGACTAATCTTTCGTATTCCACTGAGGCTTAATTAATCACTCCAACAATTTTTAATTAATATCTCTCCCTCAAAGAAAGGACAAAGATTTTACTTGTTTCTTTGTTTGTTTGATTTTATTTTTACCAAAGATTGTTGCTTTCACTTTATCATGGTCCACATCCACCCTCATAAGTCCCAGACCTCTAGGAATCTGCCTCATGTTTTCCTTTGCTCCTCTCTCAGAGCCTGTCTGAAAAGCTTGTTCGTAAAGAGAAGGATTATCAAGAACTGGAGGAGCATTTGGGAGCGGAGAAAACTGCCAAGAAGGGAGTCCAAGACAGCCTGAGGGAGAGGGATTTGGAGGTACAGGAGCTCCAGGCTCGGGCCACAGGGGCTGAAACTTCCTTGCAGAAGGCCCAGACAGAGCTGACAGAGAGAGCTGAAGAGGTGACTAAGCTGAAGAGTGAGATTGCAGAGCTGGAGGTAAAGCATGCAGAACTGAAGGTGGAAAGAAAACAGCTGGAGCAACAGAGGGAAGAAAAAGAAAGCCAAGGTGCTCAACAGCAGACTGAGATTAGTCAGGTGAGTACAGCAAAGGACCGTCACAGGCTACTGTGTGCAGAATGACAAAACAGCTGATATGCAGAGGGATTAAAAAAAAAAATTACCTCACTGATAAAATGTCGGGCCAGAGCAATCCACCAGAAAAGCTTCAGTGCACCTTGACACGGATTCTGCTGTAATCTGATTTAATAGGTTTTAGACTATGTGAGCTTGATGGACACACTCCAGGACTTATGTTCTTTTCATATTCAGCATACTAATTAGTGATTTTTTTTTTAAGCCCCACAGATGGTGACAGAGTCATCACAAGATAAATGAGACTCAGTAAACTTATTAATGGTCATACTTGCTCTTAATTTAGTAAAATTAAGCATAAACATCAGTCCCATACATCGGAGTAATTCAGTCATATACTGTTAATTGCACATATTATGTAATTTGCCGAATTTTGTTTTAAATGTTATTAAATATTATTAAAGTTATAAAACTTGCTGCTAATTAAATACTGATTATGATGTGTTGTCTGTTTCTGAACTTTGTAATTTTCTTTTCAAAAACTGGGCTTGGATTATACAAAGTTAATTGATAATATTTAAGCTTGCATCAATACTGAAGAGATATATATATATATATATATATATATATATATATTATTTGTGTGTGTTTAAAGGCCACTTTTTGGGCTCTAGTGACCTTTATCTGACAGTAGTTAGACAGCTAGACAAGAAAGGGGGTCAGACAGATCAGGGGAATGACATGCAGTAATGGTTCCCAGGTTGGGAACCTGGGCGGCTGCACAGAGGAGCTGTAGCCTCTGTACATAGGACAGCACAACCAGTTGAGCTGCACACCGCCACATACCTATGATACTTGAACTGTAGCACTAAAATGTTGCCTTGCAAAGGTCACTGAACCAGAAATATGTTCACAGAACACAAATGCAATAAACCTGCATCTGCATAAACTCAGTTTGTGTCATAATTGGTTTAATTGAAGTTATTTATGTGCTAAATATCTGTTTTCCTCATGTAATTCTGTTGTATTTCTTACCTACTCATTGTCATCTCTTGTTTTCCACCTTCTTGCCTTTGTCTGTGCTTCTGTAGCTGCACAGCAAACTGCTGGAGGCAGAGAGACAGCTGGGTGAGGTGCAGGGCCGGCTGAAGGAGCAGAGGCAGCTGTCGGGGGAGAAGCTAAAGGATCGTGAGCAGCAAGCAGCCGACCTGCAGCTCAAACTTTCTCGTGCAGAGGAACAGGTAGGAATCAACTGAAACCTTACTGATCACCCTAGAAATGGATTTAGTTTGATAGAACAGATTATTTGAATGTTCATACATCCATCTATTTGATTTTTATATATGTAGTTTGAAATATATTCTGTACTGTACAAATATGCAAATTAAGTGTGTGTTTTAGGCTACAACCAAGAAGCAGTGTGGTTAGAACAAGGAAAAATAAAGCTTCCTAAGATTTATGTAACTGTTTTTGACCAATGTTACACAGGCCACAATGACTAGAGAATGACTATGAAGTTAATGAGTGTAGGTGTGTGTTAGATGGGGGGTAAATGGAGCAAAATATAAAGCAGTTCTTCTGTGTTTTGGCTCAGCTAAAGGAAAGCACCAGTAAAAACACAGACCTGCAGCACCAGCTGGACAAAGCCAAGCAGCAGCACCAGGAGCTGCAGGCACTACAGCAAAACACCAATGGCAAACTCCGCGAGGCACAGGTACTGCTCGCCACTAAAACCACTCATCTGGGCCATTCATAACAATACTGAAGGGCATGAATCCAAGACATGGTTGTTTTGTATTCCTTTAGAAAGATAAAAACACATTTTACATGGAGCTGTCTCTAAATTGTTTAAGTTCAGTTCTTATCTACTCAGTTGTGTACACAACATAACTCCATTACTATAATGCTCTCACCATAGTGAATATTAAACAGAATATAAAACGCTTTCTTGTTTCGTGGTGTAGAATGACCTGGAGCAGGTGTTGCGTCAGATTGGGGATAAAGACCAGAAGATCCAGAACCTGGAAGCTCTGCTTCAGAAGAGTAAAGACATCGTGAGCCAGCTGGAAGCTGAGAGAGAGGACTTGTGTGCCAAGATCCAGGCTGGGGAGGGCGAGACGGCAGTCCTTAACCAGCTCAAAGAGAAAAACCATGCACTACAAGAGCAGGTTGGTACATACGCTTTTCATTTTTGCTTTACTCCTTCACATTTAAAGAATGGGGGGAAAACAACGACAAACCATTGTATGTATGTATATTGTGTTGTAGTGTGTGTGTGTCGATGCACAATTTAATGACAAGCATCATAAAGAAAGGCCAGTAAAATAATGATTATAGGCAGCACTTATTCATTGTCAGAGTTTCTAGCTTTTCTTTATGTGGCTTTTTAAGGTAACACAGTTGACCGACAAGCTTAAAAACCAATCAGAAAGTAACAAGCAAGCCCAGGACAACTTGCATAAGCAGGTTCAGGAGCAGAAGACTCTGCTGCGTTCAGCCCAGGACCGAGCTCACACCCTGGAGACCTCGGTCAGTGAACTCACCACGCAGCTCACCGACAGCAAGGAGAAAGTGTCGCAGCTGGATGCGCAGGTAAATCTGGAAATGAGCATATCAGGAATACACACAGGAATATTCTGTTTCTGATTGTATTTTCCATTTTAGTTAAAATAAAGGTTTTTGTTTGTTTGTTTTTTACTTTTGGTCTGTTTTCCTTCAGCTGAAGGCAAAAACAGAGCTGCTGCTTTCTGCTGAGGCAGCCAAGGCTGCACTAAAGGCCAACCTGGAGAACAACCTGGAGACCACTCAACATGCTCTGCAGGACAAGCAGCAGGTTGGTTTCCTCTTTGTCCCTCTGACCTTGATATTTTGCCTCCCTGTTTCCTTTTAGTGCACATATTGATTCTAAAAACTTGAACAAAGAAAAACTGACCAATTATTACTTGTCCCTTATTATTCTGCTAAATTCCCTGATGTCTTTTGTAGGAACTGAGTAAAGTTCAGAAGAAGGTGGAGGAGCAGGACCAAAGAATCAAAGAGAGACAGGAGCTAAGCACTCAGTTAGAAACCAATCTAAAGGAATGTAAAGACAAACTACTTGCATCAGAACAGCGTGTTGAGCAGCTGGAAGGGCTCAATAAGGTTTGTGAACCGTGCATGATGAAAATATTAGGCCTTCTTTTTTTCTTTACTGCCTGTAAAATCTTCAATATGCTTACTTTTGTTTTGATAAGTGAACCTCATGTTTTCATTTAACAGAAACTGGAGTTGCAGGTTGTGGAGGTGCAGACTACTCGAGATCAGGCACAGCAGGAGGTGCAGAAGCTGCAGAAGGAGAGTTCAGAGGTTAAACGCAAAGCAAAGGAGCTGCAGCGCTCCCTGGAAACTGAGAAGGAAGGGTGAGACAAACTAATGCATGAGTTTTGATAACTGTTTTGTTGATGATCCAGACCTGTCTGAAGATAGTTAATTGTCCCTAACAGAACATGCATATGTTTCCTTTTATAAGAGCTACAACTCTGCAAGAGGAATTAAAGAAAAAAGCAGCTGCTTTGAGTGACATCCAGCAGCAGTTGGGGCGCTGTGAGCAGGAGATGGCTGCTCTGAAGGTAAATCTGGACAAAGTGACTCAGGAAGGAAAGAGTCAGCAAGCAGAGCTGGAGAAGAAAGCTCAGAGTCTGACAACAGACCTACAGAAGGCCCAACAAGAGAAAGAGGCTCAGAGGAAGGAGCTTGCCTCGACTCAGGAGAGCTTAGGAAAGGCCAAAAAGGCACTGAAAGACAGTCAGAGTCAACTGGACACTGAGAGGAAGAACCATAAATCGGATGTGGAGGAGAAGGTAGGCCTCAACCGAAGTCTGAATCTAATGCTGCTTAGTCCTTGTCAGCATCACTTTCTCCTTTTACTACGCCTTACAAGAAGGACTTAGAAACAAACGGCTACTTGTTTACAACACCAGGGTGTCACTGACGGCATTAATCTTTCTTAATCTCCAGGAGAAGTCCAGTGAAAAGGCAAGACAGGAGCTTCTCAAAAACAACGAGGCTATCACCAAGGCAGCGAAAGAAACTAAAGAGCAGCTGGAGCAGATAAGAGAGGTAAGACTGAAATATAAAACAACAGATTAACAGATCTTGTTTTAAATGCAATACCTAAATATTGGTTGTGTGTTTTCAAATTTCAGGCAGAAAAGAAAATGAAAGTGCAGTTGACCTCATTAGAGCAGCAGCACTCAAAGACTCAGGGGACACTGAAGGAAAAGGAGACCGAGTTGGAGAAGCTGCGGGTGCAACTCAAGACGATGCAGGGATCGTTAGAGGAGGAGGTGAAGAAGCTGAAGGGCCGAGTAACAGAGCTGCAGGAAACTGGTGTCAAGAAAGTATGTATAAAGACACAAATTAATACTCTTAGAAAGTGGAGCTTTTTGAACATCAATGATCATCTTAACATTACAAATATATGAGCAGTTCTTCATGATTTTGCATGTTTGATTTTAATATCCAGGCAGAAGAGGAGAGTAAGCTGAAGGCTCGATTGTCAGGGCTCGGCAAGGAGCTGGCCTCTGAGAAAACTCGGACAACAGAGCTGCAAAAGAACTTGGAGCAAAGTCAGGAAAACATCACCAAGCTTCAGTCTGACTTCTACGGGAAAGAATCTGAAGTTTCTGCCCTGCGTCAAGACCTGAAGGTACACAACTGCAGAAGAGGTTGGAGGAATAGGAACCAATGATAAATCACATTAAGAAACTGCATCTGTTATCAAATATCCAGTCATGGGTTAGGATTTTAAATCAGTATTGAAAGGATCTTGATTCAATCATTGTTCTCATGAAACTCCAAAGTACAGTAACTGACTGTGTCTGGCTGCAGGCATCAGAGGAGAAGCTGATCATGACTCAGGAGGAACTGGCTGCTAATCGAACCCATCAGACAGGTTTAGAGGCTCAGTTCCAGGAACTGAAAGCAGAGCGGAGCTCATTGGAACAGGAGCTTGCTAAACGAGACCAGAAGCTGCAACAGCAGGAACAAATCCTGAAGGAGCTGAAGCAGCAAAAGGTTGGGAGGCAAAAAAAGCATTAACAATCAAATTATTCACAAGTGTGTTACTTGATGCTTCTGTATTAATTTATTCTATAATGTGCATACTCACTCAGGGCCAAGTTAAGGAGGAACTGCAGAGGGAGAGGAGCAAGGTGGAGGAGCTGAGCAAAGCCAAGAGTGTTCTGGAAAAGAATAACACAAAATTAACTACAGAGTTAAAAACTGTAGCAGAAAAGGGCGAGAAGGTCAGTCTCATCTCATAACAAGCAAACACTTAAAATACGGTCTGTCTTGTGGTTTTAAATAAGACGAAAGTCTGGATTACCTATGCATGGCCACATTCTTCAAAAAATGATAACTTGGCCTGCTTGAGTTGACATTTTAACCTGAGTCTGGATGTTTCAGCTCTTCACAGCTGTCTCAGTGTTCGTCTGAAGCTGTCTGTGGGATTTCTGCATCTCATTCAGAAATAAGTTTTTGTTTGAGACTCTACAATGTTTTGTGAATACATTAAATAAATCTGTGACAAATTTAATGCTTTTTAGGAGCTTGGTGAGTTGCGAGAGGCCAAACAGCTGTTAATCCAGCAGAAACTGGAGCTCCAGGGTCAGGTGGAGGCGACACAAGGTGCCCTCAAGCAGGAGCAGAAAGAGCATCAGGCCACCAGGGACAGCAGGAGCAAGAGAGAGGAGCAGCTCCTCAACCAAACAAAGGATGTCCAGGATAAACTGGTAGGGTTTTCTGAACAAAAGGCCTCTAACTCCTAAGTTGCTCACTTCTGTTTTGTAACACTATTAACGCTTCCTTCCAAAAGGTGGCAGAGAAGCGAGCCAGAGAAGAGCAGGTGAAGCGTGGGGAAGAGGCTGAAGCTAAGCTGAGCATACAAGTGACGGCTTTGAATGAAAATGTGGCCACGTTGAAGAGGGAATGGCAGGCCAGCCAACGGAGAGTAAGTGAGCTTGAGAAGCAGACTGATGAGCTGAGGGGAGAGATTGCTGTGCTAGAAGCTACCGTCCAGAACAACCAGGATGAGCGACGGGCTCTTTTGGAAAGGTTAGTGGATCTTGCTTTAATAATGCTCAGCATTTAATAAACTTTAGGTTTCAAAAACACTCCTTCTTAAAGAGTCCTATTCCTGTCTGTCTACTTTATGAACAAATCATCCAGAGTATCCAAACATAGCCTTGTGGATATTTTGAATTTAATTTTATTCTGCAAAACAAAAATGTGAAATTCTTTATATCAAACAACCTATAAAAAGGAAAATCCATGGTTACTTCACATGCAGGATGGACAGGATCGTCATTGAAAATGGAGCTGAACAGACAGACAAAGAGACGATGATTAGTTAGCTGGCATTTCCAAATCTAACGATTTCATGTCTGCCTTTTTACTGCCCTTTTTCCAAATATAAGGAAGTGCTCTCACTCAAGAGAAATTGCTGAACATAAAGCTTGCATACTAGGGCACAGGCCTCCATTAATTAAAATGCACTATATAATGAGCAATATGAGTTTTTCCTGCTTACGCTCCTGTTACTGACAGCTGCTGGTGTAAATAAAACTGTATCAGTGCAGATGTTTAAGAAGTCTATGTATTAAAAGACATTGGGAGAACATCCAGTATTAATTTTGGCATAAATCCTGCAAACAACAGCAGCCCAACCTTGGATAAGATGTGGGGACATCTGGCTGCGACCTTGATGACTGCAGCCAACTTCACTCTCCTCTTCAAAGCTTGTAGGAGAAACTGTATAGCCAGGGCATTTTATTTATCTGCTCTTTGTGGAAATACAATTTCCTTTTTTTTAAATAGTGAAAACGCAAAGTTTCTTATTTCCATGTAAAACTCCAGAATTTTGTGATGGGTAAATCTTTTAACGTACAGTAGTGTGCAAAAGTCTTGAGCCACCCCTCACTTCTTTATATTTTGCATCTTATTCCAGTCCAGTCCCTGTAAGTGACCATATTCAGAAGATTTATTTTTTATTTTTCTTTTATTAAGCCACACAACACCAGTCTATGAATCATTTGAGCATAAATCACAAGCCTAAATCAAGGGATGTTGTGTCAGTTTAGCAAAGAATCAACTTAAAATTTTATCTTTTGGCACTTTGTTACCAGCAGCCTTTCACAAAGAAACAGAATTTGTTCCCAAATTTCTAATTTAAAAAATGCCAGAGATAACACAGTTCAACTGACATAAAATAACAAGATGAAGAGCCACCAGCCAAAAACGTGGTATATGTCATTATGGTCTGTAGTGTGTCCTAATTGAGAAAACTGGACAAGTGGATGCCCTAAAAGTCAAACTACAGCAGAACATGATGTCTTTAATAAATAGAAAAAGAAATCCAGCAAAGACCTGACACAGGAGTCTACTGTTCACTGAAGCCCCATCAGGGATGGATTCTTATTGAAAGGTGGCTATCAACAAGCCATCCTTAAAGGGAGGAAACAAGAAGAAAAGGTTGAGGTATGCCAAATGACACAAAAGCTGGACTGACAATCAGTGGCAGCAGGTCTGATGCATTGATGAATCTTTCCAGAGCTCAGGCCTCAATAGGCAACGAAACAAAAGGCAGCCAACATGAAAAGAAGAGCTACAAAAGGTCCTTCAAGAAGCCTGGAGAACTGTTCCTGAAGATTTAGAGAAATTACTGGAAAATGGGTCTAAGAAGGTTCGTTCTTAGTTGAAGAAGGGTTCTGCTTATGAATGCACAGAAATGATCTGTTGTGTTTCAGGTGTGTAAAGGGTGAAGGTGAGATAGAGAAACTGCAGGCTAAAGTGGTGGAGCTCAGGCGGAAGCTGGATGACACGACAGCAGCCATGCAGGAGCTCGGCAGAGAAAACCAGTCGCTCCAGGTCAGCTGCTGAATGTCTTGATGTGCAATGAAGACAAATGATAAACAGAGTGCATTTAAGGCATTACCCTACAGACAGGAAAATCATGTTCTTTGAGCAAAACTCTTTCTGTTGTTTTCTGTAGATAAAACAGTCACAAAGTCTCACCAGAAAGTGGGCCGAGGATCACGAAGTACAGAACTGCATGGCCTGTGGGAAAGGCTTTACTGTCACTGTCAGGAAGGTGGGTGGTTTTTGGATTTATAAAAAGGTGGACACATAGTTTGTCTTCTCTTAGATGCTTTTTTTAAGTACCTGCTTTGCACCTCTCTCCTCATCTAAAAATGCAGCACCACTGCCGACACTGTGGGAACATTTTCTGCGGCGAGTGTTCGGCAAAGAGCGCCCTCACGCCATCCTCAAAGAAGCCAGTACGGGTTTGCGAGACGTGTTTTGAGGAGCTCCAAGGCTGATTTTTTTTTTTTTTTTTTTTTTCCCCCTTTTTTCTTCCCTTTATCCGTCCCCCCTCCCTCTTCCCAACCCCTACTTACCGTTTTGTATTCCAATGGGCAGAAGAAGGCATGTCTGTGTCGTTCTTATTGTGCACTATGATGGACAGACCCAGTGCAAAGACTCCCATCTGCACATGACTTCTGGTTCCAGTGTTGAATGAAATGATTAAAGGGATTCCAGGAGAAGACACCAGAGTCGTGCGGTGGGATGGGATCGTTCGGGGTTGTCTGTATCTGTTTTTGTGCCTTTGCTACTCCTGTGGACTGCCAGAGAGCGGAGACAGTGATGATGAGACGCCACTCACCTGTTTTTAAGTTCATATTCACAACTCCATCACTCTTTGGCATCATTAGCAGTTGTGAGGTGGTTGCTTTGTATCTTGTGAAATGTTTGGTTAGACGTTCGGTCAGTGTGACACTGCACGAGTGAATATTGTAACAGTGATGTTAAGAGTAACTTCTGCCCTACAAAGGTAAATGCAGTTAACTAAGTATTTTAAGATTATGTAAATAACTTTGTGTCAATCTGATCAGAAACACTTAAATTATCTTTTTTAATGCTAAAACTGAGTAAAATAAAAAAAAGCTGCAATTTTCAATTAATTTAATGTAAATACTGCAGATCTAACATGTAAACTGTGCTGTTTAGTGTTTATGTGACTACAAAGCTGCACAAGCTTTTTTAAGTTCATCAGCTGAGGATTTCATTTGATATTTCTTTGCAGATTGTAATATAAAATAAAAAAAATGGATCATGTTTATTGATTTCTGTAGATAAACTGCTGTCAGATGTTGTCAGTGACACTGTCGTGTGCAGGGACGTAATTACTACTCAAGGTTTAGGGTTTAAAAAAAAAAAAAAACTGCCTTAACAGAAGCAGTTAATCAACTTTTGCACCAGCTGTGATCTGTATCTATACAGAACCTGTAAGTCAGTTACTGCATGTTCCCTTTGTGTGGCAGAGTGTTTGTGAATCTGTAGTAATTCATGTATTCAGCCTATTTCATGACCAAAGAATGTCTGCAGCAGGACTACAGCCAAGGTGAAAGCCCCGCGGTTGTTTCACGTCAGTATTTTTGGAAGCTCCGCCTTCAAAAGCTTTTCAGTTTTAATCAAGTTGGACATTTTTAATCTTCAGAAAGTTTCTTGTCATGTGCTGTCAGTTTTGTTTTGTGTTTTTTGTTTGTTTTTTCCATGTCCCACTTCTCTGTTTTATTTTCAACAAATATGGTGCTTTCTGCAGACTGGAAATGCAGTCATTGAAGGTGCCTACATGTTTAATTTTTATTTTTCCCTCTGCTTGTCTCCACTCAACTGCACTGACTTCAAGGTGGTGCTGCGAGTGTGTGTTTCTGCTCTGCTTTGAAGCAATAACTTTAGTTGTGTGTGTGAAGTTGCTCTAACAGAGTGTGTATTCGTGTTGAAGACTGCTGCGCGTGCTTAAATGCACTGTATGAATGTTGGCTGCTCAGAACCTCAGTATCTCTCTAGCACGTTGTTTGGAAACTTCGTTGCTGCTTTCAGGTACAGCGGTTACTGTCGGTTCTCTGTCAAACAGAACACTGTAAAAGTAATTTCCTTTATTTCAATTATGGTTGTTCATTGATACTGGTAAGATCTTGTTTGCAGTTGTCTGTAGACTGGAGGAAGTGGTAACACTAAGCCAGACTATGCACAATAACCTGCAGCAAACAGCATGTTTCACTTACCAAATGACTTCTTTATGCTTGTAGTCTCATTACAGAGAAATGTCCATTTCAGCTGTAATCTCAAAAACACTTTTTTTTTTTGTTGAATTGGTTTCGTCTACCTCAAATTGGCACAGGAAAAGCACTATTTTCAAACGATGGATATCACAAATGTATCTTTACTTGCATTTGATTGAGGATTTGTGAGTGCTCCATCATGACGTACAGTCCCTGATTTGTAGAGAGATGATTTGCACCTTATTGTATTCTGGGCTCATCTGAGTGGATCCCCAGCCACAAACATAAGACCACCTACTTTATACAGGCTTCAGCATTTCTAGCCCCAGTAACTGCTTATTAATACAAAGGCTGTCATTATAAATGTTTGTAATGAAAGAGATAAAAATGACATTTGGGTATAGAAACATGGTAACAGTGAAACTGGGTTGGACTCATTGTCTTAATTATTTTTCTAAAATGGCACCATAGACCTGTACACACTAAATTGTGGCTTGTTTCGTGTTACTATCAGTTGTCATGCATGATGACTTAACAGGCCTGTGGCTCGTGTTTTTGTCCATGTTTAGTCAACACACTCTGTGGTTGTGAGGGTGTGCCTTAGGCCAAGATTACTGTTAGTGGAGATCATGTATCACCACAGTCTGCGCCACTTCAGGTCACCTGAAGGGTTGAGGGAAGAAATGTAATTTATGTTCACATGCACCAGTTGATTTTCTTATTCATTGTCATGACAAACTTAAATAAAAACCTGCAGTATGTTTCTATATTCTTGGATGATTTGTTTTGCTTCTCTGGCAGCCGATTTTCTGGTTTATTCAACTCGCTGTGTAATTGTCCAAAAAATCAAAGATCAAATGCTAAGACCAAAAGATTTTGTAGTTCCTGGTGACATATTCCAAAAACCTTGGGACAGGCTTAACACTTTGTATTAGCGCTTCCTGTAAAACTGCCCTGTAGAAACTGAGGAACCCATATATTTAAGTTTTAACAGAAATGTTCATCAGCTTCTGCCTGATGAAATAACCAGTGTTTCTCCATTGAACCAGGATGCATGTGTGCAGAAAGTAGTTTAGCATTACGTTGATAAAAGGGCCAAGAGACTAGACTGAGTGGCAAGATGTTACTGCATTCATTTAATGGAGCCTCCAGTGATATCTTTATTAAATCAACCCGTAATGCCACAGATGGATGGCTTTTAAATTAAGTGGCTTTTGTGATTTCAGGGAGAAAAAGTGGGGAAAAAAAAGCTTTCCTCTTTATCATAGCTTCTAATTTTACATCATTGTTCTCACACGACCTTGCAGATGGAGGCATTTAAATTTTATAGTTAAGCTCCTCCATTTTGCTAATGGAAAACTTGTAATATGAACAACCAGTAAATGCAATGTGAAAATGAAATCTTGGAGTAAAATGGGAGGGGGGGGGAAATAAATAAATAAAAAAAAAAAAAAAAACGCACTTTCACTACATAATCGGATTTATTGTACACTACTGCAGCAACTGCCTTTAAAAGGCACATTTAATTTACAAAATAATCCTAGTGCAGGAACAGTCATAAGATTTCAGGGGACAGTGAAGTGCACATTGAAAGTAGAGGTTTCTGATGGCTGTCAGTGCTGTCAGATCTGTGAAGACTCCAGCCACAGTGAGGAGCTCTTGACTCGCGCCTGCTGAGAGTCCAGCTTCAGCAGCGCCGCCGCTGCGCCCTCTATCTTTGACATCCACTCCCTCTGAAAAAATAAAAAGTCACATGAAATGTTTCAGGAACTAAAATACCAGGTTTGCTAGTCAACAGCTGACTAAAAAGACTTACGAGATGTATGTTAAAGTGGCTTCATACAATCACAGTAACAGCTTTCATTTTAGGGATCAACTGCAAATTCTTAGTAAATTATACTGTAATATCAAAATGACAAAGCTTAGTTAAAACCCATGCATATTTTAAGTTAAACAATATTTTTGTGTTTACTAGATGCTTATGAGAAAATCCTGAGAATCTGTCTGGTGTATCAGTGTAAATCTAAAAATAATAAGAGGTAAATAGAGGTGATGAGGTTAAAATGCAAGAATACTTGTATGGCCTGTATACAATGCTTTGTGTACTCTGTTTTTACAGATCTAATTAAACAGCTTGCCTTTTAAAGCTTGTCAAAAATTCATGGCTGAATTCACCTACCTTGGCACACTCTGACGCAGCTTGCAGGACGAATGCACCGATGCACTGCTGGTAGCGGTTGTGGTGCATTATTATAAAAGAATGAGGCAGCCCTGATGCTGTGAAGCAAGCAAAGAATTCTTTTATTAAAAACGTGTGAACAGAATGCTGTGACACAGATAAAAGACTTAAATAATGTGGCACTGATAAAAAACAATATGAAAGTAGGGAAAGTTTGTTCTTACTGGAGGCATTTAGCTGATCAATGTTCTTAAGCTGGAGTCGGTCCAGAGAAACAGGCTGGTCAAGAACTGTGAAAGTGCATCCCTCCTTCAGTAGCTGATCCAGCTCCAGGTTCTGTTGCAACCTCAGAGGGTTCTGCTCAGGACCAATGGACCTCTACAATGTCAATAAGAGAACACAGTGAACAATGTAGATAAGAGACTATCGCTGAACTTCCACCATTGTTCCAGATCAGAGCGAGAACAGGACAAATGTAACATACCTTTTTGTTCCTTTTCATCTTTGTGATCAGCAGGAATTCGTCAAACAGGAACAGATAAACATCTATCAGCTTAGTGTTCTCTGGTAATGAGCCAAAGAAAGACAGTTTAAGATTTTGTTCAAACTGAAGCAATGAACACGTGAAATGTACTGGATTTATGCCAACTGTACACACCTGTCAGCACCAGCTTCCCTTCATGCAGCAGACTTCTGTGAGAGATGAGATTCTCCAGAGTGACAGCTTTCAGGAGATGTTTCAATGTCTGAAAGACAAGCAGCCCATCAGTCTAATCTTTTGACAAGTGACTTTTTGATACCAAAAAGGAAAAGCTAATGATGCACCTCTTTGTAAGTGTGATTACTGCTATCTGATTTTGCATTAAGATAAAATAAAGGATAAGCTTTCGGTGTGTATCTGTGGCTTAAATGCTTTGCTCTGTCAACACAGTGGTTGCACAAACACATTCAAATATTACTGTATAAACAAGTGCACAATAACCAGACAGACCTCTGGGATGAAGGCACGCTTGTCTCTCTCCCACACTGGCTGCCACACCAGGGCATCTCTCAACTGTTTCACCTTCTGGTAGTTATCCAGCCATTTGACTTTTCCCTCTAAATCACCTAAAAATGGAGAGGAGAGGCAAGTGTAAGCACAAGGCATCATTAGGACAGATGAAAACAAGACCTCAGACTCAAAACATAACACTTTATGGATGAATCGACAACAAAGCATTCATTAAATAATTTAAGCCCTATATTAATTAGAAAACAGTTTAAGGTAATGCAGTGGAAACCACTGTTTGGTCATAGAAATAGTTATATAAACCTGACCTAGAAGATTGTTAGCATTTTAATTTTCATACCTGATTTAATGCTAGTGATTTTAAACACACACACACACACACACACACACACTGAAAAACATTAGGCAAAAGTGAATCATGTCCAATTTAAAACAGACATTTTAACTTCTCAAACTTATTTTATGTTTAAGTTTTTAAAATCAGCAGGCCATTTTCAAAATCTGCTTAGATAATAAAACTGACAAAAAAAAAAATCACCATCATTACTGTTATCCATAATGAAAAAAAAAAAATTAATTTCAGTGTAATTTTCTTTTTTGATGGTATGGAGGTTCATTTTCAAGCAAAGCAGTAGAAATTTTCAGACCCGTGAAGTCTCTATTAGTGCTGAATGACTTGACAGATTTTGGTACAATAAATTCTCCCATCCTTATTTTCCAGGAAAACCTTTGCTTATTTCAGCAGAACACATCCTAACGACATTCTGCACAGATAAAAGCAGCATGGCTCACAAAGGAGACCCTGAACTGCTGAGCAGCTGAAACCCTATCAAGCCAATAAAAAGAAACACCTTTTCTTTAAAACTTAAACACTGGTATTACACATAGTATCAAAATTTTCCAGATAAATCAACAAATTTTATGCTTTTCACAGTATGACGCCACTGCTGAGAAACTTGAGCATCCCCATGTAAGTAATAAAAACAAATAGATAAACACGGGCGAGCCCGTATTGTGAGAGATTACCCCCCCACCGCCACCACAGACACAAACACACACACCTAGAGAGGACTTTGGCCTGCACATCTCAGCTGAGATTACATGACTGCCAGTGTTGTATTACTTTATCTTAACCATTAAGAAGGCGTGGTATGACACACCTTGTGGTAAAAGGAACATTTTAAATGGTGGTAAGGTGTTTTATTTAAGATTTGTCAGAAAGGTGTTGTAAGGTTAATTAGTTCTACGAAATGACAGTGCAAAGCTGCAGCACATTTCCCACAGCAAACCTCCACAACAGTTCTGCAGAAAGAGAAAAGTTGTGGAGAATTTATGGTCAGGGGACACTGGCTACAGTCCAAGGCATGCAACCGATTGGCTGTAAAAGACGCAAACTGCTCTGCTTGTGTTGACACACGTAACCACACTTACACCTACTTCACACATCTTTTCTATTTTATACATTTGAAAATCACCTGCTAGTTAACCATCAGCATCTGACAAGCTCTATGTGAAGTCATGAATCGTACTACTAGCCCTGCAACAAACATTCTTAATTTAATCAGTGATAAGACAGGAACTCATACGTGTTGATGCACTTTGCAGATAAAACCAAATACTGTGATTCATGGTGAAAAGGTGCATGCTGCTCACAGATAGATGTGTCCACTTGCTCTGCTATAACCCGGAGAAGCCTGGATTCCTCATCCTCACATCTCTTTGCAATGTTTCGCAACAACAGGGGGTATCTGGTTAGCCTCTGCAGTGGCGCCACCAACAGGTCATGTAGTTGTAGTCGTCTGCATTGTTCGTTCCTCTCACACCACTGAGGAGACAATGAAGACAGAAAAGGACAAGGTGAGAGAAGAACTGAGGGGCAGAAGAGCTGGTCATATTGGTGGGACATAGAAAAAAAGGGTAGTGAAGCCTTTTATTAGAGGCTATTGGTTATTGTGTGAAAAACCATGTATAACCTTGATCTTATATTGGAATTAAAAAAGGTAAGCAGCAGCCAGATGCTGCTAATCAAAGGCACTTGATTAACTCAAGGCAAGTGAAACCACCGCTGTAAAAAACTGAGGTTTTGGTAGTTTGATAGTCTAGACAATCCAGCAGTGTGATAATAAAATGCTAAGGAGGGCATACATAAGCATTTGCTGCTGCCCATCCATCTGGGAAGGGTTAAAAGGTATTTTCTGAAGAATTTTCTGGCCACGAAAATGATTATTCACAAGAGGAAAACCGTTTGAGACAGTTATCAGCTCAGCTAGGCTTACAAAGCTGCATCTGAACCAGAGGTACAATGTGCTATGGACAAATGAGACCCAAGTGCAAATGCTTGGCTATAATGCAGAGCATCATGTTTGGAGAAAACCAAGGAAAGCATGTCAGCACAAATACATCATACCAACTGTCAAGCAGAGTGCTGCAGAGGTGATGATTTGGGCTTGTTTCACAGCCACAGGACGTGGGCTCTTTGCAGTCATTAAGTCAACAATGCCCTCCTCTGTAAAACCAAAGTATTCCAGGTTCAAATGTCAGACAATGAATCCAACTTATTCATCAATGGGTTGTGCAACTGCACAAAGACAAGCACCAGCAAATCTACAGCAAGCTGAAATCAAAGAACATAAGATATTGCAATGATTAAGTTCAAAACACAACCCAGTTGTAGAAGACCCTCAGAGAGCTGTGCATACGCTAAAGCCTGCAAACCTGAACTAACTAAGGCAGTATTTTAAAGATGAGTGGGCCATAATCTTTCACAATGATGTGAGAGACCAATAACCTCAAACAAAATCATTTTGACTAAGGTTTTGTTTAACATGCTGAGGTTAATCTGGTTATATTTACCCAATTTAAAGACTTTTCTTTTGTCTTGATATGCAAAACTGTAGAACTAATAGGCTGAGTTTTTTCCCACATAACTAAGTGTGGTAACAGGAAAAGTTCCACTAGTGACAAATGGTGACATTCCTTTCATAGGCAGGACTCTGTGACACTGAACTGACGTGGCTGCATGTGATCTGTCATACTTGGCACACAGTGCCAGAAGCCTTTTCAAGGTACACAGCGCCCTCACCTTTGCTGACTGACAAATAATTTGGCTGCCTCAAATGATTTCTCTCCTGTACCTTTAAATACGCTCGAAAGTCCTCTCTGGGCTTCAGGTTGTACAGATAAAGCAGAGCCGTGGAATAGTTGAGGCAGTACTTCTGCAGGCAGTGGCATATGCTCTCCTGGAAAGCCTGGTAGCAACAGATAGAGTTACACAAACACTGAGAAATAGACCAGGGGATACACATGCATCATAAAAAAGGCAAGATGGTGCGGACCTGAAGAAAACAACAACTCATGTATGAAAAAAAAAAAAAAAAAAAAATTATTTTCCTTTGATTTATATTTTAAATTTAGGAACTTAAAATATTTCATATTCAAGGCCAAAGAACAAATGAAGAACTTAAGTGGAGCTGTTGTAGAGAAGTTTGAGTTTCTGCGTTTTAGTGCTTATAGGTCACAATTCCTCCTCATTATTCAGGTCTATTCATGTCCATAGTGTTGCAACATTTCCATACATAAATTTAAAATTAAAACATCAATGAGGCAGATTCTAAACAGAATCTGGTGTAAATGTAAGAAAAAAAAAAGATATTTAAAAACTTAATAATAATAATAATAATAATAATAATAATAATAATAATAATAATTATTATTATTATTATTATTATTATTATTATTATTATTATTATTATTATTATTATTATTATTATCCTATGAAACTAAGATCTACCACTTTAAGTAAAATAATTAATATTAATTAATTCACGGTATGATCATCTCCCCCCATCGCCTTCACTCTCTTCTGTTTATACATCTTATCAGTGGACTTGAACAGGTGACGAGATAACTGGGTGTCACTGTGTATGTCCACATGTAAGTGAGACTTGCCTTGCCCAGCAGTTCCAGCAGGGTGGACCCGCCTCCCTCAGCAATCTCCAACGTGTCCTTAATGACACGCAGAAGGTTGTTTAGGAAACCAAAGCTCACCTGCAGCAAAAAACAGTGTGTCAAGTGTCATCATGAAGGCTGCAAGATGCTCTGTGCTTTCAGTTTGACCACTACTGTGCCACAAACAATACTCTTTGCTTTTCATTTGTTTGCAACATAACTCAAAAACGTATGGATGGATTTTAATGAAAATTTCAGGAAATCTCAGAAATGAAATAAGGAACAAGTTATTAGATTTTGGGGGTGGTCTGGATCACCGACTGGATGTAGGAAAATTTTTTAAAGGATTCTCTACTATGGGAAGATAGGGATAATTTTGCCATCACACCTTCTAATGCAAAATAATGCCCACAATCAATGGTCAAAATGAAAAGGCTTGGAAGTTTGCGCTCTCTGGGTGCTTCTAATTTATATCTGCATTGTCTTCTTGGCTGAGAGTTCTCAACCCCCCCCAATTCAATCCAATATGCAAATGATGTCAAATAAAACATGCACGCATTTTCAGTTTTATCAGTTCAGGTTAAATCTTAAAAACCTGGGATGAAGATGATATGTTGCTGTGCCCCTTTGCCATTTTAATGCCAAATCAAATATTATTATGTCAGGGTTATGAAGACTGCCATTGTTGACATCATTTACATGGTAAATGTAAAACTAGAAGACTTATGCAACCTATTTGCATCATGTCTCACCAGGCAAAGTTCATTGAGGTTTGCAAACAGCCTCCATGAGTCAACATCAGTGAGGCAACTCCTAGGCTGCAGGTTTGTTAGCGTCACCAGAAACACCTGAAAGATACAAAGATCAGACAAAGTAGGATGTCAAATCTGGCATCAAATTTCAAATCCATGACTGTAAAAAAAGGAGAAAATGATAACCCTTTACTTGAACACCAAAGACAGAATTACAGAGAGATGGTGAAAAACAAAAAGCAGCAGGTTTTGGGTTTCATTTGGGTTTGGTCTGTTTGTTTTTGGTCCTGTGTGTTTGTTTGGTTTTAAATGGACAAAATCACCTCTTTGAGAACCATGAGCTGATCCAGGAAGTAAACACACTCGCTGGTGAAGAGTTCCCAGATGGCCTCTTGTCTCTTGTGGCTCTGAGGGTCAGAGTTAATGCTCACCTGGGAAGACTGGTCCTGCAGGAACTCAGCCAAAGAGAAGTCCTGCATGGATGGATGGAAGGAAGGGCTATCAGAAAAACAGTCTTCTACAGTGTGTTTGTATGGAAAACTACAATGCTATGACTGCAAATTGTCCACCACCAACATGACTCAGGTGCATGTCAGTGTTCGCTTATATACAGCATGTGTAGGGTCAACCCAGCTAGTTTCTAACAGGAAATTCTGGTTCTTGCACAGCCTGTCTCATTTTAAGCTTTCCCTCTAACTGCTGTCTTGTCATTTCAAGTCAACACAGAATTGTTTGGATTGGAAATCAGGGTATCTTTGAAGTTCAATCTTTGCTTGGATTAGACAGAACCAACACTGTGATTTACATAACAAACAGATACTCTGCAACTGTTTACTCACCTTATATTTTTGAAATGCAGCATTTCTCCAGTCTTGAACTTGTACTGTTGAAAGATATTTTTCAATATCTGACACTGTACCAATCTGCAACTTCCCTTTAGTCTAAAAAAAGAAAAAGACAGACACAGGGTAGCTCTGAGTTATAGTACTTGGTTGGCCATGGATGAAAAAAAAAATAGGGGAAAAAAATGTCTGCTTATTTTCTGCTTTGCTCATTATCTGAACACATAACAGTCTTAAACGCTGTATTAACAAGCCTGGCTCGAGTTCTGCATTTCAAGTGTTGACCAATTACAAGAAACTCTGTGCTCCAAAAGGGATAAGAGGAAACACTAATCTGCTTTGAGAAGTGGGTCAGAGAACAATGTCCAAACCAACTGCCCACTGCTAAAACAAAGTACATCAAAACAAACCACAAGCACACCACTGGCACTAGTCACACACACCCACCCACCAATGACAAACACCACACCTACCGTACTACGCCTTGAAAAAGGCCACTTTGACTTCTTTGTATCTGCAGAAGTTTGATATAAAAACAGATTATACTGATTAACGAACATAGCATAACTGTGTTGCATGCAAAGAATGAGATTAAAATCGAACACAAAAAAATGCAAAAACTTGAGCTTGAGGGGGAAAAGTGTTAATTCTGGGAAGCACAGAGGCACAGTCATTATCTGTCTGTACGCTTTCACCCCAGCCAAACACTGTACTTCAGTTCAAGGCCTGCTCCAAATCATTAATTATTGGTGATGTAAAGTGCCAACATAAATAAATATATTTAAAATATAAGCTTTATCATGAATGTAAAGACTAATATTTCTGGAGTGAAGTGTGAAATAGTAATTCAGATTTCTGCTAAATTCTGTTATGTTTGCAATAACTTATGTGAACAGGCAAGAAAAAACTTTATTTTCAAGTAACTTGTGATCAGGTTTCTTATAGCAAATTGTCAATACCCTGCTTGTTTTAAAGTTAATAAAAGCCATAAAACCTAAAAGTTCATTTGGGAGCCCCTTCCTCATTATGGAACATAAACAACTGTCCCAAAATGCCATGTTACTTGGCTCACAAAGAAAGCAAACAAAGTTAGGAAACAACTAAAATATTTGCTTTTAAGGATTCAAGTGACTGATATGTTGACTCAAAAGCCACATTTAAAACAGAGGTCAGATCAAACTGACGGGGTTAAATTACAGCCCTAGTTCAAATAATGGGAAGAAACAGGATTCAGTAGAATATAGAATTTTACCAGAGAAGTTTGAGCCATTTATCATGTCTGCTGCTCCATTGGAGACAAACAGGTCTCCTGGGGAAACATCCAATCCAGGTAAACTGACCACCACAGAGCTCCGCCTCCTCTCCTGAAGCCTGAAACAAACATATGAGCAACTTCAGATGTTCTCCACCTTAAAACTATTTTGTCCAACATGAAAAGTTTTGAACAAATGGCAGTTTTTCATGGCATGAAAATAACAGCTCATTTCACATCTGAAACTGTGATAATCTGTTGTAAATGTACTGGGATGTAAAGAGAATAAACTCAGTGCAAGCTACAGGAAATAACAGAATTCCTTTTGTCATATTACGTAGCTGAAATGCCACTGAAATACCATCTGCATTGTGCAGCAAACCGGCGATTACCATGAGCAGCAGATATTGTGAAGGATAAGCGTTGTGTCTGGCTCATACATGGATTGCTGCCGATTAATGGATCACCCCATTTGTGTGGTAGGAGGCAAGCTGTCAGTGTGTGCCAGTTATAATCCTCTTGGTTACTAACTATGAAAAGGAGACCAAGGCATAGCTTTGGCTGGAAAAACTCAGGCCTGCCTATTGGCCTTAGGCAAAGCAAACACAGCCACTGTTGTCAAGTGTTTTGACTTATCTTCTGTTGCTGTAGTCAGGATTACTGCTCCAAGTAAAAGTGAACATTCACATGCAGAAATTAACCAAAGACTCAGAAAGATATAAAGATGTTAGAGAGGGAAGTGTTAAATTTGCTACCAAAATACTTGATGGCCCATGGCATGTTTTCATTTGGGATTAAAAGTCTACATCTAGAAAAACTTGATCAGTAACAGCAATGACAATCCCAACATTAGCCACACTAAACAGGGACGAGCAGCAGTTTAATGTGGCTGGCTGTCAACGTAAGGTGCTCTGCAACCAGACAGGCTGGTTTTTCTGAAGGTAATCTTAGGTAAGTTTTACCTTCACGAGAAACTGACAGCTGGTCAGTGACCCACAACAACACTCAGTGGTTTCACTTTTAAATATTTAAGGGTCACGACTTCAAAGGAAAGAGGTTAAAGTTCAGAAGTGGGGAATTTCACACCACTGCAAGCGTCATTTGAATGAGGTGGACCAACAAACTGAAAATCTTCACATAATCAAGATGAATGGCTTACAAATGAAGGCTGACGTCTGTTAATGAGAACAAAGGTGGAGCAGAAGTGCGAGTGATAGGAACAATGGTGGTACTACTCTTTTTAATGTCAGCTATTGTATGTAAAAAGACTTAATTAGCCTGAAAGAAGAGATTTTCTTCCTCTTACAACACAAACACATACAGTAGCTGGGTCTTTGCTGAAGTACATGTACAGTTGCATAAGAGGCATGCAAGACTGACTTAATTGCACATGTAAACCACATGGCTGCAGGGCCAAGTTGTACACTTGAAGGATATGAGAGTCTATAGCTGAACAGGAGTAACCTGGTTCCTTTTTCCTTCAAGATGCTTTTGTTGGAACTATGAAAGCATCAGTTGTTCCTTGCTCTTACTGACAGAGTGGTGCTCTTACTGGTAAACTGATACAACCACCAGCTCACACACTGGCAGCACCCAGGTACAATTGAATAGTCAGTATCAGCCGTAGCTGACATGGCAATCAGAAAGGCCTGATTACTCCGCTCAACCAGGTCAGTCCCGCTGCATCCTCACAATGACATCCTGTTTGTTGCAGAAAGCTTCCACTGTGTCAGCCCCTACCACCTAGAGAACTTGTAAAAAAAAAAAAAAAAAAAAAATGGGTGTTTTGTTCATACAAAAGAGAAATAATGATGCCTCAAAACTGATGGCTCATAGTGGCCTGGACAGAGAAACAGGCACAGTGCCAGGATGTAATTACGAGGACAAAAGCTGCCTAATTATCTAGTGTGGGGAAAGGACTCACCGCCCATTAGGAGGGGCGTGGGTGGCAGTAAGGGAAAACAGCCTTAATGAGGGTTTGTCTACCTCCTATTTAACCATGGGACTCTCAAAACTTAGTCCACCATGATTATGAAGCATTAACAAAGACATGAATGACAATGAACGCCCAAAGGGGCTTTTTAAGTTACAGGGCCAATCAGCATCCAGAGAGTAAGTCAAAAGTACTTAGATTTTTTTCTGTTGATTAAATTAGTTGACAGAGCAGTGCTTCGTCATGGAAACAGGGATGAATCTGATGACCAACAAAAAAAAACAAATGCCAGCACTGTGTCCCACACAGGAAATTTGACTAAATCCTGATAAGCAAATATGTTCTCACACTCCCTGAATAGGACACCTTTGCTGCCATGCAGATAGGATAGAGTAAGCATCCAAAACTAAACTACACAAGTCCAGCGTACAGAGCCCCTACCTACCTACTATGGCAGTGTTCCTTATCCTGCAGGAAAAAAAGAAAAATCTTTGTTAGTGCTACTATTTTTCCAAAGTAGTAATCATACAGTTTCCATATCATATTAACACTGTTCCAGTGTACAGTCAGGATCATATTGAGGGTGCAAAGCCCTCCTTCTGCTAACAACACTGATATCACTTTCAAAGACATTCAAATTTGAATCAGTGTTTTAAGTGGATGCTTGGATTCGAAAGCCTCTGATATTGGAGGAGAATGTCAGTACTCTATTGAGAATGCGCTTGCTTGAATACCACGAGCTGATGAATAGATCTCCCCATTATCTTTTTCCATCGCTCACTGACCCCTCCATTATTGGGTGACTGCTGACTGTGGTGAATAGGGCCCCAAGGAGAGCACTTCCCAGGGCTCTCCAGGCAGTGGGTTTGGTGAGAGCTGTCAGTGCATGTAACTGCTGATTCATTTGCTGTCAAAAGCTTGCATTGTGAGTGACCACTGCAGGAGGCAAGGCAGAAAGAGGGAGAGAAAGCTTCCGCAAGGAAGGAATGTCTACCCATTTAATTTATTATAAGCTATGGATAAAAATCCACAGCCCACAACAGCCAAACACATTTGTGGTGATGGTGGAAATGAGAATAAATGTAAATAGGGTTTATTAAATTTACAAAGAAACGTGCTAAAAGCTCACCTGCACTTCAACAGGAAATCCAGAATCTTTAATAAGAGCAGGATCAGCACTGAGACATTCTTGGGAAGGGGAAGTGACACCGTTGTGAAAAGTCTCTGATCTATATGATCTCGTTCTCTGTTGACAGAAAAATGAAACTGCTGGATGGTTGTGACAGATCTCGCCATCAGATGGGGGGTTCGCTGCAAGGGGAGACTTAGCTCTGTGTACAGGAGACAAGGAGCTTATAGGGGAAGTTGAGTTTGCAGATGATGGCTCCTCCTTTGTAATCCCCATCCTGCCAGCATCCCGGGAATCTACCAGAGGACGTCGGGTGCTCCTCATCCTCCTCAAGGTAGGAGATGTGGAGATGCGCCCGGGAGCTTGGCGGTCAAACTGGAAGAAAGGTGCTACACAGTTGTCAGGGTCCACCAGAGACAAATGTCTCAGCTTTGAGTGCGTCCGTTTGAGATCTATGTGCATTATGACCGGGTTGCTTGTTTGGCTCCCCTTGTGCTCATGAGGCTTCAAGTCCGTTTGAGTCTGGGCGTTAGCCACACCTGTCGCAACAACTTCATTTTCAACCCATTCAATGTAACTCCAGTCCAGTTTCTTCTCATTGTCCTGGGCTTTGTCCTGCAGAATAACGTGGTTCAGCGTAGACATTGTAACCTCAAAGGCATTATTACAGTGCAGCAGAGATCACGAAACGTGTAATCTTACAGTCCAATTGCTTCCCCTCCTTTAGGTTAACGTCAGGTGATAATCCTGTTGTATTCCATTTTCACACCATCTACTTCACAAATATCTGGGGGGAAAGTAGAAAACGTGTCAATACCCACAGGCAGCTGAAGCCAGGCACAGACGTCCCTCTTAATCTTCTATAAGGGGATTTGATCAGGGTTAAAATGGTCAGTTAGCAGAAGAAAAGCCTTAAAAATGCAGTATGTGAATCATTTGGAGTGCCTAAATAGAGGTTTCTTTGATGACTGAAGAAGCAGGTGAACTGTGTTGGAACAATGATGCTACAGCACACCTACTAAAGTGGAGTGTAAGTGTTTGTCTTCAGTCTGACAATGAAACTGTCTGGTCCAATCTTTCTACTCGGATATGAAGCTTCTGTTTTGAATTAAATGTGGTCATTCTAATCCTCTTTTTCAGCAGGTGCATTTAATTGATAAATTGAAGCCGCGCGAGCTCCAGTTAACGCAGCACATCCACGAGACAACAAAGGCAATGTGCAGAAAGCAGAAACAATGCACAACTTTTAAGTGACAAACAGCTGTTTCCAAGTATAACCCACGTGAAAGCGGAAACCGCACGTGCTTCGGAAAGATAGTTAAAAATAAATCAACATCAACAAGTCTGGTGTACTTACATCCACTAGAACCCCGCGACGAGTCGCGCGGTTGGAGGCGAACGGGCAGCTGGCGTCGGAGGGAAACTAAGCGACTGAGGGCGGAAGGTGAAAGTCGGGATACGGTCCCGAAGCTGTTTAATTCTCACAAAGAAAAGAAGGGAGTGGAGCGCTTCATTGTTCTTAGCTGGAAAGGTGCGACTACTGTGTGAGCATGGGAACGTCAACCCATTAACCCACACTACGCCTCCCTCTCTCTCTCCTCCATAACACACGTCACACACACAAACACGCACGCACAGCACAGTAAGGAACAATTACTCCCGCGCTGGTATCACAGTAGAGAGGTGGAACACCTAGAAATAGACCCACTTTGTCCTGCTATAAATTACATTATGCGGATTAATCTGTGTTTCTGTTACACGGCTTACCTGTTTCCTGCTTTTCTTGCTTTAGATGTTTTAGCTTGTTTTTGTGTGTTTTTATGCGAAACAGTTTGTAACTCAGCATTTTATATTTTTTATTGGTGATCCTGTATTGTATTTGTTAAAATGTTTGCTTTATAATCTGATACATACTTAAAAAACCATAATCATTTTTGTTTGGTTGTGGTGGTTTAAATTGATAATGTTTGCATGGCCACGCATTAGTGAGAAATCAGATGTTATCTTTGAGCATCCTATAAGAAACAACACATCTCTGTGGGCATTTCTGGCTTTTTAATGTGTCTCTGCCGATAATGAAACATTTTTATCTTCTCTCGTTTCACTGAAAGACTCTTACATTTTTGTAAAGTAATTTATTGATACAGTAGACTAAATAGAATAGAATAGAATAGAATAGAATAGAATGCCTTTTATTGTCATTATACACATGTACAACGAGATTAAGCCATTATGAGTAACTGTGTGAGGAACCGAGTCTCTGACATATGTAACAGTTTGTGATTTGTTAGTATTTAACGATGAGGCTGAGTGACCTGTTGAAGCAGTAACTTGAACACTGTGGGGCAACGCAGGTCAGACAATGGACCTGCCTGTGTGACATCATAGTCTGAGATTTCAGATATTTGATCAGGAGTGCACCCTGCTGTATGAATGTGGGTAGTACACTGCACATAAAAGCAACATTGTTAATTGTTTTAAGACTTCTGACAATCTGTTGCTGCAAGTCATTTTGACTGTTTAAATGTACTTAATATATTGAAAGTAAAGCTACTCACTCTTAGGTTTGCAATACTTTGTAAAAGCAGAAATGTCATCAGTTCATTATATTGACAGGAAAGTAGGAAATACATCCAGTGATTTATGGAAATCTGCAAACATAAATGGAAAAAAAGTTTATATGATTTTAACAAGCTAGAAAGTCAGTATTAATTAGGGCCACTTTTAGAATATAATAGAACTTTACTGTCATTATTCAGGAGAACTTCAGGAATAGTTCTCCAGACCTTTTGAAGGGCATTTTCAAGCTTTTTGGATGCCTTTTGTTCCGTTCTTTGTCAGACGTATCTATCAGGTCCATTGTCTTTAGCTGGATCTTTTTTTCCCCTTAAGGATATCACTTTCATGTATCTGCTGTAGATAGGTTTTAGACCTGAAACATCCTTGTAATATTGAAAGTAAAACTGCACATAATCCTAATATACCAAGTCTTCAGCTGTTAGATCCATAAGAATTATCCCGTTGGTGCAAAAATGCTATTTTATGTCTGACAAACTTGGTTATCTTTTAGTATTTTTGTAGATACAACTAATAGGAACAGGATGAATTTTTGTGTCTTTCTGACAGGCTGAAACAAAGTGTCCAAAAATATAATTTAAAACTGGTTATTTGCTAGGTTTTCTGATAGCAGACAAAACAATGGTTTAAGTCTTGAGAAAAGTATGTTTTTTTCATAGGTCAGTGTTAAGTGGCTTAAAATATTAATAAATGAGTAATTTAATCTTAAACTTTGAAAGACCTTTAGGAGCCAGTAGAATTATTGCTCAAGAGCACTTAACCAGATTACAAAGTCTGGCTCCTGGTAGCTAAATATAAAGAGCTGACGGGTGGCTCAAGACTCAGCACGCTGTTGTATTTGTTTATATCTTATTGTTAATTGTACATCAACATGTAAACGGCTCTTTTAACCACCTTAAATGGCATACAGCTGCAGGAGTTTAGATCAGCTTTAAACCTTGATTTCAGGTCCCCAAAAGAGTCCTAAAACTAATGTGAGGTTTGTTTCTTGCTCTTCCTTCTTAAAAATTTCTGACTGACTGATTTTGGCCACCAAGAAGTGGTTTGAATCACAAGTGATGGGAGTGCTCACGATGCACACATGAAAAACACCAAGGTCCTCAAATTAAAGAGTCTTTTGAGGGTCACAATAGAAGAAGATAGAGAAAGGCTCATTAGATTAGATAATATAATAAATTTCACTATCAGATAATATTTTTAACGCTGAAAACTGTTAAAATAACAAGTCAAAGTTTACATAATCAGTGTGAATATGTGGATCTCATAGATTTTAGGTGTGGCAAACTCTGGACAAAACACATTGACTAAAACAATTTAATTTCCGAAAACACTACAGTTTATTTAAAAAAAGGACATATGTTTCTCTGTGTGTGTTGTATTGTATGATCTAAAATGCTTATGTCTTTGTGTACAATAAGGCTATATTTTAGGCAGTGTTCTGCTTAAAAGAGTAGATAAAAAATGGAAAGACAAAGCAATAACATTTCCCAAAATGCACCATCATGCGTCCATGACAGCGTTGTCTAATGAGCACAATGACAAACAAGCTGTCACTCGTGTTGCCAAATTTCCGTGATTATTCTAGTGAGACTAATGGGAAATAATTACCCACAGCTTGATGGTTCTGATTAAGATAAAACAAAATAATGAGAAAAATGTCTTAATTTAGCTGCGAACGTGATTATCTCTACGCGTGTCAAATGTTTTGATATGTTACTTGCAGGTTTTAAAAAAAAAAAAAAATTAATAAAGACTCGAAGTGACTCAAGAAAGCCATTTATGTTTAGAGAAGAACATTCTGGCATTTTTTTTAATCACCCAAAAGAAATCTAATATGTACCCACTGTGTCATTTACCGGTTTAACTTTAAAAATTGCCCCATTTAGTCTGCTCAGATTGAAAATACAAACACCTCTCTCTCTCTCTCTCTCTCTCTCTCACACACACACACACACGCACACACACGCACACAAAAAAAGAAAGAAAAAAGGGGAAAGATGTCATTGAACGGAATTTGCCCACAGCAGTCGCAGTCTCCTCCCCCTGAAGTGGATGAGAAGAGCGTCGTTCTGACATACAGGAAGAAGTTCAACAATCTTTCCTTTATTTAATTTAGAAAAAAAAGTCATAGCCGTGTGAATTCTTACAGATCAGCTGTAGTTTTTGTGCACTTCTGTTCTTTTTTAATCGTCTCGCGGAAGTGTAGAAAAAGTGGAGGAATGAAGGTGAATCTGAAAGCTGCGGTTAAACAGGCGGCGCAGTAACGTGTGGATTTCCTCACTCGAGCAGAGGAGTTGGTCATAAATGGAAAAGAAGAACAAATCTACAACGGATCCTCAGTGAGAATGTCAGAGCAAAGATCCAGTTTTCTTCACATTGGAGACATTGTGTCTCTGTACGCGGAAGGCTCGGTGAATGGCTTCATCAGTACTTTGGGGTATGTTCCTGCTGTGTGTGGGTCTCACTTTGTACTCTGTGCTGTTGCAATATAAACCAGCCCTCTCTCAAATACTATCTTCAAGTACTTTAATTTTACTTTTGAGACAACCTGCCACATACTTCGCCCCCACACATTTGTTGTGAACCCCGCATGTCAAAACCTAACGTCAGACTTATGGCCAAGGCCTGTCAGCGCGCACAGTGCTGCGTCTCAGGAAATTCTTTACGTAAATGTAACAGGAATGCAAAACGGCGTGTTACCGAGGTGGAAGAAAACAAGATTTATCAGCTGAAGTGTAAACACACATTCCGGTACCAGGAGGCGTACACGAGATAGTCCTTCAAAGGGGCCCTGAGCAAAAAGAGGGATGGTAGGCAAATAAATGACCTGTTTTTATGTACCTCATTCCAGCTACATGCAACAGCCCTTTGCAGACATTTGGACTGTGTGTGAGTGTTAAGTGCAGTTTAAGTTTACTACATCAACTTACACGACAATCTTTTCCATATCCATTTGAGTATGTTGTGCTTTAAGAGCTTCACACACTTTAAAGCTACCTTATGAGCCTTTATGTTGTGTGTTATGTTAATCAGGGTGGATCTGAAAGAAAACAAGTTGGAACCCAAACTCTTAGGATTCTTATCAGTCTGAGTATCCTCAGACCATTCTTTAAAGCACTGGTCATCAGCCTGAGGCTTAGGACCCTTTTCAATGAGTCACAAGATAAATCTTAAGTAAGGGGGCCAAAAACAAAAGTTAAATTATCTTAAAACGTAAATATTTGCCTTCTTTCTTCTCAAGAAGAATTATCTTTAGTAGAAATTGTCTCTAATCAGTAACAACTGCTGAAATGATTGTTTGTTGAACAGCTATATCAGTCAGGTGCCAGAGACTTTAGGATAAACAAAATGTAATTTTGTTTGACTGTAGTTCCTTCGGAGCTGAATTCCTAGTACAAGGTGAAATGTCAACGTGTTTCCGGGTGCACTCTGGTCTCTGAACCTACACAAGTGTGGAAAGGCACACTGGCCCCGATGAATGACTCTCCCCCCACTCTCTTTTTCTCACTCATTACTTTTTTCTTCTTAAAAATTCCTCCTACAAGCAGGAACTTCACACAGTTGGCCTGTGGGTGGTCTTTTGAGTAAGTCAGTCCTTTCTTTAGTCACAAATTGCTAAAATGCAACAGTGTTTACTGATTCACAAAATACTGGAGTGGACATAGATAGCCTGTTGATGAAAAGCTAATGTACTTGCAAAGGTTGTAACAATGCAAGCTGCAGCATACAGATGGACTAGAAACTTTAAAATGCAAAAGGGCACAGCAGCGATTGTTCAAGCCGTCAGTTTTTGTGACGCAAGCCAATCAGCTCTTCTGATAACCCGTTTGACAGCAGCCCTGGGCAATTTATCAAAAGTTGTGTTGTGCCAAACTGGCAGTATCTGAAGCAGAGTTCGCAGGAACCTCTCCGAGCCTGCAGCCTCTGAGCACCATGTAACCTCGGCTGTACAAGGCTGTCCATGCCCATGTTTGCTCAGGATCACTTTAAATCTGTGTGTTCCTCACACACCTTACAATGCACAAACTCAACAAACTTGCTAGTTTGTGCTTTAACACGTTTTTTTTTTAACAGAAAGGCTCATTTGAGCGGATTCATTCTAATTTCCCCACTTTGTAGAATGTTTTTCACTTTGCTATAGATTTATAGATAAGGAGGTGTTTGGTAACACATAAAAAAATGAATGTTGTAGCGTTAAGTTTGCTTCTATTGTTTTATTACTTTTAAACAGAAATAACCTATTATTGTGTTTGAATAAGAGGTGTGTTTGACTCTATATTACTTGGCATCTTCATCTGCAAGTTGAAACATGCAGTGACAAACACTGGCGATAAGATCTTTCTCACACTCTATCCTTCAGAAAATGCCTCACAATTCAAACATATTGGACCTGTTTTCATATTGCTTATTGTCCGTGTTGTTGTCAGTCCACTCAACACAAGCTGCAGCTATTATTAGCCGTTCAGCCTGGTGCATTTATCTGTGGTTCATGTTTAACTTAGTTACAGAGTGTTAGGCCCCCACTAAAGCCTCTCTGCAGCCTTATAGTTACTTATTTATGACCACAGGGGACTTTTTCAGGACACCTTCCTGTTTAGCCACTTAGCACTTTATAATGCTTCCTGTTGGACTCTATTGTCTCTCATTTAGATGTAATGTTGATACAGAGTTGGAGAAAATTATGTGCAGCTAGAGGACGGATGCTGATGGAGCACCATGGTACAAAAAGGGAAATGGCTCAGCTTGCTTAAGCAAAGTGGCTCGCGTAGTATGAACTGGAAGAATTGTGTGTTGCATTATATTTCTCCTCAGTGGATGGGATGAATGGGTGTGCTTGTGCGTTCTGGGCTGCTGCATGAAGGGGTGGAGATGGGTGATATGATATGGAAACCCCATGTGCAGGGAATCAGAGCTGGAGGTCACAGCAGTTTGAAGTTAAATAGTTTCTTTTAAGGATAAACTTGCATTTCAAAACCTGAAAATATCTCCAGACCAAACCAAAATGTGCAATTGGTGATGGTCTCTTGCAATGTTAATGTTGATGCTTTTTCTATTTCAGGTGAACAGTAGGTTTCAAAAGAGCACATCAGAAGATAAAACAAGTAATCTGTCACATATTCCAAAAAATGTGAAAACGCTTCACAAATTTGCATGTCATCCTTTCGCAGGGGCCATTCTAATGTCCAATTCCAATTTAATGTTCTCCGGTGGCATTTTCACATTTTTAAGTATGTGTGTGACAGATTACTTGTCTAAAAGTAATTGAAAATAATGTGAGGACATGGACACTATGAACATATTTCGATCATCAGAAGATAAGACCACTAATGATGTGGAACAGTGCAGAGGTAGTTTAAAGATTGCAGTTTGTTAAATTCATCCCACTCTTTGTTCCCATGTTTACTGTTATAATTTGTACATTTTAAGGCTTATTTGTCCTTTAACCCTAAATTATTTGAAATTAGCTTTATATGAAAATAGCATCCATATGGAAGATCAACTTTCAAGATACAATTTAGTTTTTCTTCCAAGTTTTAATAAAGCCTTAGATACGGGCTACTCAGTACAGTCCTACGAAGGCTGCAATCCAGTAGGTTTTCCATGCATCCGTGCTCCAACAAACTTGACTCAAATTAATGAGTCATTGTGCAGAACTTTATAGACTATTAGATCCATTTAATTTGATAATTTCTTAACTTGGCTTCATTAAATGACATCCAAAAAATAGCACTACTAGTTTAAGTTTCTCTTTTTAAGTCATTTTGATAAAATCAGTTTTCTTACAAAAGGACTGAAGATTACTCTTGTAAGAGTCCAGACATGCATTTCAGTCTTAATAAAACAGAGCATGTATCTCCCTGGTTACTTTCAAGTATTTGTTATTCTGTTCATAGGCTTGTTCTTTTTATTGTCCACATTGTTCTGTTGACTTTTCCCTCCTACTCCACTAAAAATTGGGCTCAGTGCCATTTCAGCTTCAGTGTGCACCTTTAGTCTCTGGTCTTGACGCTGACTGCTAACATTGGTTGTTTAGTTTAACTTGAAATACTTGTTTTCAATGAGTTTTCAGAGAGTGAAGTATTCATTACAATATTAAACCAGTTTACACTGTTACAGACATATGTTATAAAGCTTGTTAACAGGTTGTGTTTTATCTCACATTTGGCCTGGACTCCCTGGAGGAAGCCATGTTGTATTTCAGTGGGACCTTCCAGGGTAAATGGAGCTCTAATAAACAAGTAAAACGTACCCTTGTATGACATTACTAATATTGCATGAAGTTACATGCACACACAACTGAATAATCTCTCCAGTTTTTTTGTGTTTAGCAGGACCAGAATTTCAGTCCCTAAAAACTGTGGCGATGATATGTCAGATGTTTGTGTTTCATGGACAAGTTGAGCATCTCTGAAACTGATTAAAAAAAACAAAAAAATAAATAAATAAATAAACAAGTGCCCGTGTTCATGCTTAAAGCGTCATGTTACACACACACACACACCGTGCAGACATCTGGTTTTCTGGTTTTAGTTTTCTATTGCAGCGTATGAACTCGTCATTCATTTATCTCAATACAAGCTTACAAGACAGAGCAGGTCTGTGTGTGTCTGGCTGCAAAGCGCAGATCAAAGCCCCGTTAAAGAGGATGAGCTCCACCCAGAGATGTTCAACATCACTTCAGATACTGGAAGAGCTGTAAGCAGATGGATATGATGATGAACAGAATCATTTACAGTTTACTTCCACCTAAGCTTTTCACCCTGCACATGACTGGTGTGGATGGTGCTTCACCTTGTATTCAAATGAGTGGTTTTGAAGTAGTTTGGTATGCTATTTCATGTATTTGCATCTAACTGTGATGCCCCACTGCTGTTTGTGTAATGCAAATCTCTCTTTTCAAGACAAGTGATAATACTGTCCTGGCTAATTATTAAGTTGGTGTTTTGTTTGTTTGTTTGTTTTTTTGCAGGCTTGTTGATGACAGGTGTGTGGTTCAGCCAGATGCTGGAGACCTCGCAAATCCACCTAAGAAATTCAGAGGTGTGTGAGCTTTTTCTTTTTACATTCATATAAATGCACAAGTTCATATTGTGTTGTTAGACACAACATTGTGGTTTGGTGTGTTTAAAGAACTCGACAGGCCACTGTTGGGTAAATACCTGTTTCACCACATTACATCCTTTCGATAGCGCTAGGCTTAACTCAGAGCAAGTGACTCCTGTGAGCCTGAGGTCTGAATTCTTGTTTTCTGTAGATTGCCTCTTCAAGGTGTGTCCCATGAACAGATACTCAGCCCAGAAGCAATTCTGGAAGGCAAAACAAGGAAAACAAGGGAACAACAACACACAAGAAGACCTGTTTAAAAAGTTACAGGTATTGCCCCTTAAAAAACAAAAAAACAAACAACAAAAAAACACAATCTGTATTTTGATTTTCATTGCTAGAATAATAAAAAAAAATCTGTTGTCATTTAGCATGCAGCTGAGCTGGAGCAGAAGCAGAACGAGTCGGAGAACAAGAAGCTCCTTGGAGAAATTGTCATGTACAGTAATGTCATCCAGGTAGAGTGCATCTTCCCTGCAAACACCAATGGCTTCAGATAATCTGCAGCAGGACAAAACTAGTTCAGTCAACAATTAATTGTTTTTATTTTTTTGTTCACCAAGGCAGGTTGTTTAAATGGTAATAGTTTATTTGATTGTTAAATTTATCTACATAATACACTTATGTCACAAAACATGATTTCTATAACTTGTTGTTTACTAAAACATTTAAGTTGCAGGCTTTAATCTCAGACTCTTGACTTTATTTAAATTAATTGACATCCAAATTGTAGGTAAGGTTTATGATTAATAGAATATATTTTGGGGAAACCCTTTTTATGTAAGTAAAAAAAAAAGTGGAATACTCATCAACAACCAAGTCAGTCTCCTGGTCTCAACCACATAAAGCACATACATTTCTCTTGTTTTTTCTCTTGCTTAAGACAAAACTTGAGGCAGTAAAACTAACTTAGAGTGAGGGGAAAAAAAGACTTCTTAAAAAAGGGAATTGCATTTCTGGGTGAGGTTCACAGGTTTCAGTATTCTGCAAAAAGTTAAAAAAGTACAGTTTAATCATTTACTAATTGCAGATAAATATGTTTTGCATCTAGTGCGTGTAACTGGATGAGCATTTTTTTTAACTTTATCAAAACACATCTTCTACGACTGTTCTTTAAGTGTCTAACCATCCTTATTCTTCTGTCACAGCTCCTGCACATAAAAAGCAATAAGTACCTGACAGTGAACAAGCGTCTGCCTGCGTTGCTTGAGAAGAATGCTATGCGGGTTTCTTTAGACCCAGCTGGGAACGAGGGCTCCTGGTTCTACATCCAGCCCTTCTGGAAGCTTCGCAGTGAAGGTGACAATGTAGGTTTCATGCGGCTTTGGATCGCCTCTCTGCAGACACGAAGTGTACAAAATCTTAGAATTCCTCACCATCTACAGTGGACTGTCGGTTCGTTGTTTGTCCCATTCTAGTAACATTTCTGATTTTGTCCTCCTTCTTTGGCTTTAGCATCCTATGACTGAAGGTATTGCTCTTGATTGTGCATGGTGTTTGTGCATAAGGTCACACACAATAAAGTGGAAAAGCATGGATGACACACTCCTTTTCAATGCATGTAGACTGGGAATTTTTTCATGTGATTAAATTACCCTCA
This sequence comes from Melanotaenia boesemani, assembly GCF_017639745.1. Taxonomy (NCBI): domain Eukaryota; kingdom Metazoa; phylum Chordata; class Actinopteri; order Atheriniformes; family Melanotaeniidae; genus Melanotaenia; species Melanotaenia boesemani. The sequence goes on from NC_055691.1 coordinate 30,635,532, forward strand.
CCACAGCATTAGAACATGTGTGAGCCACTTGTTTCTGCAGCCAGAGTGTGCCTGTGTGCGGCTGCTGAAACAGCTGACTTTGTAGAGTGTGTTACAACCTCTATCAGGCCATGTCGCAGAGCATGTGTTATGCAAGGGATGATACATTAATGAATGGTTTACTTTTCAGCCACTGTGTCTACTGCATTCATATCCTTTGACAATGGTATGAATAAGTCTGTTTGCAGTTAACAGCGCAGCCACTATCATGTGACGCCCAGCATGTTGCATTAGTACCTTTTTTGGCAGGGGGCAATTAAAAAAAAAAAAAAAACCCTGATGTTTGATCTCCTTGCATGGATTTACTCTTCCCCTTTGTTTTTATCTGTTGGAAAACTACTGAAGGTTTGTATCTTCTGCTGCTGATTAATTGTCACTGATTGGCTTTAAGGTGGTGGTAGGAGACAAGGTGGTTCTGATGCCAGTGAATGCTGGTCAGCCCCTTCATGCCAGTAACATCGAGCTGCATGATAACCACGGCTGCAAAGAGGTGAGGTTGGTTCGTTTACAGTTTTTCAATCTGCATGATATAAAAACTATGATTTTAAACTGGACTTTCCCTCCCTCTGCTTCTTGCTTCAGGTGAATGCTGTTAATTGTAACACCAGCTGGAAAGTCAACTTGTTCATGAAGTTCAGTGACTACAGGGACGATGTGCTGAAGGGGGTGAGTTGTTTCTCTACTGTTTTAAATTTGGGTTCACGAATTGACCACAACTGCAGTTTTTATGCAGCTTTCTTAAGTTTTGATTTATGTCCTCTGTCAGGGAGATGTGGTGAGGCTGTTTCATGCTGAGCAGGAGAAGTTTCTGACTGGTGACGAGTACAAGGAACAGCAGCATGTCTTTCTCAGGACCACACTCCGGCAGTCTGCCACCTCCGCCACCAGCTCCAAAGCTCTATGGGAGGTTGAGGTAAAGTACGGTCATAAGACCATCATAAAGATGGCATTATTTTTTTTATTTACTTATATTTTTTTAGAACCAAGTGTTTTCAGGGTGAAGTCATGTTCATTCACCTGGTTCAGAGGCTTATTTTACAGTGGCTGAGAAGTGCTAAACATATTTACAAAAATAGATGCATATCCCAAAACAAATGAGCAAAAGACGGCTCATAACAGAAAGGGAATGTCCTAAATACCGGAAATGATGTGGCGATGACCTCATCTTGTTCAGATGATTTGTTGTTCGGCTACATGCAGAAGCTGCATAAAACATGTTTCATGAAAAAGTTACAAAGACCGTCCACACGAAGATAAAAAGGTGTAAACTAGCTGAAGTTGACTTTGTAAAATGGGCAAAACATTGTTCAGCTATCAAAAACTTTATGAAACATTCCACTGACCTCGCGCTCTTAGCTAAACTACAAATAATTTGTTTGAACTACAAGATGAGGTCTTCGCTGCATCACTTGCTGTATTTAAGGACGTTTCCTTTCCGTTAGTAACCATCTTTCGTTAATTTGTTCATGGGTTTGTATTTGTGTTTTGCCTGGTGTAGATTTGTTTCCTAAAATGTAAATTTGTTTTCAAATTAGCAAATGTTCTTTAGGAAATAATAAATTTGTTTTTAAAATGTTAATGGATCTTCAAATATAATTTTTTCAAATTTGTTAATGTGTTTTTGAAATGTAAATGTGTTTTGCACTTCTCAGCCACCATACTTTTTGCAGCCAGTGATCAATGCATTGATGAATAGATTTAATACATCTATAACAAGTTTTTTAATACTTTCTAAATTAGTGACCCAGTCATTATTATGGGCAGGTCTGAGTCAGGATTTTTTTGAGGATAGAGCAGGAAAGAAACAAAATTATGTTTATAAGACCAAAACCAAAATTTTATAATGCATGCAAACAAGTTGGCCTGACTAAAATGGTAAGAAATTGTAGAGTAAAACTGTAGTTTTACTCTTCTAATATCCTGATTTCATAACTGCAGCATCATCTGACAAAATCAGCACTTGAGTAACTTAAAGATGACAATGCAGTGAATTTTGCTATCCTTGTGTTTATAATAATAATAAGGTAAAGAGCAGCAGAATTTCTTGAGTTTTTTTACATTGGTTGTGTGGTGTCAGACCTAAATCGGTCAATAAAACAATTCCCTTTGTCTGCATGTATAGTGAGATAAAGACAATGGTCCCGTTTAATGGCCAGGTTGTGTTATAACTGTAGGTGAACTCAACTGTGCTTGTAGCTGTGTATGAGGGGGGGGCTTTAGTTATCAGTACACCACTTAATCGGTTTAATGTGTGTATGTTTTTCTTACTACACTTACAACAGCATTGCAGTATCAAACAGATACTTCCACCATAGACAGCTGGAGGACCAACAAACACAACATAGTAAAAATTATTCTGTTAATCACTATAAAACATCACTTTGTCACTGTGTGGAATCACAGGTGCAGAATATCAGATGTCATTTGATGAAGCAAAACTTAGCACAGTCTTTGATGTTTTTCAAGCACAAACTGCATGTGCAGTAAAATATGCCCTTCACTAAATGCTTTTGTGGCTTTTAAGAAGCAAATCACAAAAATCCTTTTAGAAAGTTGACCCTCAAATGGAAGGATACCAGTTCCAACAATACATGTGAATAGAAGTTACTGCAACTCTGCAGAAATCAAACACAAACAAAGTGCAGAGTGGATTTTAATATTTTAATTACGATTTAAATTATGTGAAAAATAATTTGAAACTCTCTGGATTATTTATATTTAAAATAAAAAAAAATTTCTGAAGTACTGGGAGACCTTTCAGCTACCTCAGTTATAGAAGGTGCCACATGTTTAGATCACAGTGAAATGTACTTAAAGGGATGTGAAACTCCAAGGCTTTCTATCCATCTATTTATTGCTTTTGATATTATTTAACTGTTTTCTGTTTTGTTTTCAATTTTGGTTTTGTAGTGTTTTGAAATATTGCATGTTGGAAAGTATTGCTTCCCTTTTTTTGGCTTGGGGTTTTACACCTCACAGCTACTATAGTTTATAGACATAGTGAAGATGAAAAGAATTGCTCATATTAGAATAAATGAGTAGACATGCACTAACAATCCAGTTTTCATGATCAAGATTTACTTCTTATGCATTTAAGCCATGAGTTCCCCTTTATGCATGAAGTCTGCCGGTTTGTCTTTTTAGTTCTTTCTACTATCCATCTATTGTACTACATGTTCCTCTTATCAGCAAGCACAAATTTGAAGTTCCTGTTGCTGCTCTATTGTTTGTGGCAGCAAGCGCTCAAGTTACCATATCAGTTGTTGACATGTTGCTGTGCCAGTAGGACAAACGCGTATTTCTTTCCAACATTCATAGATTAAATAATATTTGTACACATAATTTCTTAAACATCTATACATGCACCCCTTTTCTCCTGGTTGGCCATGTAAATATCACCAACCAAGAAACCAAACATTGTATCCAAAAGAAAATTCTCCTTTAACTGCCATTAAATCAGCTTTAATTTTGGTTTTAGCACACTGACAAACCAAATTTGCCTGCAGGGTAATTTTCTTTAAAGGTAAGCTATGAATACTATAAACTTCCCTTTATTAGTGGGAGGCACACAGTGTCTTGCACCATGAAGATTTAATGCAAAGTGATGTTTCCATGTCTATAATGCTCCTTGATTTGTGTCTTGATGGCAGGTGGTGCACTACGACCCCTGTAGGGGTGGAGCCGGCCAGTGGAACAGTCTTTTCCGCTTCAAACACTTGGCGACTGGGAATTACCTCGCAGCTGAGGTGAGTCTTACTGTTTAGCTTGTGTTCGGTTTTGTTTACACCTGGTTGCAGCTGTTTGATTACACAATACTTAAAAACAGAGGCTCATATCGACTATCATATGGAGCACAATTGAAGAGGGTTTTAGATGGTGTGCTGTAGGTGGCAGTATTCCCATTGTTTTGCCTGCTGTCAGCTGAATAGCTTGAAAGCTCACCAGAGCTCTCTGAATCTGAATCCACTGATGGCTTAATTTCTTTGTAGGCAAACCCTGAATTCAAAGACAACACAGGAGAGTCCAAAGGAGAGGTGAGTCAGTCAAACAAGTACATTTTCAAAGCACTTCTCTGCAAACTGTGAAATCACACTCCCTTTTACTTATTGATTTTTCTGCATTATATTGTACATTCAATAAGTAATTATAACATAAAGGACTTTGAACATTAATTATATTTAAACCAAAGGTTAGTTGGGCTGTATTTAACTTAGATAAAATTAGTTATGAGCAGTGTAAAAGTGTAAGGAGTGGAGAAGGTGCAAAATATGATGTAAGTACTAGCTTTTCAGTGGAAATAACAATTATTTCAGTAGTTAGAAATTCAAGGCCTTTCTCTGTCTTTCTGTCTCCTCATGCTTTCGTTATGCAATTCAGTTCTCACTCAGCACTCCCTATTGATTTCTCTGCACGCACACACACACACACACACACACACACACACACACACACACACACACACACACACAGACACAAACTCTGCCAAACTCCGAGTCTATATCCAGACGTTTCTTTCAGCTTGTAGCTGCCTGGCACATTTGTATTCTGGCAAGGCGAGAAACACACACACACACACACACAGACACACACAAACTCTCTCAGCTTTGCACACTTTCTCATGCACATGCTGAATTTCAGACACACAGGGGGCTCCTTACATAACGTCTGGGTGTGTGTGTGTGTGGTGGGGCGTGCCCTGCGAGAGGGGTGGAGGGGAGGCAGACGTGCTGTCTGCTCAGCTCCACTTGCCTTTGCTAAGCTGGTGGGGTGAGTCACCAGCGGAGGGGGGAGGGAGGGCAGTGGGAGGATGGAGAAGCTGAAGCGTGGAGGCGACTCTGGGGAGCTTCCCATTGACATGCAGAGAACAGTGGGAGAAATTAACCCTCGCTGTTATCGGCTGCATCTGCACACTGCAGCAGCTTGTCCTCCTGCAGTTTGTAGCAGAAAATTCACGGCTCTCTGGCTACACATCTGTGTAATTCGATACCTTGTTAGTATAAGAAGCTATGGCAGTAGTTGGGCTCACATCCGCCTGATCTTAGTCATATAGGAATAAGAATACCTTACGAACCTTTATTGGTCCCTCAGTGGGGAAATTGCATTCTTGCAACAGTACAGTAAGCAGAAGCACACAGATTATATCAAACAAGAACACACACGCAAATAATATTTACAGTATATGGCCTGACAGGGTGACTATGTACAGTATATAAATATGTACATAATCATGTCAATATGTCAACACAGTTTACATGTGTTCATTGTAAAGTCGGACAGAAACAGGGAGGAAAGACCTGCGGCATCTGTCCTTCAACAGCAAAGATGGATCAGTCTGTCGATGAAGCTGCACTCCAGAGCCGACAGGGTGTCCTGCAGGGGGTGGGACTCATGGTCCAGCATGGATGCCAGTTTTGCCAGGACCCTTATGTCACCTACGTCCTGTGCTGAGTCCAGAGAACAGCCCAGGACAGAGCTGGACTTCCTGATGACTTTGTCCAGCTTCTTCCTCTCCCTCTTTGCGATGCTGCTGCTCCAGCAGACCACATCGTACAGGATGGCTGATGCCACCACAGAGTCATAGAAGGTCCTCAGGAGTGCCTCCTTCACTCCAAAAGACTGCAGTTTCCTCAGAACATAGAGCCTGCTGTGACCATTTCTGTGCAGTGCGGGCATGTTGAGTTCAGTCTAGTTAATTGTTTAGGTGAACACCCAGGCACATATAAGAGTCCACTCTCCTAATGTCTGTTCCCTGGATGTTCACTGGTGAGGGGACAGCAGACCGATGCCCGTGAAAATCCATCCATGTATGTTGTTATTAGAATGTTTATGGAATATAACTGAATTAAACTACCATCATTACTACCAATGTGGTAGCCATAAATATTGCAAATACATGCTGCAGTCAGATATTTAACTAATAAGCCTGTATAAGTAGTTTTAATCAACATTCTTGTGTGACCAAGCTACACAAACATCTTTCTAACAGACTTGAAGGTACTATGAAAGTTTAGTCTGGTGTACTGTTTATGTAAACATTGTTTGGACAGAATGAAATCCACTGTGTGACTATTGTTAATGAGCAGAACTGTAGCCATGTTAGCCTTTTTAACCATACTGTATATACACTACCAACTACTTCCTCTGTGTGCATGTTTGTCTGTGTCTGTGTGTGCAGCATAATGAGATGGATACTGTGTACTCCAAGAGGAAGCACCAAGCAGCAGAGAAGATTGTTTACACCCTGGTTTCTGTTCCCCATGGAAATGATATTGCTTCTTTGTTTGAGCTGGATGCCACCACCTTGCAACGGGCTGACTGCCTCGTGCCCAGGTCAGTCTGTGATAACGTGGCACTTTCATAAATAAATTATATCTGTTGCAGTTTTATCCAGAGGGCTCATTTCCAGTTCACAGAAGTCCGTCAGAAAGTCTGACATTAGGATGATAATGCTCATCATGTCCTCAAAACATCTGCCTTTTTGCTTTAATCAACTTGCAGTTTTATTGTATAATGTTCTTAAGCAAGAAAAAGAAATTGAGTAATTAAAGTTTAACCTTAGTATGATTTAAGCTGGGCTTAACTTAGAAAATATGACAGAAATCCATGGATAAGTTGGAGATAAAAAAAGAAAGAAATCCTGACTTAGTGGTGGACCAAGTGGACTTACATTAACTCATCAAAGCAGAGGCATTTTCATCTTGAGGGTAAAATTCCATGGTGTGGATTACGACTTTCATTCTGGCATTCCTAAAGCCATGTTACTAACACCGCTAAAAATATAACAATATCAAGCAATACTTGTAGAGACTTGCTTGATATTCAAATTTTTATTCAGTAACACTGAAATCAGGTTAATATTAAGTCAAATATGCTGTGATAATAACTTGTCCCATCCTTCCTTTAGAAATTCCTATGTGAGACTCAGGCATGTGTGCACCAACACATGGGTGACCAGCACAAATGTTCCCATCGATACAGAAGAGGAGCGTCCGGTTATGCTCAAGGTCTGCATATACAACCGCATACAGTGCTCACACTTACCCAGATCAAATATACAGTAATACTTGATTTGCAAATTTCCTGTTGTTGTCACATTAGATTGGCACCTGTCCCACTAAGGAGGACAAAGAGGCGTTTGCCATTGTCTCAGTTCCCCTGTCTGAAGTCAGAGACTTGGATTTTGCTAATGATGCCAGCAAGGTCTTGGAGGCCATTGTGAGGAAGCTTCAGGATGGCAAAATTTTTCAGAATGAGAGGAGGTACGAGGACTTCAGAGGAATAACGCAGGAGACACCAGGTGTTGAGCATACTTTGTGATTTCACGCTACATTTTATCTTCAGGTTTGTGACTAAGCTTCTGGAGGACCTGGTTTTCTTTGTGTGTGTGGTACCAAACAACGGACAAGATGTTTTGTCTGTGGTCACGTCCACACCCAACCGTGAAAGGCAGAAACTCATGAGGGAACAAAACATCCTTGCCCAGGTCAGCACGAATAAAGAGCTAAACACAGAAATACTTACTGAGCTGATGTGTAACAGGTGGGCCCAGAGCAAATGTAAAACCTACTGTATTTCCACTATTATTGTATGTTTAGTAACAGATTGGCCTCAAAAAGTGGTTTTTATCAAAGTATTTTTCTTATGTAGTTAATCTGCTGGCTTTTCTCGTTACATGTGGGTTTCTGTTCCTCCAGATTTTTGGCATCCTGAAGGCTCCGTTTGCAGATAAGGCAGTGCTAAGGTTGGATGATCTGGGGGACCAGCGCTACGCTTACTTCAAGTACATGTTGAGACTTTGTTACAGGATTCTACGACACTCCCAACAGGACTATCGCAAAAACCAGGTTGGACTTAAACCTTAATTTATTGTAGCGCATTGATTGTTTAGTATTCTAATTAACAATAGAAATGTATGTTAGTTGAGGATGAATAGGACTTTTGACTCTAAAACCATCTTCACATCAGCTGACATGAATTGCTGACAAGTACTGTGAGTTGGTGTGTGCGCATATGTATTCCTATTGCAAAACTTTCTACTACATACTGTCTCTTTTGGCTTTAATAATGGTTATAAATGCAGAGTTTTGCGTAGTCCATGCTTGTTATCATTTGAAAAGTGAGAAAGAACCAGAGCGTAGACCTGCTGAAACCGGATTGGGTTTGTGCTATATGTAAAGTAGCCTTACTTGCCTTACTATATATATATATATATATATATATATATATATATATATATATATATATATACAAAAATTTCCCTTTTGAATGTTACTCAAATGCAGTTACACATAATCACAAAGTATTACACAGAGTATTGCATTTTTAATGTCTCTGATACTTGTGCACCAACATACTGACGTGAGACAAGCAATCACAACAAATGTTTCATTTGTGTAGTTTTGCTTGTTGCTGCCTCCTTGTTGCTTTCCTTATTTATGAGAAACATGAAATACGCGGGATACGCGGCTACAGCTCAGTTCAAGTCATGGCTCAGACTTGAATGCAACAAAGCCTCTGTGGCTTCAGTGCACATGCTCACACCACTGGTGTGCAGCAGGCCATGACGGAACAATTGAGATGCTAAATAAGACTTAAAGTCCTTTTTTTATTTTTTAAAATGATACATTTTAGAAATTTAGAAATTCTGTCTTTTACTGCTTCATTTTTCTGTGGTACAGCCAGTTGCTGATGCAGGAATTAGCTAGCTAGTTGTTAAGCTGGTATAGCATAAACAATGTTGGACTTCTGGTGCTTGCGACACTGCTTTGGCTTTCTGTAAAATGCCAGAAGCCAAAAATATTGTAAACCAAACCACTGTATACAGGCTTATGTTGTCCAGTGTATGAAATGTCCTTCTGAAAAGTTCAAATTAAAGCATATGAATAAATCACATAAGGCATCATGTACACTGTTTGCTTCAGCCTGTTACAGCATTTTAGCAATACTGTAGTTAGACATTACTGAGTAAAAGAAGAAAGAAAAACAGTGCCATTCATACAAAGTAGAGGAATACAAATTTAAATGAAGGGCCTGACTGATGACGTACTCTGATATAAGCAGAGACATCATTAACTTTAGTTAATCCTGTTGTAATAAAAACATTATGTAAAGCCTCATGAACCTCATGAGAGCTTTGATTACTTTTAAGTGTGTTTCTAATTGTTTGATGTAAGTTTAAATGTTCCTAGATGAATTTTTAATCACTGAATTGAAGTAATAGTTCATAGATTGACATTCTCTTGATGAACCCTTAAATATCCACTTTTAAATTAAGATAATTAAGCTGCTGTGTGTCAGACAACTATGAAGTGTAATGTTTAATAAAGGAAAAAAAATCTCCTTTACCAAGGCTCATTATATAATTTCTGCACCCAACTTCAACACCATGTTCATCAGAAGTTATTAAATCAACATGTGTTTCTTTTGTGACATAGGAATACATTGCCAAAAAGTTCTCAGTCATGCAGTCTCAAATTGGGTATGAGATTCTCGCTGAGGACACAATCACTGCCCTGGTGCACAACAACCGCAAGCTGTTAGAAAAGCACATTACAGCCAAAGAGATTGAGACCTTCGTCAGACTGCTGAGGCACAACAGAGAACCCAGGTCGGACATGCCCGCCTTTTTAAACATGAGCTGTTTTTTAAATAATTTTAACAAATGTGATCATAAAACAGTAACATTTTTAAGATTTGTGTTATTTCTATGTCACTTTGAAATGGCTGGTTTGGAATGTTTTATATACAGAAGATATGTTTTTACTTAAATTTGATGTACTCTGTCAGATTCCTGGATTATCTGTCTGATCTCTGCGTGTCCAACAAAACCGCCATCCCCGTCACACAGGAGCTTATCTGTAAATTTATGCTGAACCCCACCAACGCAGACATCCTCATACAGACCAAGTGAGTCACACTCACTGCTATCTACATCTCCAGCATCTTGATGCATTTCAATTGATTATTTTTGATGAATGTTTGAACATGCACGTACCTCACAGCATGTGAGAGTGCTGTTTCCACCTGCCTGTCGGCATAAATGTTTTCTGCAGCAGCTGCTGTTCTATCTGCAGTTTTTTTTAAACTAACTGGTTTATGTCACACAATCTCTGTTTTCCTCCACCCACACTCACTACTAGACTAATCTCCAACACGGACACCACCCTGGATTCCTCTCTGATGCACGAGGAGGGGGAGGAGGAGGAGGTTTGGCTCTACTGGATCGACAGCCACAAGGAGCCTCACGGCAAATCCATTCGCCACCTGGCTCAGGATGCTAAGGGCAACCACAAGACTGATGGAGATATCATTACCTACTACAGGTGATGGTGGCTCTTTGGTCTTTATCTCACCAAATGTATTTGTTCATTATTACTTCAGCAACAGACAAAAAATAAAAACTGAAATAAACATGTGTACCATCATGTTCTCCTTTTCTTTTCTTCCCATATTCCTCATCCCTCTGCAGATATCAGCTGAACTTATTTGCTAAAATGTGTCTGGATCGTCAGTACCTAGCCATCAACCAGATTTCTAGTCAGCTACCTGTGGATCTGATCCTGCGCAGTATGTTTGATGACTGTCTGCCCTACAACCTCAGAGCCTCTTTCTGTCGCCTCATGCTGCACATGCACGTGGACCGTGACCCACAAGAGTCTGTGGTTCCTGTGCGATATGCCCGCCTCTGGACTGAAATCCCCTCCAAGATTACCATTAACGAGTGAGCATCTTCCCATGATATTGGATCTTATCTTGTATCTCACTTTTATTGAACTTCTATACTTTTTCTTAAAGGTGCCCTGAGATGATTTTTGTTATGAATTGGTGCTATACAAATAAACTGAATTGAACTGTTGTGATATATGTTATCTATGTTTTATATTTTTTTATATATAATATATATTTTTTACATTTTTTGAATGTATAAAAGCACATTTTCTGAATCATCACGTGTATTTTTTGGTTGATTGCACAGGTTTGAGTATGAGTCAATTGACAGTTCAAGAGAAGAGATGAAGAGAAAGTTTGCTACCACCATGGAGTTTGTAGAAGAATATCTCAAAGATGTGGTCAGCCAGCCTTTTCCATTTGGGGATTCAGACAAGAATGAACTCACACTTGAGGTAAAATTTATTTACTTATTTATTTTCAACATGCCTGGAGCTGGGGGCTTCATGGTGGTGCAATGGTTAGCACAGTCACCTCAAGAAGGTCCTGGTTCGAACCTCAACTGTAACCGTGTTCTTTCCAGGAACTCCTACTTCCTCACGCAGGCTTAAAAACATGCATGTTTGGTTAGCTAAGTTAATTCACTGTCACCCACCTCTCTGTGCATGCTCTGAATAGGGATTGTCAAAGTCAAGATTTGATGCAATCTGTTTGTTTTCCTTTGCTAGGTTATTATTTATTATGAATTGGCTTGTGTAAATACTCATTGGAAGACAGTTAATCATCTTGAACTGATTTTACCCTGACATGACACTGTTGTGAATCAGTGCTATACAAATAAAGTTAAATTGAACTGAATTAATTGGTCATTCTAAATTTACCCTATGAGCGACTGTGCATGTGCACGATTGTCTCATTTTTCACTGTGTTGGCCTTGTAATGGCCCGTTGACCTGTGAAGGTTGTACCCCACCTCTCGCCTTGTAGCGCTTGGGATGGGCTCCATTCAGCCCTGAATTGGAGCGAGGAGTTGCAGAAAATGAATGGCTTCAAGGTATTTAGGTCTGGTATCTCTTTAATTTATTCACCTGATCACAGAGCTGACGGTCATCATAGCTAGTGCTACAGACTGTTTATTTCTATGCGCATGCCTTATATATTTAACCACTGCGGTTCTGTTTGCACCAGCTGACATTAACATCATGAACTTGGTTATAAAGGCAATAACTCCTTCACTATTAGTGTCACATTTTGGGTCCAAGCCACATGATATAAAATGTGGAGGTGAATTGTTACAGGAAAAGGTGGTGATACATGTTAATAAAATTGTTAACCAAGTGTCCATTCAAAGCTTAGCCGTTTAGCTAATACTGGCATATTTGCTGATTGTGCACTGCCCTGGAGGAGACATAGAACAAGCAAACAAAACAGACTAAAACCTTTCTTTAAGGTTTCCATCATCATTCCAGATAAAAGGTTCTTTTTATAAAGTGAGCTTATTCTACTTATAATAGGGACATGGACTAAAGAGAAAAATCCATCTCAACCAAATAGTTGCTTCCATTTGTATAACAGTTGATGATGAAGTTTATGTTTCATTTCTCCTTTTCAGGTGGTAAATCTGGCTAGAAACCTGGTTTACTTTGGCTTCTACAGCTTTAGTGAGCTGCTGCGCCTCACACGCACCCTGCTGGCCATCCTGGATATCGCCCAGCACCCACCCACCTTCATGAACAAGCTCAGCAAGAGTCCAGAAGCTGGTCAGTGCAGTGCCCTGCCTTATTTGTGCCTTATTTTTCTTTTTCATCCTAATGGATTTTTTGGTTTATATATAGTAATTTAGATGTAGACATAAAGTTACTGATGGCTTTCTGAAGGCCAGAGAAGGAACAAAAATGCTTTTGTAGATTTATTTCTATTTATGTGGAAAACTTTCTTCACCACTGGGCATTTGTTATTCTTTTTATTTTAGCTTGTATGACATATCTTTAAACTCTGACATGCTGTAAATGGATATACATGTTAGCTTTGCACACACATGCACATGTAAGAAGCTTGAAAATTATTGTCTCCCTCAGGTAACAATGTCCTGCGGACGATTCATGGAGTTGGAGAAATGATGACTCAGATGGTGATGAGTCGAGGTGTGCCACACATCCTACCCGACACTCCTCCTTCTCTGCCTTATGGGAAAGGGCATTTCCTGCTGGACAATGAGGATGTGATGGTGATGGACACCAAGCTAAAGATAATTGAGATTCTGCAAGTAAGCACCCTTGCTTGATGCTGTAGTACTCACCTCTGTTACACATTTTCACTTATTGGATTTGAATATTTTAAAAATTTTATGTCCTTTTTTATCCCCATCAGTTTATCCTGAGTGTAAGGTTGGATTATAGGATCACATACTTATTGTCCATCTATAAGAAAGAGTTTGGGGAGAAGAACATAACTGAGAGCTCTGCCTCTTTGGCTGAAATGCCTCTAGGAACACGTGAGAGATATTTTGATGCAAATTCTGACATTTTAATGTTATATGTTGTTTTTGTTGCAGCCATTTGTACTTTAATGACTCTTCTCATTTTGTCTTTAGCTTCTGAACCAGACATAGATGAGATTGCAGCCAAAGCAGAGAGTATGTTTGCAGGAGGGTAGGTGAAAATGTGCTTATTTGTTTATTCAAGGTGTTCCAAAACTCTACAAACAGCCCTAATAGGTGCAAACCTGTATGATTTTAGCTCTGAGTTGAGTGCAGTGGAGCTGGATGATGAAGGTGGCCGGACATTTTTGAGGGTCCTCATCCATCTCATCATGCAAGATTACCCGCCACTGGTGTCTGGATCGCTGCAGCTCATCTTCAAACACTTCAGTCAGAGAGCTGAGGTGCTGCTGGCCTTCAAACGGGTAACCGCACAGACAACAAACCATCTGAAAGAATGTGGCTTCAGGCAGTTCCAGAGTGAAGGAGTTTTTGTTCTGGTTGATATAATCAGTTTGGATTAAGAGAGTTCTCTAAAGATCCAACAACAGCAATTAAAAAATATCCAGCTTAGAGATTTTCAGCCGAAATAGAAAAACTGCACAAGCTCCCATCTAAAACTGTGCACTGATTTTTCCAAAGTGTTGCAGGCATACTTCTTGGCAGAGATTTTTATTCACATGCTGTTGTTCTTTTAATATCTCTGTCTGGTTTATTTTTCATCCTTTTGTGTGTGATTCAGGTCCAGCTCCTAGTGTCAGAGCAGGATGTAGAGAGCTACAAGCAGATCAAGGCAGACCTGGATCAGCTCCGTCTGGCTGTTGAGAAGTCTGAGCTGTGGGTGGAGAAAAATGGAGTCTACAACAACGAAGACCTGGGGGTCAGGCAGGGCAAAGAGCCAAACAATGAGGTTTTCTAACATTTAAGATTGCCGTTTCCCATTAAGCACTTCAGTACCGAGGCTCATGTAATGCTCAGTATGTTTTACTCGGTATAACTCCTTGTAACCCCGAAATCTCTTCTGGCAAGCGCTTGGTGACAGTGTGGAAGATAAAAATACCTTTTACCTGGACTCATGAAGGGCTGTAAGCAACAGCTAGGATGAAGGAACCAGAAAGGAAATTAAAAACTATTTATAACTCTATTTAAAGGATTTGCTTAAACTAAGCAAGGCAAATCTCAGTGCTTTACATTCTCCTATGAACAATGACATTAAACTGACAACTTGTTCAGTCATTTAATGATAATACTCCACATTTACAGACTTTAGATATTTGCATTTAGTTATATCTAATGCATCATTTGTTAGTATTTACAATCAAGATGTTTTGTTAGCTTAGTATGTATGTATGTATGTATTTATTTATTTATTTATGTTCATCAGGCCTATAATCTATTAAGTTTAACCATTACTGTTGTTTTGGTAACCCCTCTCTCCACATGTTAATAACTGGTAATTACAAACAGAAACAAAGCTTGTAGCATTTTGTTGAAGTGTGGGGCTGTTCTAACTGGATGTAAATGGTAAGCGTTTGTCTTTCTTTGTTTGTGCCTGTTGCCAGGAAGTTATTCTGAGTCCAGTTCAGGAAAGTGATGGTAAACCTCAGATTGACACCAACAAGGCAAATAACTATAGCGTAGTCAAAGAGGTGAGCTGCACGTCTCCATTTGCTGTTCCAGTTACTTTTTTTCTTTCTTTCAGTTTTGTGCCTAAAAAAGATTTCTGTGCCTTTTTTTTATTATTATTATTATTTTTATTTTAGATCCTGCTGCGGCTCAGTAAGCTGTGTCATCTAAGTAAGAAAAGTCGTGTACAGCAGCAGAGGCTCCTGAAGAACATGGGAGCCCATACTGTGGTGTTGGATCTGCTGCAGATCCCCTTTGAAAAGGTGAGTTAAATAATTAACAGTCAATTAAATGACTTGCAGTTTGATTAAAACTGTAATATAATATTTTAGATGTCTATATGTTTCTGCTTTTCTGTTAATCTCTGCTTTTAATTAGTTTTTTTTTTTCCCCCCTACACAGAGCGATGAGAAGATGAATGAAATCATGACCCTGGCTCATACGTTTCTGCAGAACTTCTGCAGGGGAAACTGTCAGAATCAAGTTCTACTACACAAACACCTGAACCTCTTCCTCACTCCCAGGGTGTGTTGATGTGATCATGCTGTGTTTTATTGTCTTTCTAGTAGAGCATGAACTCGCTCCAGCCAAAAGTTTTTTTTTTCTTGTCTCAATTTGTTTTTTAAAGCTTATCATCTTCCACTATTGTCATCACTCCTATCTTTCACCAGCTTCTGGAAGCTGAGACAATGCGTCACATCTTCATGAACAACTACCAGCTGTGTAATGAAATCAGCGACCGTGTGGTCCATCATTTTGTTCACTGCATTGAAACACATGGGAGACACGTTCAGTACCTCAGGTTTTTGCAAACCATTGTAAAAGCTGATGGGAAGTATGTGAAGAAATGCCAGGACAAGGTCATGACAGAGGTGAGATATATTTTTCTGAAGCCATCCAGGCTCAAGATTTAAAAGTGTTATTTCCATGACAATATTTTCTGCTAAATGAGCCATAGGCACCAAAAGAAAAAAACTAAAGGACCAACAGCCAGATCACCCTCAAAATCCAATCGGTTCCGTTTTGGAAATTTTCTAAAAAATGAATCAAGTTCTCTTCATTACTTTTTTAGTTATGTTGCTAACAGACAGACAGACTGTCTGCCTTGGCGGAGGTAATTAGGTGGATATTTATGCATAATGCTGTTGCTGAAAAACTCTTGCTAAAAGCTATTACTATTTTCTACTCAAGCTTGTTTTTTTTCCCATATTCTTTCTGTTTGTCCAGCTGGTGAACGGTGGCGAGGACGTGCTGGTGTTCTACAACGACCGCTCGTCGTTCACAGTCCTGCTGCAGTTGATGGCCTCTGAGCGGGAGCGGACAGACGAGAATGGAGCTCTGGCGTATCACAACACACTCGTGGAGCTGCTGGCAGCCTGCACTGAGGGAAAGAATGTTTACACTGAGCTGAAATGCAACTCTCTGCTACCACTGGATGACATCGTCAAAGTCGTCACTGATGTGAACTGTATACCAGAGGTAGACCACCTTGTTTTATTAATACTTTATTTAATATACTATTACTATACTATCTACTACTATTATTTTGGGTAATGTGTGATGTTTTTCTCCCTCAGGTGAAAACTGCGTATGTGAACTTTGTGAATCACTGTTATGTGGACACTGAGGTAGAAATGAAAGAGATCTACACCTCCTCCCATATTTGGAGGCTCTTTGACAACTTCCTGGTGGACATGGCCAGTGTAAGGCCCTTTCAGACTGAAAGGTCACACATGCACCACTTAGTCTTTCCCAGTGAGGCATACTATGTGCTAAGATGCTTGAAGACTTACTTATGCACTGAATATGCTCTCACACAGAGAAAATTATAGAGGTACGATGTGAAAATCAGCTTATTGAGAGCTTTTTCTTTTCATATTCAAGGTATGCAACTCTACCACAGACCGAAACCATGCAGATCAGGCACTGGAGAAGTATGTGACAGAGACGGTGATGGCCATTGTCAAGGGTTTCTTTAGCTCACCTTTCTCTGTGAACCACTCAAACCTGCAGGTAATGTTTTTCATCCTCAGAGAAGCAGGTGAAATGTGCTGCAACTCTGAGCTGCTTCATATTCTAGATATTAATTGCAAACAGTTCCTTTCTGCACTGTCACCTAATATATCCTAACAGATATATTAGTGTTCCTGACTGGCTTTTCTGCATTACTTTGCACTTACACCCTTTTAAGGAACAGCATCTATTGCTTTTTTTTATCTCTTTCCACAGACAAATCAGTCTGTCTTCATCAAGCTGCTGCAGTCAGCTTTCAGAATCTACAACTGCAACTGGATCAACTCGGCTCAGAAGGCAAATATTGAGAGCTGTATCAAAACACTGGCTGATGTAGGTGAGTCGTGCCACTCTGCTGTCCATGCTTGATAAAGACATGTTTAAAGTCAAGGACTAATGCAGATAAGTGACATCTTCTGAAACTAAATTGATATCTTACTACATATTATGTATGTGTATGACTACTCTAATGGATCTGCTGAGGTTTAGAAGACTTTGCTGTATCTGCTGTTTGTTGATCCAGCAGAAAATTAAGCCTGCACCCACTTTTAACTGTGTCCTCTCCTCAGCTAAGGCACGTGCCATCGCCATCCCAGTCGATCTGGACAGTCAGGTCAACACTCTGTCTCTCAAGGTCCATAGCAACATGGTGCAGCGGGCAGCCAAAGACTGGAGGATCTCTGCCCGATCACGACCTCGTAAGGAGCCTCTGGGTGGCCCTGACTACAAAAACATCATTGAGAAACTGCAGGTGTGCTTTTTAGTGTGCTCCTCTGCAGTGTGAGACTCCTAGCAGGCACTGCCTCATTGATGGTTATCCAACTTGTTTGTGAAGTTTTTGATGTTAGGCATGTCTTTTGTTTTTGTTTCTTTGTGATAAACAGGGAGTGGTGTCATGCCTTGAGGAGCAGTTCAGCCCGAGGGTTCAGGCAGAATTTTCTGTGTTGGTCGATGTTCTCCACAGCCCGGAACTGCTGTTTCCAGAAGCTGCACGATTACGCTGTGAAAGTGGGGCCTTCATGTCCAAGTAAGAACCCGTCCAGACCAACCATATGCTGTGCTGTAATTACATGTCTCGTTTTTGAAGCACTGGATGTCACAATTTAAAAAGCTCAATAGCTATGAGGATGCACTGCTGATTCAGGGGAGCAGAAGTTATTGTTCTTAAATAATAAATAATTTTTTATTCATTATCTGTACTGCTTATTCCATTACGGGTCACGGGTAAGCTGGAACCTATCCCAGCATTTTAACAGGTGAGAGGCAGGGTACACCCTGGACAGGTCACAAGTCCATCACAGGGCCGAAACAGATATAGACAAACAACCATTCACACACACACACACTCACTCCTAGGGAGAATTTAGAGTGACCAGTTAACTTAACATGTACATCTTTGGATGGTGGGAGGAAGCCGGAAAACTCGGGGAGAACCCACGCATACATGGGGAGAACATGCAAACTCCACACAGAAAGGCCACCGCCCCCCCAAGTTTGAACCTCCCCCAGCCGAGGCTTGAACGAGCGACCTTTTTGCTGTAAGGCTGCAGTGCTAACCACCACACCACCATGCAGCCCAATAAATAATTTCATAAACAAAAATGAAAAATATATATTTTTTTTATAAATAATTTCATTAAAAAAAGCACACAAAAAAAAACAAGATCAAACCTTCTGGGTTGCTGTTATTCTGTTGCTCTGTCTGACATCTTGGCAACGAAATATTGCTTTGATTTGTTGGTTGCTGATTTAGTGGGACAAACGACAAAGAATGATACAGCCCTTTGTTTTATCACTCTGTCAGACTAATCAAACACACAAAGAAGCTCATGGATAAGGAAGAAAAGCTGTGTATAAAGATCCTGCAGACCCTCAGAGAGATGCTGGACAAGAAGGAATGTTTTCAGGAATCTGTAAGTACTTATGTTATTAAGTATTATGTGGCGGTATTTAAAAACTTTACTGTGGATCTGGGCCTGTCTTCCTGAGCCAGCAGTGCTGTACTCCCAACAGCAGTGCAGCGGAGTCCTTGTTTCCTCCCAGGTCTTTCGGCCCAGAGCCCAGACTCCCCTCATCAGTATGCTGTGGACCTGTCTATGTTACATAAGGCGGGGAGGCACTTGAGGACACACTCACACTGAGAAGGAGAATAGGAAGGAGGAAGTAAAGAAGAGGAGGTGGGGGGGAGCACTGAACAAACAAATCAATACTGCAGTGAGAGGGGTACGGAGACTGTGTCCTGCTGTTTCTCCTCTCAGGCCAGAAGGCTGAAAAGTGAGTGATAAGAGTTGGAGATGTAAGAAAGTGTCTACGAGCGTTTATGTTTGTGTGTGGAAGGTGAAGGCCAGAGTACAAGAAGTCAGGTTACCATTTAGAAAGCTTTAGGAGACTTTGTTCCTGCTGTGGGAGACAAGATGAAACTTGCACAGAATGTGCTGCACCCGTCAAGATTTCAATCTGTGTGCACAAAAACAAATAACATCTCTAAAGATTTGTCCAGCATTTTGCATTTTTTCACCCCAGTTTATTCTGCTTAACTCTGTCCTGAAGTAAAGTGGTGAAAGCCATGTGTTGCAGTCTTTTGATTTTGCAGGAATTTACATAGGTGTCTTCCTACTAAAGGCTGTTTTGTTCTACCAGAGCTAAATATCTTAAAGTGTCCTTCTGGCAGCTCACTGCTCCTAGCAACTAGGATGGGTTAAATGCAGAGAAAGAATTTCCCCATTGTGGGACTAATAAAGGATGATGATTATTATTATTATTATTATTTTACAGTTTGTCAGTGTTATTGAATTACTAATACTGCCAAGAGTATCTTTCTCAGTATAGTATCTGGCAACTGCTGTCTTTGTGGTTTTTTGTTTTCCCTTTTTGCTTTTGCATCTTCTTCAGTCAGGTTATTTTTATTTATTTATTTCTAATCAAAAGGAAAGGGATTCAACAGATGTGCAAAAGATCTGAAAAATTCACAGTGGAAAAAATAGTCACTTTTTAAAAGCAGCTTTCCGAGAAGCCAGACAGTGCAGTAACGATATGTGAAATGTCAGTTTGTGTAGGTGTTCATGAGTGCTCTTAGGCGAGTATTTGTGGCCTTTCTTTGTCATTTCCCTGCAGCCCTGAGTGTGGTGCTGCAGCCTCACCGCACGAGAGAGAGAGAGAGAGAGAGAGGGAGACGACAACAATTGATGGAAATAATGAGAGGGGGAAAGGCAGACAGACAAAAACAGAAGGAGAGAGACAGAGTGACAGCATAGGCAGCAGAAGCTGGTGGCTCCCCTGGGGTGCAATGAGTGGGTGGAGGAGAGAGAGAGAGAGAGAAAGAGCCATGTGAGGAGCCATGTGAGTGGAAGGAGAAAAAAAGTGGGCAGCGTCTGCAGGGTGAGGGTTTGGAGAGAAGCAGAGTCTGCTCAGTCCATGAGGAGACAGGGCAGGGGGTGCGCTTACGTAACAGCCTGCAGTGGCTGAGCCAGCGTCACGTGTACCATCACGTTCTCCCTCCCTCCCTCCCTCCCTTCCTCCTTCCCTCCCTTCCTCTGTACGCTCGCTCCTCTGTCCGATCTCTCCTCCTCCTTTGCTCGCTCTCTGCTTTGTCTCAGTCTATGTATTCTGCATGCACACCCAACTTATTCTTTCTATCTCACTCCCATCTTGTCCAACCTGGACCCTGTCCTGTGTTTGTCCAGATCATGGCAGGAGTGCCGATCAGCCGTGATGAAAACGTTAGCAGTCACACTTTAGAAATGTGTTGTCTTTTGCTAATGCACATCCCTTGTTTTGGCCATTATAACAGGGCTGCTGTATAAATGCTTTTATGCACACTTGCTATGATATTGTCCAAGAAGAGGAAGGATTTTTTTTTTTTTACTGTATATTAGATGTTTTATATTGGATTGGGTTGGCATTATTTAATTCCATGCTATTGTTTGTGATTCTAGGTAACTTCTACAACATCTCTCACTTTATAATGCAAATCTGAAAATTTACATCATTCACATATACAGTATGCAGTTTCTTTTTCAAAAGTAGCAGGGCATGTTGGTACCTGTTACATATTTGATATGAGTGAGTTTATACCGCAATAAACACAATGCATGAAAGACTGACTTTTTCTTGGATCTGTATTTCTGACACAAAACATCACTACTGCTATTTTTCTAAGTCATTTAAACATGGCATAATCACAAAAGAAACTACTTATACATTATAACTAAAAGGAATGTAGTATTTCTGTGGCAACAACTTCCTTTGGGCTGCCATTAAAAAGGTTCTGAGAAGGTTCAATCAATATGACTGATTCATTTATATAAAACTTTTTTTTTTACTTAGAAAAATGTCTGTTCTTTTTTCTGTTTTCAGTCTCACTCTGGTCTGTGCATAAGGACTGGGAAGCAGACTGTATTTAGGAATTTTCTAACACTTGTCCTCATACACACAGCCCAAGATTGTTCAGTTTGGCCTTGTATTTGTGAGACTGAATCTGAAGACGTCTTACAGGTAGAACAAATGCTTAAGGCTTAAGGGGCTTAAACTCATCTACAGTACACTCTTTCTTTCTGATGAATGAGCATTGAAACCAGTGCAATTGTCTGGCTTGTTTTTGTGTTTTTTTTTAAATACTTTTTGTCTGTTACAGAGGAGAAAATATTAATCTTAAGCAGGCATTTCCATGAATAGGATCAGTTTATATTTGGCTTTAGGCCTTTTAGGGGATTTGTTGACAATAAGGAAAACAAAACACTGTTTTCCTTTAAGCTGACACTGATTTTGGATTCTTTTGAATATATTTCATATTATGCTCTTGAGTACATATCATTTGCTGTCAAATGTGCACATTTTTCTTGTTTACAACAACTGGGGGAAAACTAAACAGTTATGTAATAAACACCACACTCACAGGGCTTTTGTTTTCCTCCTTCTCTTTCACACTCATCCATGTCATTCACACGCTGTCTCTTTCTTCCTTGCTTGCCAAGTTTCACACCGCCTGCCCAAGGCAAAGCAGATTTACAGATTACTACCCTCTTGATGCTAAGTGCATCACACGCATGCATGTAGATGGAAAGCTTCACTCGGACACATGCACACATGATCCTAGACATGCAGTGCCATACTTGTCTGTCTGAGTGTACTCATCCTACAGGGTTTTTCCCTGGTTTGGGAGTCCTAGTGGACATTGTCTGGGTTTTCTAGATGGAGTGGGTCAGACAGATGGAGAGTTACATGTGCCTATTTGTAGCTTGTTGAATTTTTGCCTTGTAAATGATTCAGGCTCACAGAGCATTCTGGATAAGAAAGTTGGGATTAGAAGATATCTGGCTAAATAAGGACCCTGTATGTGTTTACACATGCAAACTTATAATAATAATAAATAATAACACTTTCTTTGGAAATCTATTTTGTATGTACAGTATGTTTTACAGTCTTTATTTGTGCTGAGGAAGCGTTCCTTCTTTCCTGTTGAACTTATTTCCCTCAATCCATCAGTCAGGTGTCTGTTAGGGGGAGCATTATGCTTTGGTTTCCATGGTGATGGGGGGATTAGCACATGTTGTTTGTCTGGTCTGGTCGAGACTGGGCACATGAGATTTGTGTATGTGTACAGTTTTTTTTCTTTTTTTTTTTTTTTTAACTGAAAACATTTATCAATGGGTGTGCAAACATGAAGAAGATGGGTTATCTTGAAAGTATTGCGAAACCTGGCCATTATAAACTTAAACTTAACATTAAAGTTAAATCTAAGATGATTGAAGTAGATTATGTCCAATATCCACCCTTCATTCATTTTACTTGTAGATAAAAACATTTATTCAAGACCCATGTAAAACTTACACTGAATCAAATCAAATGATGCATTTACTGATTGACAAAGTTTTGATCACAAAAAAAATCACCCTAAAAAATGTTCCTATATTTCTATTTAGTTCTTGTGTTAAAATCTTTAGGACTTTGAGTTCAGATCATCATGCATCTGAGGACCACTATGAATGCGATTAATTGTCATTGCGAACAGTGTTTTGACACAGTTCATAGTGTGTTATTCAAATCTGGTTGCCGAGACCATTTGTACTCAAGAAGGCACATGACTGACAAGAGGACGAATGATATAAACTGCAGTCTGTGTTCTGATTGCTTCTGTGTTTCACTTTTAACTGGTGGGACAAAATATACATTTTTAGTGATAACACAAAAGAGAAAAATAAAAAGAGAGATTGTGTCTGTTCACTAGTGTACACTTGTGGCCACTAATCATTGTAGTTTTGAATCTTCCCTTATGATACAGTAGCCTATACATGAAAACAGTGGCCACACCTCTGCTGTAAAAATTTAACTTTAATATTCAAAAAAGTCTTTGAGCCGATTTGACACAACAGATAAGCAAGAATGAGGCTCAAAGCTGTGATAGCTGCTTTGTGAGGCTGCACTTGTGCACAGCCAGTGAAATGCCAACATTGGAAGTTAAATAATGTTCCATTTGTCTTACATTTCTAAGGCAAATTTTGAACACAACTGCTCTTCTTTTATATTGCTAACCTATGTCATGTTTAGTGAATACAGAACATGCTTGTGTTGTATAGACCTGGAAATCTCAGGAGCAGAGGGTTGAGTCTGTGTGTTAATAATAACATGGGTAACTTGCCTTTGTTTAGCAAGTATGTTTATCGTGTTTACTACTTAAAGGGCAGCTAATCCTGAAGAGAAAAGACCCCAAAGTTTTTTTTTATCATAAACTTCAGCTTTTTGATTTCAAAGACTGTTTTGACCTTGCATTAACTTTTTATGATGCTCATACTCACCAGCAGTTGAGTATCTGGACCAAATCTTAAGGCAATCTATGCAAACATTATTGACACGGTTATACAAAACTGGAAATGTTGAGTGAATCCATTATGAAAAATACATGGCCACAAATTTTGGTTCTCCTTCATAATATTCCGCTTGATGTCACACTATGGGATACACGCCTCTCTGCAGCCCTCAGACGCATTAATCTCATTATGCCAATCCTGATTGGCTGGTGAACATGTCCGTCTGCATCAGGTAGTTCCACCTACCTTAAATAGCTCGTGCAGATGGCACCATCTCATTCAAAAACCTGTTCTCACTCACTCACATATCTTTTGTCCACAGCTGTCAAGGTAAACAGACTGATCTTTTGGCTTCGGTTGCCAGGTGCTACCTAGCCTTGTACTCTTTTGTTCTGTTGGTCGCACCACACCATAGTGCTTTCTCACCCCTCCACGGTTTGATTAGCACTACCCTTGACCACCATGGTGGTTCAGGCATCAAGCGTTAGCATACCAGCTCACTGCCTCGACTCCCTGCCTGCACACCAGCTCGTGAGGAATGGAGGATAAAACTCCTCATCCCAGAGGGTTTGGGGACTCAGGGGCCTGTCGCTGTCCTTCTGGGAATAAGATATTGAGCAGAGACCCACACCAGGTATGCTCGAGCTGCCTTGGGCTGGAACACGCCAGTCCAGCTGGCCATCGACATTCCCAGCTTGTGTCAACACTGTTCGGTGTTCACCTTTAAGAAGCTTTACAGATGGATGGCCTGCCAGACTACCCTGTCTAAGCACGACCCGTCCATCAACATTGCAAAGGGGGAGGAGAGGGGGGCTGCTGTGGTGGCAGTACCAGAGGCTAACGCCGGCTGGGGCTCCCAGCTCAACCTAGCCATGGATCCCCCACAAGAGGAAGATTCCTTGGATCTGGACCATGGGGAGGATGAAGATGTCCCCTAAAACATCTTCATTTCAGAGGATGAAGAGGACAGCATCTTTATCACTCAGTCGGGTTGCACAGCCTGTGACCTCCGTTACCTCGTGATGAAGATGAGAGTAGCACACCAGCTTCTCCTCTCCCCAGCTCAGGCATGCTTGATGTGTTTGTACCACCTGGCCCGCTGTTGTAGCTGAGACCACCAGAAGCCGCTATTAAGGGAAGAAATTGCCCAAGAGTGCAATGAAGCAACTTCTCCCTGTCTTCCCAGAGCTACTGTATGTAATGGTGCATTCATGGAAAGACCACCCCTTTCAGCAGCAGGAGCTCGATTCCAGGGGCTTTGTCCCTTGACTCTGAGGTGATGGAGAGCCTGGGCCTACTCTGCATACCTCAGATGGAGCCATCTTGTTGCAGCCCACTGGCTGTTGGCAGTGTCCTCCAGGAGCCCAGCCTGTACCATTTTCAGTTGGCCCTGACCAAGAAGGCTTATAAGGCAGCAGCGCTTTTGGACAGGGCGCTCATTGTCCTCTCCCTGCTTACCAGGCTGAGTTTTTGATGGAATTTGGGCAAACACATGTCCCAGCAGTGTGGGAGGGGATACCGGTCATGACCAATCAATGTCTCAGCGTCTAACACTCTGCGCTAGCTGCCACCTTCCAGGCCAGGAAGAAGAAGCCTGACAGCCCCTCATCTCACTGGTGCAGCTGGTAGTTGTCTGTTCTCCGGCTCCACCTGTTTGTGAGGGGCAGGTGTAGTGTGGGTCTCCAGCAGTCTCACATACATTTTCTGGAACTTTTGGCAGTGTTCCTCTACCTGAAACATTTCCTCCCATTCCTCATGGGCCATCGTGTCCTGGTGAGGATGGACAATACGACGACAGTGGTGTAGATCAGCCGTCAATGGGGTTGCGCTCCCGTCAGTTACACATGATAGGGCATAAATTGATTATCTGGAGCAGCGATCATCTCCTCTCCTTGAGGGCAACGCATGTCCCGGGATCCCTGAATATGGACGCGGATCTGTTGTCCAGTGGGCGTCAGTAAACAGTGAATGAACTTTGTAATTGGAGATTTTAGAACAGATTTGAGCCTGTTACGGTCGGGACTGGAGCGGGCAGGCTTGAAACACGTTTCTCTTAAGACAGTGTTGTTACTGGCTCTGACTTCGGCTAAATGGGTTATTGACATCCATGTGCTTTTGGTGCATCCATCATGCGCTCAGCCTTTCCCAGGAAATGAAATGTTGATTTTGAGGCCAAACACAACCTTTGTGCCTAAGGTGGTGGGCTCATGTTCTCCTATTGACCTTTGTAGCTTTTGCTGCCAGGGATACCGTTGTCACATGCGTTATGTCCAGTTCGTGCAGTGCGCACTTACATGGATAGGACTAAGGGTCTCGGGGAAGGCGATCAGTTAGTCTCCTCGCCTAGTCCTCCTCAGGGATAACCTGTCATGAAGCAGCGCTTATCACACTTGGTGGTGGAGGCATTTGCTTTGGCCTACACGAGTCAAGGCTTGCAGCTTCCTGAGGGCTTGCGGGACATTTGACTCGGGGCATGGCCGCATCCTGGGACTTCAGGATGATTTCTGTTCAGCACATCTGTGCTGCACCGAGTTGGTCCTCGCCTCTCAATTTTGTCTGTTTGTATATGATGGACGTCTCCGGTCCATGCATGGCATTCACAGTTTTGCTATTCTGATTGTAGCGGAGTTCATTTCCCTGTATTTTGGTGGACGCTAGATAAGCTTGTCTGGCAATTCGGGAGCTACCACGTCCCATAGTAAGACGTCGAGCAGAATATTATGAAAGAGAACTTTGGGTTTTTTGCAAAACCCCAGTTCTCTGGATAATATGGGCAAAATGGCTCACCAGACAAGCCTTCTTGCTTGGGTGAGTGAAAAGAGGTGCTTATCTTGAATGAGATGGTGCCGTCTGCATGAGGTATTTAAGGTAGGTGCCACTACCTGACGCAGATGGACACGTTTACCAGCCAATCAGGATTGGCGTAATGACATTAGTACTGCAGAGGCATGCATCCCATAGTGAGACATCTCGCTCATATTACTCAGAGAACCAGGGTTATGCAAATAACTCAGTTTTAGACAGCAATTATTTTAGTTTTGTATTATAAGTTGGATTCAAATTGTTGACCAGTGGTAGACTGACCAACATGTCCAATCACAAAACCAAGGTGTTAACATGTCTTTAAAAAAATCCCAAAGCCCAAATCTTTAGAAAATGTTAATTTCTTATTTCCATAGATAATTTCACTTTGTATAAATGCCCAAGTTCCAGCGAGGGCACAAAAAACAGATGCTGTTTGTGAGCCAGCTTATTGTCAATATTATATCTTCCTAATAAACACAATCAGTGCTTAACAATGTTAGTGAATAACGCTTCCACAGTGAACCCACAGGTTAACCTTTTACTCAGTACTTGTTTACGCTGCTGGTCTTGTATTTCCCTGAATACACCAATTGCTTTCACATGTGGGCTTAATTTGTTTTGCTGATGCGCTTGTTTGTTGGGTAAAATCATTTCATGTGCTGTGTAACTGCTGCTTGAACATGTTGTAAAATTGCTACTCGTGATGCTTGTTTCTCTTGCAGGGTTTTATCAGATGCACATACTATTTGTTAACTTTTGGCCTGTGTACAATATGGCAGGCTATCACATTACCAATTCATATGGTACCTAAGGAAATTAAGTAATACGATGAACAACTATTGCATAGTGCCTAAGCTAAAGTTCACCTTGTAATTAGCAATATTAGCATGTAATTCTAAACAAAAAAGAGAAAAAAAAGCTTTCATTTTTTAAAAAAATCTTGTACATGGAATATTGCCAGAATTTTTAATAATATTTTTTTATATTAATTCAGCACATTTCTGGAACAATACAGAAAACATGATCCTCAGTGTAATCAGCGGTAATGCCTTTTATACAGGATTCACACTATAGACCCCTTGTTCAGAAAGTGTGCCTGTGCTGCAGAGTCAGAGGCATGTGGCGTGTAACACAACACGGTCTCTGTCTAGTGTGGCGCAACAGCTTTGCTCCTCATTTCAACTTTACACAGGACAACTAGGTGGAATGAAGGTGCAACAGTCCCTTCTTGAAAAAGAGGTTGTAGTCATAAACTGGCTTTTATCTCTCCACGTTGCGGTATTTCCTCTTTGGCTTTATGTTAGTGCTGTCAGACGATTAAAAAAATTAATCTAATTAATTACAGGATTTCTAATTAATTAATCTAATTAATCGCATTTTAATCTCATATCTGCTGACGGCCCCCAAATAAAGAGTTTGAATTCTAGAACACTTGCAGTATAGTGAATGACTAATCAAATAAGAAAAGAGCATATGAAATACACATTTCTTTTATTGCTGACATCTGAAAAGGGCATCTTGCCCAAAATATATACCAAGCTTCATAAAGCAAATTACACTTTCAGTGTTTTTTATAAATAAATAAAATTAAAAAAAATGTCTAGCAAACCTATAAAACGGGTGCATTATTCAAAAATGCAGTGCAAATAAAGTTAATAAAACAATAAATAACACTAGGCACTTAACCAGGTGCTCAATAAAATAAACAACAGCAAAACAAGGATAACATACCTTGAAATGTTTAACATCAAGAACGTGAAGTCAAGAGGCATTACTTGTTAGGAGGACATGACACTGTTTCTAGATAAAAAAAAATAAAAAAAAAATCATGTGGGGCATAACAAACCCAGAAACCCACTACAGAAAGTAGGGCCACAATTACAGGTCCTCAAATCAACCTTCCCTCTTTGCTTAAGTTACAGAATCTAAGTCTCCTTGAGCCAGTTGCTCAGACAAACAAGCTTGTTTACATTGTCTGAGTGTAAGGCTGCTCTCTTCTTTTGTATGATGTTACCTGCAAGAGAAAAGAGTCTCTCGCATGGCACAGAGGTCGCAGGAGTAGCCAGGTATTTGCGAGCAATAGAAGACAGCTGTCCATAGGCACTAGTGTGAGCTGCCCACCACTCCAGTGGACACTCACGCATTCCAATGCAAGGCTCAGCTTTGTAACGGGCTAGCAGCCTCGGCTCCTCCTTGTCCGAGTCAGAGTCTGAAGAACATAGCAGGAGCAGGCTCTTCTTGGCTGCTGGCTCGTCCTCTGTGGGTTGAGCAGGAGCAGGTCCTGCTTCTGCTAGCATCTCTCCAAGCCAGGTCCACACCTTAAAAGATGGAAAGTTAGCTTTTGCTTGACACTTTTTAAACTTCCAAAACACTGAACGTCTCAGTCACCCACATACCTCGTCTCTCTCATCCTTGGGTATGCTCTTCAAGTCCTTGAATCGCGGGTCAAGGGCAGTTGCCATCTTCAGCCATCTGTTGTTGATGTTGGCCTTGCGTGTGTCTAAGTCCTTCAAAAAGGTGGTCTTGAACTTCATCATGTAGCCTTGATCCTCATCAGTGGGCTCCATAACACGTTTAAGATGGCAGAGTGCGGGGAGCACCACAGAGCATGACACATAAGACTCCCCTCCCAGGAGCTCCGTCACATACCTGCAGTAGAACAAATACAGGGCAATAATGAACTCATATCCATTAGTGGTATTGTGGGTGTGTGTGCATGTGTATGTGTGAGCTAAAGTGTGAGTAAAAGGTGTATGGGAGGGAGGGGGATATGAGTGTATGAAAAGTGCAGAGAGAGGTGAGGTCTGTTTGTGTATTTGTGTGTAAATGAGTAGAGAGTATGAGAAGGATGGGAGATATGAGGTTTGTGAGTGAAGATAGAGAAAGATGTAGGAAGGAGCAGAAGAGAAAATTAAAGGAGAGAGAAGAATTGTGTGCAAGAGTGAGAAAGAGAGAGAGTTGTATGACACAGAGGCAGAGCTGAGTGTATAACAGGTGGAAGAGAGAATGAGAGGTGAGGTGTGCGAAAGGATGTGTATATGTGAGAGAGAGCGACAAAAAGGGACATACCTGCAGGGTTCAAGAACATCCTCCAGCTTCTGTAGTTTGACACACTCTAGGTTGGTCAGTGTGGCCAGGTTGTGCTTCTGTTGAGCCAAAGTGGTGTTCACAGCCTCCTGGTTCCGTAGGTACCGTGAGACCATTAAGAGGGTTGAATTCCATCTTATAATAAAATGAAACAAAAACTGCATTAGTCCCACAAGGGGCTTTAGCTTTTGAGAAACACATTGTACAATAGTTAAAGCACACACACACACACACATTGTTACTGTTGTTATTGGTATTTTTATTGTTTACGTTATTTATATTTTTTATAGATGTTACTGTTATTTTTATTTTTTCAGCCCCTTTGAGACAATGTTTGTTGCAATATTGGGTTTTACAAAAATTAAAGTGATCGATTTATTGACACACACACACACTTTAGGAGCAAAAAACTATAGATAGTAGTGGACAGTCTCACCTTGTGGATACGTCTTGAATCAATGGCTCTCTGGCTTGTCCGAGGGCTGCCTGCTGCTGGTGCAGTTCTTCTGTGCTGGCAGGGCTGTGCTTGAAGTGTCCGACTATTTTGCGGCACTTTGCCAGGGCGGTGTCAAAGCTGCTGTCCTCAAGGCAAATTGTAATGGTTCTTTGGAGCATATGAGCTGCACATGGAATATGCTCGTAAGGCATCCGGCGTGCTGCCGCGACCATGGTTCTTGCGCTATCAGTCCCGATGGTTGACACTTTGCTTTCTATTTTCCAGTCCTTTATCACAGCTTCAAACTGCTCGGCACACGCATCTGCATAATGGCGGGTCGTTGTTTTGCACACAGTTAATGCAAAAGATTTAAGCTTCCACTCACTATCGATTAGATGTGCTGTGACCCCCAAATAATTATGGTTGCTCACCGACGTCCAGTGATCTCCTGTTAAGGACACATGGTTGCTTGAACCTGCCAACAGTTCTTCTTTTGCTTTCCTTTCATCACTATACAACTGATGGATTTTTTTCATTACCGTACCTCTCGAAGGTAACCTGAATGTTGCATCCGACGACGCTATCTGAAACGCCTCATTTAGCCCCTCATCTTCCACGATTGAAATTGGCCTGCAATCACCTGCTATCCACTTAGCGATCGAGTTTGTCAGTTTATCTGTGGTGCCTTTGCTTAGTCGTTTACCATAGTCTGTAAGTTTGGGTTGGCGAAGAGCGCTAGAAGTACTAGCAGTCGCAACGTTAGCGCTGGAACCTGCCCAAACATGTTTAGCGTTTAAATGATAAGTCAGGCTAGAGCAGCTTCGATGAAAAGCAAATTCTTTTCTACATAAGCTACAAATAACCGTGTTTTTGTTGACTGTCCCATCTGCGTTCTTCTTGTAAATAAACTTGCCGTTCAATGGCCCCAGCAAAGATTGGCTCGCATCACCTGCACTCTTCTCCATTTCTCTGTGCTCACCTCAGCCCGCTCTGTTTGTTGTATGGACTAGCCTCTACTAACGGCGCATGAAGTGACGTAACCAGTCGCATGTTCGGGGGTCAAAGTGGCCAACTCTAAAATGTTCGAATTGCATAATTAATCGTGCGTTAAAATTTATAACGCGTTATTTTACGCTCTAATTAATTGATCTAATTAACGCGTTAAAATGACAGCCCTACTTTATGTATCTATGTATCAACTATGTGTGAAACGGCAGTATAATGTATTTTGATGTGCTTTCTTTCTTTTTCTTTTCTTTTTTTTGGGGGGGGGGGGGGGGGGGGTGGTGAGGAGACTTTGCAAAACATGTATTGGAAATATATTATATTAGACTCCTCCATCTTTTGGCTTTTAATTTTCTCTCTAGTTTCAAGGTCACCTTAGATATCACACGACTTGTGCTTTTGTGCTGTTTACAGTCTGATTGAATTTCACTTAGGGTTTTAGCATCATCTATTAATGATTCCACTAACAGAAGGTAGAGGCAAACTTTGAAACTGCGTCTTGAAGAAGCTGCAAATGAAAGTTATTATACTCAAATGGCCTGGAAACTGCTGTATCACAATAACCCTAATCCCAAAACAAACCCAGAGTCTTCTGCCTTGTTTCCACTCCCTCCAATCTTGAACTTGTTTGGAGAACATTGTCTTCTTTTGTAACTCCCTGCCAACCTTATTTGAACTGAGTCCAGTGCTGCCCTCTGCCACCTGCACGAGTTTTCAGACCACAAAAAGAAGCGCAGGGTGCACAATGTCTTTGTCTTTTTGTCCATCCTTTTCTCCGGAGTCAGAGAGATTTGCAAACAGCAGAACTGTGAGAGGCCTGGAGGAGGGAGGGGAGATGAGGGGGTGTAAAGATGCCAGTGGCTGGGATCGGCAGCTCATCCCCAGCTTGGATACCAGAACCGCAGTGTGGCGTGCCGGTGCACATTTTAAAATATGACAGTCTGCTCCTTGCTAGAATTTGTTTGTTCCTTTTTTCACCCCCTCTCCTTCCTCGTACTTCTGTCAGTTCTTTGTCTGTTTTTATCTTTCTTTCTTGTGGCTCTTACATCACCTGACTGGAGTTTTTCTCGTCAATGCAGCAGCAAGCAGATGAGTCAGGCTGGGCTGGCTTTCTTCTACAGCCATCCTGCTTTCACTCTCCTCTCTCTCTCTGCAGTCATAGCCAGCATACTGCATCGCCCAGAGGGGAGGCAAACTAGGGAAAAAATCTGTCACCCCAACCCTTTCTTTTTGTCACTTCTTCAGAGTACGAAAACTAACCCATCTTGTCAGAAAAGGGGAAATGTTAAGTCAAACATCATTCAGTCCACAATCAGTCACAGAGATGTTTCTGGGATCTGCTGCTTTATTGAATGTAGCTCAGAGTTTGTAGTTGAATTGAGTGTGTCTCTAGTGCTATGTAGAAATGAGAGAATATGGCTCAATGGATCATCACCTTCAGTTCAAAAAGTGTGATTGTGTGTGTATATACGTGTGTTTGTGCGGTAGCACAGCCAGACAGTGCAAGCAGACAAGTGTCTCTGCTGACTGCAGATGAGATGGAGTGTTTACTGACACAGGGAGCATCAGCTAAACGTGCTCCTCCACATCTCCTATCTTCGTTGCACTTAGTTTGAGGATTTTTAGCTGAACCGTACCAGGTTTGCCTTTAATGGCTGGACACAGGGGTACATCATTTACTGTCAAAGTACTTCGGGGAAAAGTTTGGTTTTCCATTGAAAATATATCAGTTCAGGATATACTTTAGCTGAGACTTATTACGGTTTTGCTTCTTGGTATTTGCTGTAAGGAGGAAGTCTTGTAAGCTACAGTTACAAAGCAGCTACACAAATGAGCATAAATTCTAATTCGTAGAATGTGGGAGCTTTTCTAAAAGTGTAAAACTTTGATTAAGGGACCATGCAAAGGGGCAAAGAGGCCAAATAATTGCTGCCTGAATTGCTGGTGCATTAGCTGCACAAGCTGCCAAATAATAGACTTTGATGAAAAAAATTTGTCAGTGTATAAGTTTATTTTGTCAGTTTATTTTTCTGACATTCCTTTTAAAAATTAATTTCAATTACAAATTAAATGGTTAATTTTCTATTAACTTGTTTTTCAAGAATACAAATTTAAAGAACTAAGCCGATCAATTCTTACAGATCTGAATTGCTTTACAACATCACAAACTGGGGCTTAAAAAAACCCCTGTCATTCAGTTTGATCATCTTCTGATAGCCACCATCTATCACTAACATGTTTCCATGGAAACCATAGGTGGCTCCATCTTCATGATTTTGTTTGAGTCCTCCATCAGTCAGTTTATCTTTCTTCTCATGTGTCCATCCAGTTTGTTGATCAATAATAGTGGAGAGGTGCCATCAAAACAAGCCTATTTGAGTTATGTTACCATAGAAACAGATGCTGACCAGCTTTTAAGTCTTCGCATCCTTGTACAATAATGATAGATGGTGAAAAACACAACGCCAGTCACCACCTGCCAATCACGAGCTCTCTGATTACACAACCACAAAGGTGAGATTATCTCCATGATTCTTTTCCAGCTCGTTTCTACTCATCTGTGCCAAATGTCACAGGAGACGCAGAGAGATGTTTATTTCTGATAGAAAGAAGATAAATGTCTCCCTAGGATAAACATGTTACTTCTGTATTGTTTATCTGTTTCCTGCATTCATGGCAATCATCCATCTGTGTAGCCTTCTGCATTTAGGCCTGTGTGTACATGAAGCGTTAAGATAAAATCATAAGCTTTCAAGGTTTTTCATTCAAATTAAAGAAAGGAAAACTTCTACAGAGGGGATTTCAGAACTGTTCCTTAAAGTAGCCTCTTAACGTTTATGATGCCATTTCTCTAAACATCAGATGATCAGTTAGACCAAGATATTGGACAGCACCGTTACTGTCACACTTTCTGAAGCTTCTTTGATAAGAGCATTTTGTCACCCTCTAAGCCATAATTTCCATCAAGACAGAAATGTATCACAGACGGATGGTGATGATTCCTATTAGATTAAATGAAATGTTCTCTCAGCAATGATTGGCTAGATTCCATGCAAGGGAATACAACTAACCTCAGATCCTCTCTTTTGTTGAGTTAACCTTAATTTTTGAAATCGTCTTTACTCTCATGACTCATATAACAGCTACTCTCTCAAAATGTGTGTGAATTTTCTGCTTCAAAGCTGGAACTCTGTCAGACTGTTATATGGATTTAATATTATGTTTTCTGTCTCCATAGGGAAATGAGTTAAGAAAGATTCTTCTCACACGCTACTTTGGAAATCAAAAGCTGCTTTCCAAGTCAGAGCTTGGGAGTGGAAACAGCTCATCTGGCAGCTTTGTCAAGCCGTCATCTGGAGGTACTGAGAACCTCAATAAACTCAGTAGACACTGCAATACCTGCTCACTGCAGGGGAAGCAAAAGTAGTTAACATGACAGCAGTCTGCTTCCAAGTAGACATGTTGTTTGGAAATCGCTGGCAGATTTTTAATCCTAAAACACCGCATATCGTAGAAATGCACATACAGAGCCATGCAAATGTTTGGGCGTCCTTCTTCCAAATATCATACTCTTTGAATAGATAACCAAACAAAAATGTTATGACTTTACAAAAAGCTGTTAAATTAAAGTTGATATACATCTTTGCTATTCTGAATAAGATGGCTTTTGTAATTTTGAAATGACAAAATTACAAGGCCCCGAAGAAAAAATTAAGGTTGCATCCTGCATCTTCAGCCCTTTGTAATATCGTCCTTTGACAAGAATTAGAGTTCATAAGCATATTTTGTTACAGTGGAGTGTTTCTCAGTTCTTGCATGGGAGTTTTTCTTACTAATCCCTGCAAAAGGCTTTTGGTCTTGCAAAGACAGTTTTTTTTTTTTTCTTTTTTTGTCTATCCAGAGAGTTTTTATTTCACCACAGAGAAACCCTTAGCATGGTCCATAATGATGTAGAATGTATATTGTCATGTTCACAGTGTAAAGTTTGTCTACATAATTTACTTGAATCCACTATTTCATCTAGTTGTTCCCCAAGCCTGCAACATGAGCCTAATACATGATCAGTCCACCTCCGTGCCTAACAGTTAGAGGTGGCATTCTCATAAAATGCTGAATCCTTTTCTCACTAGTGCCAAAATGTTCTGATTTAATTTCATCAGCCCACAAAAGTTGTTTTCTAAATGTATGTTATTTTATGTTTTTATACAAACCTCTGATGTTGAATGCTGAGTTAAGGATGTAGGGAATGTTTTCCTCTGGCTTTTCATTCATATATGTGAAGATGTGACTGCAGAGAAAAGTCCTCCACAACTCTAGTTTTCTAAATCATACTGGACGTTTTGTATATGTCTGTTAGCCATAGCCCAAACAAGCTAATTAAGATATGAAAGCTTAAGTTTGTAGGGTGCCCAAACTTTTGCTTGGTGCTCCTAAGGCTGCACAGCATAAATATAATATCTAATCTTGCTACAGTCTGTTTTGGTGTGATTGTTTAGAATCCTTATATCTTATCTGTCATTGAGGTTCTGCCGTGCTGGACTCTGACAAGTCAGGCACCAGCATGATGGAGATCCAGTGTCTCCTGGACAATGTTGGGGCATCAGAGCTGGTAATCGACCTCATCGTCAACACCAAGAATGACCGGGTGTTTGAAGAGAGCATCCTGTTGGGAATTGCCCTTCTGCAAGGTGGAAACACACAGATACAGGTGGGCTCCACAGACGATCAAATGAATTTTTTTTTCTCTCTCATGCTTTTGAAGTTTTTCCTCATCATCCACTGTGCCGTCCCACCAGAATTCATTCTACAGCCAACTGTACAAACAGAAGAAGTCTGAGAAGTTCTTCAAGGTTTTCTATGACCGCATGCGTTTGGCCCAACAAGAGATTCGAGCCACTGTGTCCGTCAACATGTTCGAACTCAGCTGCAGAAAAAGGGATGATGATGGGGATATGAGTGGCACCAAGTTTAAGAAAGGTGAAGATGAGTAATGATGCATTCAAACCCTTCTGTACTTTATTTTATTATGAACTAACCGACTGTGAATGCCACAGACAGCAAATGTTTTACAGAAAAAATGTCAAACGCCGCTAAGAGTAAAATTAAGTAAATTTAACTGAATCAAGTCTGTAAAAACATCAGAGGCGCTAAGATAAGTAACATTTTGAGTCATTATAGCTGGAGTTAGTAAAACGTCACAAAAGTAATGTGAGGACCTGAAGTTCGGCTTAACCTCAAGTTTAAAATCCAGAGTGATCTTTGTTGCTGTGCTGACAGACTGTTGTTCCCAGTTCCTGCAGTCACATGTCAGAAGCCATGTGACGACCCACATCACAAGCTTATCAAAAGCCTATTGTATCAAGATTGGGTGGTTTCATGCTACACACCCGCACTGAGTGGTGGCCCACTCGTCAAAGTAGTTTGTCTGAATGTCATTTAGTAATCTTTTATTCTTTGCCACTGACCAATACTTTCAAAATAATATATTTTTGCCTATGTTAGGTTAACCTGATCACCTCTATCTGAAGACTCATTTGTTCCTAAATGTAATTGGTTGGGCCAATAATTAAATGTTGAATAATCTTCTGTATGCTGCTTTCTAGGGAAAGACTCAGGGCTTCACATGCGAGAGGACATGCGAGGGCAGCTAAAGGAGGCTTCCTCAGTGACTTCTAAGGCCTTCTGTGCCTTTAGAAAGGAGCTGGACCCTGACCTCGAAGGCCTCAGCCAGTCCAGTGAGATAACTGGGGCAGAGGAGGTCTTAGAGGAAACTCAGATGAGCCCAGCAATCACCATCATGAAACCAATCCTACGATACCTACAGCTGCTTTGTGAAAACCACAATTTAGGCCTGCAGGTACTGGAACTCTTAAAGAGCTATCTGAAGCCAAGTACTGTTGCAATGGCTAATTGGCTGCTGATTAACCTTTTTTTTTTTTTTTTTATTTATTTTGGCCTGACTCCAGAACTTTCTGCGCAATCAGAACAACAAGACTAATTACAATCTGGTGTGTGAGACTCTTCAGTTCCTGGACTGCATTTGTGGAAGCACAACTGGAGGCCTTGGGCTGTTAGGACTTTATATAAATGAGAGTAATGTGGATCTGGTGCGCCAAACCCTGGAGACCATCACAGAGTACTGCCAGGGACCCTGCCATGAAAACCAGGTAGGGAAGTGATGGGTTAGTTGAGTTAGAACAAGGTAATACCCCATATCAGAAGACTTATTTTGGTCCTTTTTGCCAGAACTTGTATAGTAATATTAACAGAACAACTTGTTGTTGCCTTGCTGAAATAAGCAAGGCCTTGCCTTGCTGAGATGCCATCTAGCAGCACATGTAGCTAAGAAATCTGTGCACATCGTTCAGCATTAGTTAATGCCTTTACAAATGTGCACATCACCCATGCCATAAGTATTAATGTACCACCATAGTTGCCTGTGTTTGAATTGTGTGCTGAAAATAAGCCTCTCCATTGTTTCCCTGGCGGATACTGTTTTTCAGGATTTCCCAAAAGAATTGTAAAAGTTTATCCTGATCTCCTCAGTTTAACTCATATGAGGTCATACACAGAGAAGGTGTCTGAGTTTTCTTGATCTTGTTTGTATTTGATTTGTTTTTTGTTTTTTTGGGGGTTTTTTTTGTTTTGTTTTTGGTAGAGATTAAACTTGTACTTGTGAATGCAGCAATACAAATATATAAGTATTTTGAGCCAACAGTAGGGTTAGGTTTTATTTTTATCAATTATAAAATGCCTCTTGTTTGTTTCTTTTTCAGGCTTTTGTTGCCTTTACTTTGTTGTCCATTACATTTTACACTTTATTCTGTCAAATATTGATGTGAGTCATTTTACACAGCTTCCAAATTTCCTTGTAAATAGAATTATACAGCATTTAGTAAAGGCATCTTTTGCACCAATTTTAATTATGCAAAGCAAGTGTACACTAATAACAATCAATAGTTTAATACAATCGTTCACAGGTTTGCCATTTCCACTTTGAATCTACTGTGCTTGTATCTTGTGCTCACCACTAACTGCTGTGTATCCTTCTTGGTCTTTCAGACTTGTATAGCCAAGCATGAGTCAAATGGCATTGACATTATCATTGCCCTGATTGTCAACCCCATCAACCCCCTGGGGAAGCATCGACTGGACCTGGTGCTGGAGCTTAAGGTGAGCAGCAGGTGTCTCTGAGATCTGTGAGAGGTCTCTCGCTATGACTCAGCCATCATTGTTGCAGTACTTAGAATTTGCTGTGTACTGTTCATCATCTGTAGCACTTTGGACTCGGAATAAGAGAGCTTGATTCAATTTTATGCCTATCTTTGAATTTACATTTAATAATGGAGCCATTTATTCACCCTCTTGTTTGAAGAGGTTTTCACTTCGTAGCACATGAACCAAATTACAACATGTTTCAATTGAGTAGTTGATTCCTGTATCACTTAGGTCTGTAGTT
This sequence comes from Melanotaenia boesemani, assembly GCF_017639745.1. NCBI lineage: Eukaryota > Metazoa > Chordata > Actinopteri > Atheriniformes > Melanotaeniidae > Melanotaenia > Melanotaenia boesemani. The sequence goes on from NC_055691.1 coordinate 30,673,954, forward strand.
TATTGATCAAAATGTAGACGTTTACGGGTGGAGCTGTTTTTCTTTTGTAGAACAATGCTTCCAAGCTCCTGTTGGCTATCATGGAAAGCCGCCATGACAGTGAGAATGCAGAGAAGATTCTCGACAAGATGAGACCCACTGAGCTGGTCAGTGTGTGTGTTTCTATGTATTAACACAGATTAAACTCTAGATACTGTCAGTTCATATCTGACTTGTTTGCTTTAGGTGGATGTAATGAAGGAAGCCTACACCCAGGGTCTGGAGAGTGAAGAAAATGAAGACAGCAGTGGAGACCTAATCAAACCTAGAGATGTTGGACACAACATTTACATCTTGGCTCACCAGGTTAAGAAAAAAGCCTGAGCTTGCATTTGTCTGTGACTCAGACAGTAGTAGATTTCCTCTGTCTGACCCTCCTCTGACCTCTGGGCCATTCACTGCAGGAGTATTAAATGATGGAAGACTGCTCCTCTGTGAATGAGCCGCTCTGACAGTTTTCTAAAATTAGTTTTCGTGATGTGACATGACTTTATGTAAGTTGGAAAGGGCAGGCCAAGTCTAGCGTGTTTTCACTTCTGCCTCTTTGCAGCAGAGTGTCAGACAGGGTATTTTTGTTCTCCCAACAGACTAGTTTCACCATGACGAGGAAGGGCCACCCCCCCTTTTTTTTTGTCCTGACTTTTCTTTCAGCCATAAAAAGAAAAAAAGCTTTTTAAGTGTCTTTTTGAAGATTTTTATCTGGCATTATCCAAATCTTAAAATTAAATAATAAAACAAGAGAACATATTTCACTGGCAGCCATTCATGCTATCTTTTTTTTATTTACATGTTTAAAATAATGATCATGATAATAAGAATTTAAAAATAAATTTATAAAAGGAGCTCTCTCCATGAAAATTACAACTTTAATATCTGTCTATTGTCACAGATGATTTATTATAGTTTATTTCCGTTTCACAACTAATGGTGAACTTTGAGCCCTGTCTCTAAAAGCTTTGATTTAAATAAAAATATAGCAAAATCTTGTTTCCATGTAAAAATGAAGGTACTTAATAATTTTGAAACCACACTAGAGAATGTCTCTGATCATTTTGGAGGCAATTTGTTCTTACTAGTAAAGCAAACTTATTTTTTTTTCACTTTGAGCAAGAAATCCTACATTAATTACAAAAGAAATCTACGATAAATTATTATGATTGATTGCTATAGAATGATCAGTATCAAATGTTAAAATTGAGAAATGTTATTTTTGCTTTGGAAAAAAAAAAACGATTGCATTATCTTAGATCATATCAATGTGAGAACAAGAGAAAGTTTTATGCTAATACTTATTAATAATATTTATTTTTTCTTCACTATTTTCGAATGACAATCTGAGTAAAAACACACTTATGGATCATGGTGTTTTTTTTGTGTTTTTTAAATGCAGCATGGCGATATAAATTTGCAGTGTAAATATCTGTACTAATGTAATGCAGTGTGCTCTTGGAGTAAAACAAGCCTTTTCTCCTTTATAAAAAAAAATAAATGAAATTGTTGCGTCAACAAGCTGAAGTGAACAAACTGTTGTCGTTCTGATTTTTAGCTGGCCAGACACAACAAGATCTTGCAGCAGAGCTTTAGGCCGGGGTTGGGGTCGGGTCTGGATAGCGAGAAGGATGACGCTCTTCATTTCTATGCCAAGCACACTGCACAAATAGAGGTTAACACCATTTTCCTCATTTCCGTTTATCCCAGCAGCTCGAAAACCTTTTAAACAAATAAATTCCCTCTCTTCAGATTGTGCGTCATGACCGCACTATGGAGCAGATAGTGTTTCCAGTTCCAAACATCTGTGAGTACCTCACCGAGGAGTCCAAGGTGCGTGTGTTCACCACCACTGAGAGAGACGACCAAGGCAGCAAGGTGAACGATTTCTTCCAGCAGTTTGAGAACCTCTACAGTGAGATGAGCTGGCAGAAGAAGATTCGCAGTAAGTTTTTACATTCTGGATCCAGTGACGTTAATGACGACAGTAGTAGAAGATTGGATAATAGTGAATCGTTAATACTGTTTAAGAGTGTCTGGTTCTTTTTCCATGATAAACTAAGATTCTGTTTTGGTTTGTTTTTTGCTCAGAAAATAAGGCTCTGTTCTGGGTCTCGCGCCACATCTCTCTCTGGGGGAGCATCTCCTTCTATCTGGCATGCCTGCTCAACCTTGCAGTGGCTGTATTCTACCCCTTTGGTGACGATGGAGATGAGGGTAAGCATTTCTGCATTATCATTTTTTTATTTTACCTTGACATGGTGTCAAACATTTTCAGTGTGACAAATAGTCCAGAGAATTTATTTGCGGTCTTACAGTAGCTTGTTTTCCAGTAAATTGGAAATTTTTATTAGTTAGCTAAAGTTGTTTCTTCTACGATGTGTTCAACATTACCTTGTGCAAACCGATGACAAAGAGGGCTCGCTCTGCATTGTATGTGTAGTAAGGTAGATCACAGAGAGCAGCTCCTGGCGCTGAAAAAAGTCTGTTCAACTCACCAAAATAGACATTTCAGATTAATATAACCCTTTCTCTTTAATTTGAATGCAAACTTATTTATTACTGGTTTTTATAGTAAACAATATGCAATTGTAAAACTAATGTTTACATAAATAATGATATTTACTGGGTAGGTTTTACTTGCTGCAGAAGTGCTGACTGTTCCTGCAACCCAGCTTAACAGCCAACATAAACAGAACAAATAAATTATGTCCACTTGTTCAGCATCCACACCAATCTTAGACTACAATTATAACTCCTTAAAGCCTTGAGCTGAGGCTGCAGGTCAACTAACTTCAACATCAACTTGTTTTTGGTCAAACATTAAAAAAAAGATTTTAAAACTAATCAAAGGGTTGTTAATATTCTGCTCTGTGTGTTCACTGCAGCCTTATTATTATTATTGCTGCTAGCTAAAATTAATTCTCTGCCTTTCCACTGAATAATTCCAAATTTACTGTCAACACACTGAAATTATTGTTGTCCAAAAGTGAGTTTTAACTTCAGATTGTTTTGGAATTCAGTAAATAAAAATAAAAATATCTTTGCCTTTTTGTGGTGTTAAGTGTTTTTTTTTATTGATTATCAATTGCTGTTCACATGATTCTGACTGAGATGTGTTTGCAAGGATTGTAATTCTCTTAAGGCTTGACATACCTTTGGTTTTTTTTTTTTTTTCCTCATGATGGTGTAGACTTGTACAGTGTGTAGCTAACTAGGTCCACTTAAATAAGGATGCAGAATTTTGTTGGAATAAATCAGCCATGACCTGAGATAAGGTCAAATTAGGCATGCTGTGACTAATTTCAGAATTGTCACTTGAAGCATTCTTGTTGAAGTAGGAATAAGTAGATAAAGTTTTCATTTGGTTTTGTTAAAGTTCTTCTATGAAAATATGTATGCATATTTTAAAGAAAGTGTTAGCATTTTTTTTCTGTAACTTCGGGGTATCAGTAATTTTAGTAACATGTCAGGTCCACAACAGAAGAGACTTTATGATCACATTTGATGTGGGGCAACTTGGACTTTAATCGTCTTTATTCAAATGTAGAGATTGTGGGCTTCATATTACTTACAGCTCCATGCAAGTTCACCGTGAGACCTTATCGGACAGGTTAAGAGAAAAAACCTGCAAGTGCAATGTGTCTCTAGTGGAAGATTAACAGAGAAATTTATTTGTAACAACATCAATCATTTGTGTTACAGACCTTTTTAGCGTAGCTCATAACTCATTTTTACTTCATATTTTCACTTTCAAATTAATCTGTTACCTTTTACTTAGTTATTAAACTTTGTATTTATTTATGTATTTTAATTCTGCTTTTATTAGTCTTATTTATTGTTAAAATTTTAGATTGACTTGAGCACTCCAGTGTTTTCCTCATAGGGGTTCTCAGCATTGGGAGCTATGCATGCTCTGGCCGCGTGGTCGTTGCCGTGGGGATTGTACTTGTTGGGACCCTGCACTGCAGCCTTATAGCTGTTGGGTGGGCTTGGTCTGCCCTGACCCTGGTCATTCCCATGGTGACGGCCTTTGTGATCGTGGGTTGGGTTGGCTCTGGGTGTGGATGAACTTCTAGGATATACTTTCTCCACCTGGTGTCAAGACATATGTTTGTTTATATTGTTATTTTTTAGTAAAGAGACAGTTTATTTATTGTCAAGGGGTGGGAGTCCATGTCTGTTTGTGTGCGAGAGAATATGAATAGGTGTGTGTGCTTTGATTTATGATAAACTTTGGGTGTGCTTGTGTTTTTATTATTTAAACAGTTCTTATCTTGTAAAGCATTTTGTGCTGCTCTTATGAAAATTGCTTGATAAATAAAGTTTGATTAAAGAAAAATGTTAGCACATTGTCATGTTGGTATGTTGCTATTTCAGTTGTTGAAGAATCAAAGTATGTGATCATGTACTGCATGCGGCAGTACTGCATTTTCTGGTGCAGTTAAAGTATTACATGTTGAAGTATTTTTGACAACTACTCTTCTCAGTTTACTGTAAAACCTCCAGCTTTAGAGTTCACTCTGCAAGGTAGAGAAGAGATGGACGTTTTGAGCAAAAACATCCCTGCAGAGCATTGTTTGACATTTTTAAGTGTTGCCTTTGACGGCGTGTGTGAGGTTAAGCTCTTACCTCAGGTGAATAATTTATTAGAGTTGTCACATTTCAGTGTTGTTGTGCTTGGCCTCAACCCATACTTTGTTCTTTTACCCAGGCACCTTGTCTCCATTCTGGAACATCTCATTGTGGGTGGCGTTGGGGGTCTCCACCAGCTTGCTTCCTATACTGTCCAAATCACGAGGCATCCAGTTATTCCTAGTCTTCCTCATTTTGCGTGCCATCTACACTATGGGCCTTGCACCTGCTCTTTTGTTGCTTGGTGCTGTCAATGTAAGTACGTGTTTTGAGGGATGTCCATCTGCCTACTCATACATCAAAACTTTATTCTTAAGATCTTGGTCTTTGCATATTTTTCCCTCATTTTCAGCTATTCAACAAGTTGGTCTTTCTTGTAAGTTTTGTGGGCAACCAGGGAACTTTCACTCGAGGCTACAAAGAAGTTCTGATGGATGCGCTCTTTATATGCCATCTGGGTTACGCCATCATTTGTGTTTTGGGCCTTTTTGTTCATGAGTTCTTCTACAGCATTTTGGTAAGAAAACCTCTTTTCATTGTGACTAATTAGTTGTGAAACAGCTCTCAAAAAAATTTGTGTTCTACACAATCATCTTGTACTAACTGATGTTGATCTCCCTTCACAGTTGATTGACCTCGTTTTCCGAGAAGAGACGCTGCTGAACGTGATCAAGAGTGTGACGAGAAATGGCCGCTCCATCATTTTGACAGCTCTTCTTGCCATCTTTCTTGTCTACTTTTTCTCCATCATTGGCTTCCTCTTTCTCAAGGATGACTTCCGCATGGAAGTGGACCCTCTCCTCACACCAGGTCCGAACATCTGGCTTAGGTTTCTGTACTTGATATCATCACACAGCATACCTCATTAGTGTCTGTCTGGTGTATGGACAAAAAATGAGTGGCTGCAATTTTTTGACCAGTAAGCTGATCAGTCAGAGCAGATGTGGCCCTTTTGGGAGGGGTGCTTTCAAAACAAAATGAACTAAATTGGAACATTAGAAACAGAAGGTGACAAGATGTGAAACACCAACAAAAAAAAAAACTGCTTTTTTTATTGTTAATTTACATAAATCATGTGCATCTGAACCTGTGAAAGGGTCATTTTTGGTTTCTAGAAAACATTCACAAGAAGTACATGTAACCTCAAAGGTTGACATGGTAGTTTAAATGAATTATTTCATAGTTCAGTTATTTAAATTGTCATACAGTATTTGTATGAATTACTGAATGTATATACACCGTAATGTAAAACATTTACAGTACACTATGCATCCATCCCCAGACACATGTTTTGATAACACTGGAGAGTGTGGGTGTGTTAATGAGCTCCGGTGCTGACGATCAGGAAGACATCCTGCTTGCACATGTGCACCTGTTGCATAACCTGGTGGCCGAGCCATCCTGTGTTTTGCTGAATAGAGCACAGCAGAGCAGTGGTAGGTTATGTAACTAGCTGGGCTCATGCCTGTCTGTATGTTATCTGAGGGCTGAGCTGACGAACAGCCAAAGCTTCATGAAACTGAGGAGAACCCTGTCCACCCTGAGACTGCAACCTTAAAGCTCCTCCCCATACCCCCTGTTAAACCTCTTTTTTTTTTTTTTTTCCTTCTTCCTCCTGTAATTTTTTCGATTTGTCCCTCTGTGACTGTCAGAGAAAATGTCCCTTCTGTTGTTACCGTGGTCGAGGTGTGTAGTCCTCCTTCAGCCAGTCCGCCTGAGCTGATCAGACCTGAGCAGTGTAGCTCCTCCGGTACGTGGGGCTTTGCCCATGTGCAAATGATTTGTTCAGGTTTTTTTTTTTCCAGTAACACTTCACCGCCCACTCAGCAGCTGCTGCCTCAGTTTACATAATGTCTCAATATATCTTTTTCTTTTTTAAACAGTAATTTTTTCTCACACTGATCAGAATTAGTTGTAAGAAGTTTTAAAGCAAGAACACAATTGAAAACTCATTGCAGTTAACTTTAACCATTAAAAATAAGTTGCCTTCATTTTTTCTTTTGTAGGAGAAAGGGATTTATTAAGTAATGGTGGTGCTGCAGAGACATGTTTGAAAGAAAGCTGTCCTTTGTCACCTTCCGTGTCACCTGGTAAGTTTTACCATTAAAATATCCCACTTATTTTGACAGTCATGGGCTATTGAAGGCCATGAGTTTAAGGACATTTTTTTTTACTTATCTATTTTTTTTGGTTTGACCGGAGTTGTGGGTGTTTATGTGACCTTTCCGACAGCAGCAACTCCCTGAAAGGTTACTTACACAAACACTCAGGAATGCTCACGCACGCACAGTCATGCACTCACATTGAGGCGTGTACACAAAGAAACTTGATGAGGCAGAGGGGGTGACTCACACTCCTGGATCCATGGATCACCTGCTCTGTAGGGGCACACACGTGATCTCATCCACATCCTTCACCACCTCTATTTTTTTTTTTATTATTATTCTTCAGCAGTCATGCTGTAAATGGCTTTATCATTTACAGTATTCTTGCATTTCACGTATTATATAAATAGCAAAGGAGATTACGTAGCATCATCTTTTCTTTTTATTTATTCTTATGTTTGTGGGATTTGATTTTTTTTAAAATCATGAGTCACTTATCAGAATCAGCAGGATGTTTTTATTTTGTTAGACTACTTGATATTGACATTTGTTAGTCATTCTGTCAGTAAATTTAGTTTATTTGAACTCAATTAAAATTCAGACTGATAATATGAAGATCTAATTAGATAATATGAAAATGAGATAAAAATAAAGCAGAACGAAGTGCACTTTCTTGAAGGCTTCATGCTTCTGCCCTTCATGTGTTGTTTTGTGTGTTTTCTTGCAGATGAAGATGATCGAATTGAGCGGGTGTGTGACACTTTGCTAATGTGTATAGTCACTGTGTTGAACCAGGGACTGCGTAATGGAGGAGGGGTGGGAGATATTCTCAGGAGACCTTCCAAAGAGGTCAGACCAACTCAAAATTTAAAAAAATTAAATGGTCCTTAATCTCAATTGTGTTGACTGAAATAGGTTAAAGTTTTGGATAAACTTTGAGAGTGAAGTTAAACTGATGTACAACTCTCCATATTCCACTTGTGGCCAAACCATCCAGGAGCCTCTCTTTGCAGCTCGGGTGGTTTACGACCTTCTGTTCTACTTCATCGTCATCATCATTGTTCTCAATCTCATCTTTGGTGTGATCATTGACACATTTGCTGACTTGAGGAGCGAGAAACAGAAGAAGGAGGAGATTCTCAAAACCACCTGCTTCATCTGTGGTGTGTACAACTATGTGGAAACTGCTCTGAGTGAAGGACAAAACGGCATGTTTTCGAAGAATTCTCATAAAATAGTTGATGTCTTTGCAGGGTTGCAAAGGGACAAATTTGACAACAAAACAGTGTCCTTTGAAGAGCATATAAAATCTGAGCACAACATGTGGCATTACCTGTACTTCCTGGTTCTGGTGAGGGTGAAGGACCCGACGGAGTACACCGGCCCTGAGAGCTACGTGGCCCAGATGATCAAAGTCAGTACCCTTCATATATATGCTACACAGAAATTGTCACTCTATTTACATTTTTTTCAATGCAATTTGATGCATCTGGATGATTGCAATGCACAAGCATTAAGCTCATTCATAAAACTATGATCATTTAGAAACATTAGGCTACACTGCACTATGTTTTTGACTCACAAAGGTTCCAAGAATATATTAGCAAATGTAGTCATTTCACCCCCTGATTAATATTTTGTTGCCACGCTGCACCAGATGTAGAAAATGAGCATATAGATGTCCTAGCGTTAAAGTCTTAACGTTGCACCGCCTTCCTTAGTTAGCATATTAGCACAGTGTGCTACAGAGGCATCATCCTTCACAGCAGTGGAGCGACTGAAAAACAAGACTGAGCCTCCAGGCTTGTGCCAGGCATCCCAATTTATCCTTCTTCCCCCTCACTGTTGGAGAGAGACAGGCCTCTGTACTCAGGTAGCATTCACTATGCTGCGCTCCTAACCTGCTAAGACAGACCGTGGCTAAATAATAATTAAACCCAGTCCAGCACTATTATCATCAATGCACTGAGTTGTTGTGCTGACATAGACAAGAAGTTGAAGGATGTAAGGGCAACTAGGTGTGTCTGTTAGGTTAATGGATTCAAATGAAGCCTGGCAGCACAATGGCCCATTTTGTGATTAATACTGGACCGTGATAGGCATAAGAATGGTGGCATTATAATGAACAATTTACATAACAAACAGGTGACAGACACTAAATTAATATGCATCAGCAGCTCTTCCAACAGGTTTGTTTTCTGATGCTGGGCCCATGTTTTCCTGGGTGATGAGGTAATGATGAGTCAGGAATTTATTTTACCACCAACTCGTGCTGCACGTTTATAAAACACACACAGGAAATGAACAAATAGTGTTTATTTGTTCATGGTATTCCTGTGTGTTTTATCACATTATAGTTTTTCATAAAGAATCAGAATCCTGGAGGAGGAGGTTGAGTTTGTGGACAGCTACAAATACTTGGGTGTGCCCTTGGACTGCAGACTGGACTGGAGGATCATCAAATGAACAGAGGCTACTTACTGAGAAAGTTCAGAGCCTTTATTGTCAGCAGCAAACTGCTGAGATGTTCTTACAGGTGGCCAGTGCAATCATGTATGCTGTGGTGTGCTCAGGGAGCAGCATCAGCTCCACAGATGCCAGCAGGATCAATAAACTGATCCATAAGGCTGGCAAGATCATTTGACACCACCTGGAGACACTGGAGACAGTCAGAGACAGGAGGTCTCCTTCATAGACAATTCCTCATATCCACTGCACAGTGTACTGCAGGGACAGCGGAGCTCTTTCTCTGTTGCAGCTTCACTGTCACAAAGAGAGGTTTAGGAAATCATTCTTTCCTTTCACAATATCCCTGTACAATAAATCCATGTGTGAGAGGTGATCATCATCTCTGCATTTAACCCGTATACCCTGTTAAGGTCAACATTCCTTAATAAAAGTTTTTTTTTCGTATTGTGAATGTATAACACTAATCTTATCTGCTTTGTTTAGTAATTTTGTCTATGAATTATTAACAGTGCCTAGGCTATCAATAATGCTTTGATGCATGAGAACAGTTTGTTTGTTTTCCTTTTCCCCATTTGAGCCACACCCAAACTAAAAAGAAAAAAAACCTAACTAAAAATACACAGATACAAATTTACCGAAAGTAGTTTGCAGATATGAGTAAAATGGGAAAAGGTGTGTGCTGCTTCGAGTCATAAGTTGTGTTTACAGAGTAACTGAATGTAAATATTATCTGGTGCTTGTCACAGATAGGTCATGTGACCACAGCTTGTTGATAAAACTGGACTGTTCAAAGTGCTGATAACCAGTCCAAGTTAGAATCTAAGGGACTAAAACTCTGTGATTCATCAGTGTATGACACTGTAAAGACTTTATTGCCCGTCTCATTTTGGGTGAAACAAACTGTGGCAACTGCAAGAAAAAACTTTTACATTTGGATGTTTTGTTGTACTGAACGCAAGAGATGGAATTCAGTTGCTTACAACAGATCATTTATATGTTTTAGTGAGTTTGTGTGCATGAGTAAATATGAGGTCAGCAGAGCCAAGTAGTTTTTTGCTGTGATCTTGTGCACGCGAGGAGGCTTTGCACTTCTTTCAGGCACAAACTTTCTTACGTAGCATCTTACGTAAAAACTAAAGCTAAACTTATAGCCAAATACACAATGGTATTTTTTCATGAAGCATTGATTACTTTGGATTATACCGGCTTGTGTGTATTTGACTGAGATAGACTGCTTATAAGGGGTAAAAAAAAATATTGCCATGAGTCCATTTAGAGCTTTTATCAGTGTTTGTTCAGCACTGTGGGAACTAAATGTGTCATAGTCATTACTTCTAATGGTTTAAGTATTTTAATTCTCTTTCTAAAATGTAAATATGTTATTACTCGTGTAAGAAGTTTGCAAGATAATGATGCATGAACGCTGCATTATGATCGAGTGTGATGGTGTTGAATCGAAGGACACAGAGCTTTCCTCATTAAATGTGATTGCACGTTGAACCTGACATGCAGCCAGATGTGAAACTGTTTACAGCTGTGTCTCTACAACTTGCTGGTATGGTATGGTTAGCTTCTTAGTGTTAACTACCCTGGCAGTTACTACTTAGCATTAGGTAATAATCTGTATTCTCATCAGTCAGAATGGACGGCTGGGCCATGCCTCCACTAGGAGATATCTGGAACAATTCATTTTCCTAGTTGCACATTAAAAACTAAAAAAATATCTAACAACCATTTGAACTTTTTTGTTATTAACCATTAGGGGCTGTCCATTGCTTTTACTGATTTTGTACCATGATCAGTGACAACATAACAGCAACTTGACACAACAAACATGTATTCACTCTTATTTATTCTCTTCATATCAACTAAAATGTTTACACAAGATGACTTAACAAGCAACATTTCATCTAGTCCAGAGTCATGTGTTAAAACATGTTTGTGTTTGTTTTTTTGGCCACGTTTGAGCTCCATATATTAAAAATGAAGGGCTCTCTGCTTAAGAGTAAAAGTCTATGTCTTAGAATAGAATATAAGCTTTATTGTCATTGTACAAGAATACAACAAAATTCCATTTGGCAGCATCTCTTGTAGCAGTTACAATGTAACAAGAAAAATAAAAAAATAAAAATAAAAGCTAAAGAAGGTGAAATTCAAAAAAATTAAAATATCGCACAAAACTTAATTTATTTCAGTAATTCAACTTGAAAGAGTAAACTAATATATTAAACAGACTTATACATGCAAAGTGAGATATTTCAATCATTGATTTATCATTTTGATGATTATGAAAACCCAAAAATAACATGAAAAAAAAATTTAATACAGAAATGTAGATCATCTGAAGAGTACAGTCATCCATATGAACTCGTTACCTGGTTTGAGCCCTTCTGCATGAATTACTGCCTTAGTGCGGCGTGGCATGGATGTTATCAGCCTGTGGCCCTGCTGGGGTGTAATGGAAGACCAGGATGCATCAATAGAGGCCTTCAACTCTTCTCCACATGTCTATTTTGTCGATTCATGTCATGTCGATTTTCTATGGGGTTCAGGTCAGGAGAGATGCTGGCCAATCAAACACAGTGATCCCTTGGTCATTGAACCAGGTTTTGGTTCTTTTGGCAGTGTGGGCAGATGCCAAGTCATGCTGGAAAATAAAGGCAGCATCTGAGAAAAGATTTTCTGCTGAAGGAAGCATGAAGTGCTCGAAAATCTCCTGGTAGACGGCTGCATTGACTCTGGACTTAATAAAGCACAGTGGACCAACACCAGTAGATGGCATGGCTCCCAGATCAACACGGACTGTGAAAACGTCACGCTGCACTTTAAGTGTCTTGGATTGTTGCCTCTCCATTCTTCCTCCAGACTCTGGGATCTTGATTTCCAAATGAGATGCGAAATTTGCCTCATCAGAAAAAAGCACTCTGGACCACTGCTCAGCAGACCTGTTCATTTTTTCTTTAGCCCAGGTGAGACGCTTCTGATGTGTTTTGTTCAGGACCGGCTTGACAAGAGGAATACAACATGTGAAGTCCAGGTCTAGGATCCGTCTGTGTGGTGGCTCTCTAAGCACTGACTCCAGCCTCAGTCCACTCCTTGTGAAGCTCTACCACATTTCTGAATGGCCTTTTCCTGACAATCCTCTCCAGGCTGCAGTCATCCCTGCTGGTTGTTCCACCTTTTTCTTCCACACTTTTTTCTTCCACTCAACTTTTTGTTTATGTGCTTTGACACAGCACTTTGAGAGCATCCACCTTCTTTTGCAATTACCTTTTGAGGCTTTCCCTCCTTGTGGAGGGTGTCAATGATGGTTTTCTGCACAACTGTCAGGTCAGCAAATTCCCCATGATTGTGAATTCTACTGAAGTAGAATGAGAGGCCATTTAAATGCTCAGGAGTGTTTTGGATTAATTAGCTGATTAGAGTGCAGCACTTAGAGGCTACAACAATGAACCTTTCACACTATTCTAATTTTCTGAGATTTTAAATTTTTGGGTCTTCATGAGCTGTAAGCCATAATCATCAAAATTATAACAAATTATTGCTTGAAATATCTCACTTTGCATGTAATGAGTTTATATATTAGTTTACCTTTCTAAGCTGAATTACTGAAATTAAGTTTTGCGCTATATTCAATTTTTTTTAGTTTCTCCTGAATATATATATTAAATGTGGTTAAAAATGATAATATGATATACAGATATGACATACAGCCTTTAAAAAATGATGGCAGGGCATGGTTCCTGGGGCAGTCTCTTCAGTCTCTTAGGCTGTGCCAATTGAAACATTTGTTTTTTTTATGTGCGACTTCTGGCTTAATCTCATTGCATCATTAAATCTTAACTTGCTCACATGAACAGTCGCAGGCCATTCTTTGTGTGAGAGAATTACTGTATAGGAGCAGCATTGGAAAGTAGTAAGTACTCATGATGCTGGTCTCTGCAGCAGCCTGCTTTTTTTTTTTTTTTTTTTTTTCCCCCCTTCTCCACACCACAGCCCAAAGTGATCTTTGACTTAATGCTTAGATTGGCATAGTTTTAGTTTGGGGGCTTCACCTAGCCTAAAGTGCTACTGCTACTATGCGATGTGAAACATTTTCTCCATGTTGGAAAAGGAGTAGAAACTTCATGACCTCAAACTCACACTCACTCAGACACACATGGAGGCACACACAGAGACACACAAACACACAGCTTCTGACTCATAATGATTGCCTCTGCTTGGTAGGATAAAGTGATGTGGTGCCAAGCAAGGGAGTCGGCTCATGTTACACTGAGTGTCTGTTCTGCTGGTGTGCTGTACATGTGAATGTGTGTCAGTGTTCGGGTGTTTGTGTGTAAAATTATGACAGCGACTACAGGCCTAGCAGGTACTGCAGCAGCCACAACGCTGTTACATAACCCATCTCAAGTGGCCTGCTAATAGCTCAGCCTTGCTTGGCACGTGCTCTCCTGTCCCTTTCTTTCTCTTTCCCTGTCTCTCTCACACACAGACACACACTCTGTCACATTGTGAACCCTCCATTAAACATACAACACACATGTCACACACTGTCCATTATAAAAGCAACAGCAGGAGGAGAAGTGCATAATGGTCTTGTTATTGTGATGTAAAGTGAGAACAAAGGTCACTTACTTTATTTCTTTTATATTTATTATAGTTTTCTAAAGAGCTGCAGCTCTGGCTGTGGATTACAAGTGTTGCGCTGCAGCTCTTTAGAAAACTGGTAAACTTTGTGTGCCATGTCCTTGTATCTGCTCTGGCTGTGGATTACAAGTGTTGCGCTGCAGCATCATTCAGCAGTCTGATCGCCGCTTGACTTCCTGATCAAAGTGCAGACAGACATGGTCAGTAAATAATGCATGTTGATATGTAATAAATTAATAGATTATTCTTTCCAAAATGAAAGGATAATGCGGTTTTGAAGGTGTCTAAAACAATCTGAGGTATGAAGGTGAAGATTAAGACAAATTAAGAATGTTCCTATAAGGTGACAAAAGCACGAAAATCCTTACAGATGTTGAGAAATCTATTTAGTGCCGAACTAGGTCAGTAATTCATTCATACAACAGAAATTTGCATTGTTTGACAGGGTTTAATGAGGATTTGTAAGCAGCTGTTCAACTATAATGTATAATGTATAGAGTTTTGTAATGATGTTGATGTTGACAATGTGTGAGGACAGAAATACTTTGGTTATGTCAACCAGCTTCTATGTTTATATTTAAAGCTTGTTTTGAATAAAATACATATTCAGACTAAGCTTGATTGTAGACAATATCTGTATTATAAACAACATCCTTCCTTTTTTGACTATATGAGACTGCAGTATCTGGCTTATGGTTTACTTCTGAGATAGTTCTCACTTTGCGTTATCAGACATTTCTGGTTTTAGTTATATGCAGAAGTACAGTTTGTAAAGTCTGTTTTCTCTTAACCTTTAAAAGGGGGAAGAAAATGCTGTTTACTGCTAAGAGTAATTTATTTATTTATTGGGATAAATAATCTGGATTATATATCTGCAAGTGATAATGCCATGTGTACCTCTAGAACTGACAGTAAGTGGAAAAGTGAAATTGTTTGGATATTTTTAGTCAATGGGATGACGATCACATGAGCATGTGCCTTTTTTTATAACGGGCTGGTGGAAATGTATTATGGCACAAACAAACGTAGATTTGAGGACCTCAGAAAAGAGTTGTTGATGCTCAACAACAACATAACGAAACATGAACTTTAAAAGTTCTTGTTACCCTTCCCATCACTGGTTGACCAACAAATATTAATCCAATATAGTGTATAATATAGTGTGTGAAACAGTGTGAGGTCATTAATAGACCATGAGCATGTTCTAGGCTTCTCTGACATTGGCTAAATTTAAAGTTCATTAGTCTTCCATTATAAAACACTAAACCACCGTGGCATGAGTGGAAACAGAAAACCACTAATGCTGCCTGTGTGCAGTTTGCTAAAGATCACATGGACAACTCACAAGGCTGCTTGAGTTTTTTTTTGTTTTTTAATGGACAGATGGGACCAAAATAGATTGGTTTAGGTTAAATGATAAGATAAATATTACCCACTTGCCAAAGGTGGTAATGGTAGTATCACTGTTTAGGCTCATTTTTAAGTTTTTGAACCAGGACAGCTTGCCATTATTGACACAACACAAACAAATATTATAATGAATTTTAAAGAAAATGGTAAAATATCTACCTGTGTATTGAACAATTGAGTACACAAGTTGCTCTACTTAAAAAACAAAAAAATGCAGAATCTAAAACTGAAGCTTTGGAATAGTAAATTCGAAGTCCTGAGCTTCATCACATAGAACTTGTGTGCTATAGGGCTTGAAGTGAGTATTTCATGTTAGTAAACCCACAAACATCCCAAAGCTGCAGCTATTTTACACACAAAAAAAGGCTGACGTTCCTCCGTGCTGATGTGCAGTATTAATCAACTTTTACTGGAAACATTTAGATGCAGCGATATCTTGTCCAAGCCCAAGTGTTAGGGGTCACATCACATTAAAATCACGTTTTTAGGTCAGTTCATGGAAATATATCTAGAAAATTGCAATACAGGGTGGATATCATCTCATTTAGAAGAGCTAAAAATGACAATCCTTGTGTTGTGCAGCAAAACTTCCCAAAAACATACAAATCTTGTGCTTTTGTAGACTGTCCTCAATATTGAGGACGACTAGAGTACTCACATCATTTTTGCATTTTGATATATATCTAAAAAACTAATATAAATTGACTATTAGAATTATCAAATAGTTTGTGTTCCTCTATTATAGTATATATTATACTATATAAAAATAGTTACATTGGTAAAGCTTTACATATCTAATCTTATAACCTTTCTGTAGGCTGTTAGTAAAAACATGTTCTTTTACTGTGTGACATCTAATGTCACTGTACGGGAATTTATACAGAGAATAAAAACATACTATGTGATCCAGCTGTAATAAAGAATGGATCATCCCCCTTCATCATCTGCCTCCTCTTCACTGTCTGCTTCTGTCCCTCTTTCTGAATCTGAAACATTCTTTTCCTCATGCCTCCCACTGACATCTTCTCCCTCATTTTCACTTATTTTTCCTCATGTGTTGGTCTCAGTAACCTTCTTCAACAAACTTATCGCTCCTGGTCTCTCTATTCTTTCCTCTTTTTTTCCTTCTCATTCCTCACTGATTTAAATTTTCTTTTCACTGTGGTCATTTGCAAGCATCAAGGTTTGAATGTTATTACACAATATCATCAGAAGGCTGTAACAATACGAAACCAAAAACTGTTCATCACATGCACAGAAGCCATCCAAGTAGTTATTTTCAGACTACTTTTTCCCATTGTAGCCTGTCATTTCCCAAGTCGGACAGTAAGGGTGTAATTGATCTGCCTCGTTGCTGATATTGATCACATAGAGCTGTCACTGAAACTTCAGCCCCTGAAATGACTCTCTAAACGTTTTTCAGATCTAAATGTGTCATAAACTGCTTGTGTATTTACTGTAATCAGAAATAATTAGGAGAATATGCGTCAACAAATCACACGCGAGTGAGTCACTATCTGCTAGCGATTAATAGAGGTGTTGAACCGCAATCGTCTGTCACCTTTAGCCAAATTTCCTTGTTTTGCACATTTAATTTAACTTTGTGTTCAATGGGAAATAGTTGGGTGGCCCAGTCGCTCCACTCTGAGGTTGTGGTGGTAAAGTGGGGGGTCAGTTGCCCCATCTTGCCCCCCCTGTAGATCCACCTCTGGTATATAAAGAACAAAGTTGCACAGAAGCTGAAACATTTCTGGCCTTGCAACAGCTTTGACCATGAAGCACAAGAGTAAGAATGTATGTAAATTCATGCTCACTGATTTGTTTAAAATGAAGTAACACTAAAGCCTAACTTATTCAGACTGTACAGCACACACAGGAAGCCTGTACAGTCTAATGACAAGCAACAAGACATCGGTGGGATAGTTCAGATTCTGCACAGTCACAGTTTAACCTTATCTCTTTAATTAGGCAATGATGCTTCAACCAGCATGAGTGAGTGTCAAAAAGGATATTCACATCTTTGGAGATCATAATCCATCAGTGATGGATGACTTAAAACAAGCATCCGATAGTTCTCAGCTCCTGGGATGTCTTTGAGCTTACAGAGCTGTTGTTGTTTTCTGTATGGTGAGAAAGGAAACTATTCTTTTTTCTTTTCTTTTTTTTTATCGTCCCTTAGATGCTAGTGGCCCCAATTAGTGCCACATTTTCAGGGAGGGTCTCATAGAAAGACTCCATTCATACAGTAGCTCAGTCTAATAGCTTCCCCTCTAGTCATTAATGGAGTCAAAAGTGTTGAAAACAGCCAAAAAAATAAAAGCAAATATATAAGTAAAGGATCACTTTTTGTTTAGGATTCTGAGTGAGATAAATATATAGTAAATGGATTTTTTTATATATGGAGACTGCCAAAGGGCTCATGATATCACATAAAAGTTTAACTATAATTAATTCTAAAAAATATGTAAAAATATGTTCATGCCAACAAGTCGCTACTAAATGAGGGAGGGCTTCATGTGTGCAGGGATTTTAGTCTCATGGGTTTTGGTTCAGATAAAGGCAGAGATGTGGCCAAACTGACCGATAGCTGCACTTTTAAAAAAAAAGTATACATAATGATAATGAGAGTAGTAGAAAAAAAAATTACACAATAAATAAACACTTATTTGTCTTTATTTTTCTTGATTTATTTGCCTATTTGATCGTTAATTGATTGCAGTAGTCCTCTCTCTCTACAATGCGGTATCCTGACTACCCTTCAACATAAACAGAGGCCTTGATGGTCTGTCTTCAGCTAGCAGATGCTCTTCAAAAAATATTTCTGTATCCTTGTGAAATAAGATTAAATATATCATGACAGCTGCAAATGCATTATGGAACTGAACCTAATCAAACATTCAGCTGAAGGAAATCTGAACTATTCTTAGACTGTACACATTCACTAAATGCTTTCTAGTGACAACAAAATGTGAATTGTTTAGTTTTTCTCCATCTCTTTCCTGTGTCTTAAGGTTGCTTACTCTGCTTTGTATTTATAACCTCAGTTAAATGCTGAGTTTGAAGCGTAAATATTAGTTAAATATTATAATACTACATTTAGATTAAAGGGAAAAGGAGAAACAGGCCCAGATTAATGGAATATTAGCTTAAAATCTTAAACTGAGATAAGGAGATGAAGTAGACCTGAAAAAAATTCCTTGATTTTCTGATCTGAGTTACTGTTGTTGAATAATTGTTGATTTAAGTAAAAAATGGTTTCCTGCAACATTAAAACCACCAGCCTAATATCAGCGTCATTTGATATTATTCAGCCAGATGTTCTTAGCTCAACCAAGGTATTTTTGTTTTTAATAGTGGCAGCACCTTAGGCTCCGGAACAATCTACCACTCAATATTCACACTTCAGTCTTTACAGTCCTCCGTATCCCATCTTAAAAACATCACTTTTTTACCTTGGCTTTAAATCTGAGTTCAGTTTGAGTGCTGTTTAGATTTTTTGGTTTTATGTCGTTACGTTTTTGTTTTAACTTGGTTTAGTAACTTTGTTGTATTTGTTTGCTTTTATGAAGAGTGTGTGAAGAGCAAGTGAGGGCAGTTCAGTTGTAGCTTTCAGGTATGCATGTCTCACTTTGTAAAGTGTGATATACTTATTAATCAAATAAAAACAAATAACCCACACATTTCACATCCTCATCCATCCTCAGAATAAATTCCCCAATTTTTTATCTTCAGTGTCTCACACTTTTATCAGTCTATCTATCCCTGCAGTCTATTATTATATAAGAGTAGGTGGGAGAATACCTCACTCACCCCTCCCGCTGGACTTATCATGGTGCCAGTCAAATCCAACTCTCAGCACCTTGTAAGTGATTTTTATCAGAAGAACTGGCAAAGGAATATTACATAAGGTCAGCTGATGACAGTGTGTCTCTGTGAAACCTATCTTGCTTTGCATAAAAGCAAGCATGTTGTAAAACACACTCTTGCTCAAACAACGTTAGATACATTTCCATGCAGATGCTCGCCAACAGTACACACACCCACGCATGTACAAACACAGATACACTTAAGCCCATTACATAATTCTATAGGTTTGTTTTGACAACTGTTTTTCCCTGAGCATGGCTGCAGATGGTTACCTCTGTCCACTGCACCATTGGAAAACATGGTAAACAAAACACTTTGCATGTGCGCATGCACGCCCACATCTGTAAGTAACACTGTACTTCCAGTCATGCTGTTGATTGACAGTGACTCATCTCCACATCAACAGTGTGTTTATGGAGTTGGGTGACAATTGAACTGCCAGTTACTGTTCATCTAGTGTATTAATGCTATCTGCAGTAACCAGGAGACAACAGATCTACTTAAAAAAAATCTACACCGTCAAGCACAAACCAGAGAGCAGCTTCCATTCTGATGAGATGATTAAAGTTAACCCTTCACACGCATCTCCACTTACCGCTGGAGCTCTGTTAACTATCCTCCTGAGGTCAGGCTTCCTGTGTGTCTACGCTAATCTTATCAGTGTTTGTGCCAACATGCTGTGCTGTTATTGCTTTTTCTCTCCTATGTAGTCAGCGTCGTTTAGCTTTTTGCGCATTTTGTTTTTCTCATCATCTCTCTCACATCTCACCTTATATTCTTCAGAAAAAGAACTTGGAGTGGTTTCCTCGTATGAGAGCCATGTCCCTTGTGAGCAGCGAGGGAGACGGCGAGCAGAATGAGATGCGATCCCTGCAGGAAAAACTGGACAGCACTGTCACTCTTGTGGCTCAGCTCTCGAGCCAGCTGGCTGAGCTCAAAGACCAGGTAAACTGTTACTTTAGGTTGTTCTTCAGGCTGTGGTACTCTAAACTGACAGGTCTAAAGTAAAATGGTCCAGTGAACTCCACATGCTCCCTGACCACGAGGCTTTTTCACCTAAAAACGCCAGCAGAGGAAGAGGTCACGTAAATGGGGAGTTTCTGCTGCATCATATTGTTTTAAATCTCTTTTCAGTGCTCAGTATTGTAGTTTATTTGTATTAGAGCCTTAATGCTACTGAATGTATCACGACAGGTGACTATCACATCAGCAGTAAGCACGACTGAGAGCCGCCTGTGCGCCTCTGGCTGTTTGGATGACTAGCTCTGCTCCTACAGTGTGACTGATCACTCTCATCACCTGCCTCCCCTGCATGTGATTCCAGTCACAGGCCTGTCCTTGTTCCCCTTCTGCCAGATGTGCGAAAACAGCTCCTGCTGAGGGTGGATCACCCTCCAGTAAACAAAACAACAACCTCTGCTGACCTCGTCAAGCAGTAGAGTTGGTAACGGCTCCCTGCTGCCTTGAGCCACTTACCATGTGTGTACTGTTTAAGCACCCTTGAGCAAAAACACCAACATATTGGCTCTGAATTTATTTTGAGGCAAATGCAGACAAACTAATTCTAATCTAGGTTAACTGCAGTCTGTACTGACTAATAGAGAGTCATGGGGTTAGCAAGGATATTATTCTACCTTTATTGCAAACAGACATCTGAGCACACGTCACAAGAGGTGAGTGTGTTTACAGTAAGCAGGGTGCAGTCCTGAAGGAGGAGACTTGCAGGTCTTTCGTCAAATTGGAAATGTTTCCGCAATAATGAAAAGCACTCTTGGAGCTTCTAACTCTTATTGCACCCTCTGTTGACCTCAGCACTTCACACATTCACAGCTAAGGTTGTGTGCATGTGTACAGCTGTTTGGTTGTGTGAGTTTTGGGGCTCTGCACAGCCTGCTTGATTTGGTTAATGGCTTACTGAACCAGTGGACTTATGACATCAGCACTGAAACCACTGTAAATATGATGGTTGTTAAAAACCATTAAACTTCCTTCCCACACTTATACAACCTCCAATGTGCAGGTCACAGTAGTGCACACAAAAACATCCACACTCGCATGACTGTGTCCTCTAATGAAGTTTCCAAGGGAAATTTTACTTTCCAGTCATAACAGCTGTACTGAGCAAAGTTATTTGCATACAACAGTGGTGAGTTTTTTTTTTTTTTTTTTTTAGTAATTTAACCCTTGCACAAAAGCTTTTGAAGAATAATGTTTTGCAATATTTAAAGTGATTGCACACTCAAATCTTGTAATGAAATCCTGAAATCTTGTAATTTATATCCAGAAAATCATGAAATGGTCACTGACCTTGATTAATGTCTTTTTTTCCCCCCAATATGTCCTGTCCAGCATTATAGCAAGCAGAATGGCTGCTGTGTTGTGCCAAACAAATACACTTTGCAAAGAGGAGCTTTATGGATATAAGGCCCCTCTTGATAATTAAGTATTCTTTAGTTTTAAGTTAGTCTGTCGCTACATATCAATGCTGGACCTGACAAGAGGTGTGGGGAAAAAGAAAGGAGAGAGTAAACGGAAGAGAAAAAGAGAGTGAAGAGAAGAAAAAGGAGACACGGACATACCAAACAGAAAGTAACAGCATCAGCTGTTCAATCTAAACAGGAAAACCAGACAACCAGCTGCTACACCTCGAAGGAAACAGAAAACCACTGCAACATCATCAAGAAAAACAAAGCTGACAATCATCAAGAGCACCTAATAAAAGACAGACGAGCTGGAAAAAAATCATGAGTCGCAAGAACAAACATCAGCAATATGAAGAGAAACCCTCGTTATTGATGATTAAACCCACAGAACAACACAGAGATGCAGGTTAGTGAATGTGGAGGAAGGCAAAGTATCAGGCATGATCAGTGATCAAGCAAATGTGACCGGACCCCTGCAAAGATCAGAGGCAGACCAGGGGACCCCCAGGACATAGGACACCACAGAGACAACCACGCATCCACACAGAGGGCGACAGAGGAAGGACCCAGTCCGATCGGTCCTTGGCCATGAGGCAAAGGCCCTAGTGGGCTAGGGATGGCAGGAACCCGCCACTCAGCCCAATGCCCAGCAAGACCAGCATTTTAAAATATGTTTTTGCTTATAACTGCTTGACGGAAAAAAACCGAAGGAAAAAGGTAAATAGAGGAGAAATAGGATTAGAAAAGATAGAACAAGGGAGAACAAAACAAAAGGTAGAAAACAAACCACAACTGCTATCAAAGCTAAACAGAGAAACTAAACAGTTGCTACATCTGTAAAGAAACAGTAAACATCCTAAAGGCTTCTAAGAGAACACAGCGGATGATCTATAGGGGCACCTGTGACAAGAAAAACTGTCCAAACCATGAACAGCAATGAACAAGACAGCAATTAGTATATGTGTGTGGGTGTGTGTAGGGTTGTGGGTGTGTATGTAAGTGTGTGTACTAAGCATTAGGGGTGAGTTGTGCTGAATGGTCATGGAAATGCAACCGCATCTCCTCCAAGGATCAGAGGCAGACTGAAAGGGCCCCAAGCTCCGGCCAACCAGCAGCCACCACAGAGACCAGAACCGAGACAGCCCTCCTTAGGAACGGAGGAAGGCCAACCCTTCCCTCCCACCTTCCCATCTGCATCCATGCAGCCATTCCACTCCATCCAATTCATTCAATCACAATCCATATTCCCAATCCTATCCAGCCCCTCGGGTCCACCCCCCACCAACCTCTGAGGAAGCAGCCCAAGTGGGCCAGAGGGCAGGGAGCCCCAGACAGCCATATCAACAACCAACCATACTCACCTCCACTTCATCCATTTTGTCCGTCCGTACCCACATCCAGATACATTCACCCCTCACCAGTGTTCAGAACAGACGCCCGTACAGACATACACATCTCCAGGTTATTATAAACTTGAGTCATTGATATTCTAAGAATTTCTTGTGGCTAATTCCGTATCATGCAGTAAGTATGTCAAATGATCTAAATGTTTGATTAACAATTATTTCTTCCAAATTCTTTATTTCTTGGTTGCTCCATTATGTAAAGTTCAGCATTTTTTTGTTTTGCAGGATGTCAGGATTGTTCCAGATCAGTGACCTTGATTAATCTCTTAACATTTTATTTTTCATCTAAATAAATTTGTTCATTTTAAAGGTACAGATTTAGATCAGAATTTTCCTGCACTGTAAATTAAAATGGATGAATTACTCCATATAAAATGTGATTATGTGTGAGTCGGTAGGAATATTGTATTTTCCATGATTAAGTGCTCACTAGAACTGTACTGGCACAGCCGCAGGTTTGCGCATAATGTGTTTGCTACATGCAAAAATAAAAGCCACTCCAAACTGATTGTGTTTCTTTGTTTTTTACTCCACAGATGACCGAACAGAGGAAGAACAAGCAGAGGCTCGGATTCCTGGGTCCCACTCAGTCTAACCATCACATCCCATCACACTGAGGGGTGTAAAGCTGCTCAGCTGCAGCCTCGCTTTAAAACCATGTTAACATGCACACAATAAACTACAGCGTTAAGAACAATACTTGTAATTAGATGTTTACCTGCAATTACTGATGAGATACTGGAAGCGGCCAGCAAGCATTGATGTGTAATTTTTTTTAGATAGTGCCTTTTTTATGACACCAACACTGCCATATTGGATGCTCAATGCGTCGTCATGTGCCCACTTAGCCACAAGAACCACACTGTACAGAGGAGCTCAGGTCTGCGAATGATTAGCTAGGCACAGCTCACATCTGCCAGTGTGGTGTTAGAGTGCCAGACAGAGGTCCAGGGAAATGTTAGGCTACGGTTAATGGTTTAGTGCTGTCAAGTCTGTGGACGGCATGTTTTGGCCTGCGGTACAATGCTGTCAGGGTCCATCGCAGAGTTCAATGATTGGCTTAAAGGCTTTTTAAGAAAAGAGTGCACACTAACATTAAGTATTTTTCCCTTTACGTTTTTAGTTTCCTGTTAGTATTTATGAGAACATTTCTGTTCTTAACTGAAGTATTCTGCGTTTTGAAATTGAAGTCGCATTGCCTCACATGAACTTGAGGAGACATCTATATTGCCATGGCTGTAAGTGCACTTTCTTTAAAAGGGAAAAGTTAAAGCTGTAACTGGAAACATTGGTTAGTTTTGGATATTATTTTTGAATGGTTTGTATTGTGTTAAGATAGGCGTTTGCTGCACCACTTCAGTTGCCTTTTACAGATTTCCAGAACATATATGTAACAGAAATGTGAAAAGAAATACAAGTGCCTGTGTAAAACTTGAAATTTCCTAAGACTTAATCTTATATTGGTACATAACGTAGGGCTGACTGCACATGTAAATCTTGATGTTCTTTGCTGCAACACGAACATCCTTATCTCTATAGAGATATCAGCTCATTTTTACTGAATCTGCTCTTATCACCTTCCATTGCTCGAGTAAATCCTTTCTCACTGTTCTCTCTTGAGCTGCGGTTGATATGTCAGAATCGATGTTTTAAACTTGCACAAATGGCACGCTGCATTTACTTGATTGTGATTGTCCTGTGACACTTTCTGTTCAAACGATGTATAGAAAATGTATTTTATGTGGTCAGATGTTATAATAAATTTGTAACGAGAATTATTTGTGCATTTGAGTCAGCAGCTTTTGAGCAGTTTACCTCAGCCTTATTATTAAGGGGTTGGATGAGTACATCCAACCAGACCTCTTCTTCATCTATTTTCCCGCAAACTATGTAGACTTAATGCTTGTGTTTGTCAAAGTAGGAAGGAAGGTAAGTAGAACCTGGGGATTATGGCTAAAATGCTGAAATTGACATTGGTTTGCAAGCACACAAAATTGTAAATGGAAGTGTAAACTTGACGACATTAACTCAAATTGTGAACATCCCTTAATGAATAACATTATCAGTATCATCATGAAGTTCTGAAGTATGTTTGGACTTGTCACCTAAATGTCAGCTTGGCGTGTGCAAATCAAAACGGATCTGAATGATTTTGCTCTTGCTCCATATTGGAGATGATAAACGGATCACAAAAAGTAAACTGGTGTTTCATCCTGTCTTGTCATTTACCCTCTGCAGAGAGGACCATCAGTCTTGGCTTCAGTTCAGTGTTTACGCTGGCAGGCCTGCATTTACTCCTGCTGCCGGTGACAGCCATTAAAATTAGTTCACGCGGTGCCATAATGGTGAGCAGCTGTCACTGCATAGACATGAGGGGTAAAGTGCAGCATTACTGGAATGTATTTCACTCAGAGGGAGAAGATAATATCAGGGCCATCATTACTGTCTGGCAAAAGTCTAGTTACAATATTGTGATACAACTGTGTCAGTTTGCTATGCTTCCTAACCTGCTGATTTATAATTTATAGTGCTCAAGATGCTCTGTTTTATTTCAGCCTCTTCGTATACACTGAACCTTTTTAGATTCACATGAGCAGTGAATGATTTACTTTATGAACAACCTTGGACACATTTGGATCATTTTTGAATATCTTTGCAGACCACAGTCAAAAGTCACATGTTTAGCCTTTGTGTATTCAGTGGAAGGGGTGGGAAAACATCCAGAGAGTGTCAACAAACAAGACACAAACGCAAACACCCCTGTGGCCAGAGGCAGGTTAAGTAAGTCAGGCATTTTGACTGTATTGATTTGAAAAAAAAAAATAAGCCATAATGAGCAATAATAATGTTAATATTTCAACAATAAATGTAGCTTCATATTTAGCTGATATACAATATTGAGAGTTCAGTTTTAGAGTTGCAGTTAAAGGTGTGATTTGTGTTGATAGACTTATTGATCCCCTGTCCTCTCCAGTTTCCCTTGAAGACTTGCCGGTATCAGATATCACCGGGTGTTATCTTCTTTTTTTTTTTTTTTTTTTTTTAGCCATAAATGATTAACTGACCACACAGAACGTGCAGAGGAGGGGATGGTCCCTTCTTGACTGTCAATTTTATAAATAAACATACCCCTATGATGACTGGCATGTGACTTCCTGTGTCTGACTGTGAGCCTTTGTGGTCACATGATGCATTGACATCATCACAGAAAACAAGCACATGGAAAAGCACTGCATAGAGGTCCACCCTGTGTCACACACTTTGGTATGGTGCAATCAGTACAAGTGTGAGATTAAACAGGAAGACGCAACATTAATTATTAATCACACAGTAAACAGATTGATGTGTTTTTGAAGCCACATTTAGAACTAATGGAGCTAGTTGAAACTAGTTTTTTTTTTGGTTTGTTTTGTTTAAAAAAATCTGAGGGTCTCTAGAAAATTTAAAGTTATAATTAAACTTAGGAACCAGAAACATGAAAAACCTACTGTGCCTACTTATTTTTTGTGTGTGTCTTGGAAATGTTGAAACAGGCAGGCTGAAAAGAAAAACCACACAGTCACATCAGGTCACAACGGCTTCAATGAACAGATGTGATCACAATAAATCACAACCAGACCCAAAGATGCTTGCTGTTGTTCCACATTAATCAATCATTTTCACTTTGGTTTCTACTTTTGAGAACAATGTTGTTATTGTGTTATTATGTAGAACCAGTTTTGTTTATGATTAGTTCTTTTCTGTTTTAATGACACACTGACCTTGCCTTCAGGCGTACCGCATTATAGTTGCCACAGAAATCCATAATATTTGCAGGATGCAAAGGTAAAGATGCCCTTTCTCCACTAAGGTCTTTACTACTAACTATGCATTGACAATGGTTATTTATTCATTAGTGACTAACACTTTTGGTTTGAATTAGTATTGATTGAACATGACTAAATATGAAAAAGGAAAGTGCATTTAATTGACAAAAAGGTTTGTACTTTGAACCATGCATGTCATGACTGTTATGGAGAAATACTTGTTTGATGCCACAGTTAGGATTACAGTGAGAAACTGACTATTTCCATGTTATCTTCAATCAATATTTTATTGTTTTTCAGTCATTAAGGAAATATATGAAACATTCCACGAGTTACGCCCTCATTCTGGGTGCATACTCCATCTGATTTACATCACTGCATCTGAAACTGCATCACGCTTGCGGTTCCCTGCTCAGCATATGTGGGCTGCTGCAGCTGCTATCAGAGCATAAGGTGGCAGAACTGAAGTCACTCTTGTTTTCCCAAATGCTTAGTTTAATGGCTTTTGTTGTATCCAGTCTGAATAAGCATAAATCAGTCTGAACACAGAGAAATGATTCAGCTACCTCTTTCCAGCTGCCTGTCTGAACCCCCCTTTCCTCTCCCCCACCCAATCCTAGCCACCACCCTTTGCAGCTGCAGTAGTTTGACTCCAACAGGCTGATTGAGTCATGCCGGCCATCCTGGCAACCCCCTTTACAAGTTAGAACTCACTTCAGTACCGTTCCACCCTCATGAAGCGTCGTCTGCCCAGATTATGTTACTGCTATCAGGATCAGTGTCCTGGACACTGAAGAGCTGGAAAGTACTTTCCTGTTGCTTATCAGTAAGAATTTTACACAATCAAGCACATTAGACAAAACAGAAGTTACTTCTAATTGACATGAGCTTCAAACAACACAGAGCTAAAAAAAAACTCAATGTAATAATATCTTATCATTACAAACCAATAAACTAATAAAGCAGTAATTTATCTTACAAAAAATATCTTGGACAGGGTGGAGTATATTTGCAGGCGTGTTTAAAGATTCAGCCTTTTCATTATGTGAAAAAATGTTTTCAAAAGCTTAAAGTATTGTTTAAAGTATTTGCAAGTCATAGCACGAGAAAGAAAATCTGTATAGCCACATTATAAAGAAAAGCTTCAAATTATTTGCATAAATAATGCAAATTATAACCTGAGAACACCATGAATGAACACCAACGCACCGCTGATGTGACTCATCCAAATCTGTAAATATCGATGACTAAAACCGAAAGAAAGAGCATATACATTGTAGGAGTTATGAAACAAACAAGCTATATTGGTTTCAAGATGTTGCAATGATGCACAAAGAAAAGCAGATGCCAAGAAAAATAAATATATAAATTTTCTGTTAAAATCTTTATTTCAGTTTGGTGTCTGCAAGAAGAAACCAATTTTTTTATGGTATACAAAATATGTGGAAAAAAAGCCTCAAAACTTTATAATATAAGCACCACAGAAAGTTCAGTACATAGAGATGACAACTTGAAGGAAAAATGTGTTCTTTGCTTACACATTGACAGGGTTTGGTGACATACTGTGACCCAACACTTTTCTGTGACACTCTGTTGGGTTTTCCTTTCATTTGTCACCTGTCTGAATGACTGAAAGAAGAACACATGCTAAGGCACACACTAAAAAAGGCACAAGCCTCTGCCCTTTCGAGTTCAGTCCCATAAGTGGCAATAAAACCTTCCATCTTGATTTGACTGACCAGAGTCATCAAATCAGCTCCATCATCATTACACTAAACTTTCTGCCACTGCTGAGGGGAGGGTGAGCCGATCTGAAGACCAGAGAAGAAGACCTGATAGCGGTGCTTCCACATGATGAAGGCCCCAACGGCACAGACAAGGGCTTGGAACAGGTTCAGCAAGATCTGGAGCAGGAAGTAGAATGAAAGCGTCCCAGTGATGGCTTCACAGTCACTGACCCCCTCATAGGTGAAGGTGCGGGCTATTGGGTCATTTTGATCCAGACTGCACACGCAGTCATCGCCCACCTTCTCACAGATGAAGCTGCTGGTCTGTGAGTGGTGGTGTCCAGCAAACGCCACAACCAGCACTGAAAGGACCAGGCCAGTGGTGCACATGATGAAGTACAGGAGCTGCAGAGGGCAGAGTGCTACTGTTAGAATTCCACTCTGAAAACTTTGATAAGGACACCATTTGTCATCTTCATTTCAGTACTTCTTCTTTTCTTTTCTTTTTCTTTTTTTTTTAATAATCTGGCTCCTACGTGAGTCTGTTGTCTCACGATTACCCCAGAGTGCCAAAACTATGGCTTAAAAACAGACATGCTGGCTCAGTGCCTGTAGCAAATTCAATTCAAAGAGATTATCCACAATACTGTAGCAAGGTCTGATCATCAGAATGGGAGCCCACCTGCTAGCACAGGGGAGACACTACACATGTTGCACTGCCATTCAGGTACGCCCACTTCCCATCTGCACAGGATATGTCCTGTTTAGTTTACTGGGTAGAAGAGATTGTCTAAAAATACATGAGTAAAGTGTGACAGAGGCTTTGCGTTGTTTAAACAGTTGCACAATCTCAACAACACTAAACCTTCATTTTAATCCATCTGTTATATAACAGGAGTCCTCATTTACCGGTGTAGTTTGGCTGCAGCTACATGCTGCTTATGGAAATATGCAAGTGATGAGTGGCGCTTGGTTTACAATGGTATTTATGTTAATTTTTTAAATATGAAGTATTTCTAGTTTGGCTTCACAGAGATAAACATAAAACTGGTGAATCAGCATGAGCAGTGTGTGCTTCACTAAGTGGCGATGATCTGAAACTCCAGAGCAGGTAGAAACTTAACAGGAGTCATTATAGTTGTCCTGAAATGCTTTAGTTGAGCATGCTTGTGGAATCCCTAAGGGCTTTTACAGAATAAATGCAGATCTTCCATGGAGACAGGATCACCATCTGACAATGTGGTAGCATTTAACATCAGAAATGTCTCCATTTAAAGCACAATTTCTGCGCATTCAACCAGTGCCAAGAGCAAGTGAAATAAATAACTGAACTGTCTGTAAAGCCATAAATTCTTAAGCAGGAATGAAAAGTCTGTAACCATGAGTTCATTGAGCTGTTTGGATATATGACATTAATAAATTAAGAAACATTTGTTTTGAGGGCTAAAAAGAGCTGCTCTGACATGCATATAATTAGAGGATTTTATGAGTGCTTTATCTCTTATACAAACGTTCTTTTGAAGAGAAATTCAGAGAAAGGACGTGTAGGTATTGCAGTGCAATATTTGGTTCTAATGGAACTAAATGAACCAGACTGATGTATCTCATAAAAAATAAATCTACTTAACTAAAGTAACTCATTATAAGAGCATTTTATATAGCTACAGTCTGCTTTATAAGCTTTGCTGATGATAATTTAAATTAGGATAATCTTTGTCATTTCAGCAGTGAAGACATAATTTAGGAATTAGCAGCTCTTCTCTATGCATAATCTATGCATAATACTACTGAAGTGCTCAGAAACATATTCAAATCTTATTGTAAGTACCTGTTTTGTACAGTAGAGTCATACAAAAAGCAGGAAAAGGTGATAGTACTTTTTTGGAAATCCCTTGAAATTAGGGCTACATGTTTTTTTTTTTTTTGGCTAATTAAGCTGCACAATCAAGTTGCATTAATGAAAACACTCCCTGCAGGGTTCTTTTAAACAGGAATAGCAGTTATATTCTTTTCTCAAGATGGCACTGATAGCCTGCATGAAAGGCTAAAACAGTGTTGTCTGCACAGGTCTGCAAAATAAATCCATCGGATCAGGCGTTTTTCTGAAACAGAGCTTCTCCAAACTTTGGTCACTTTCAAAGAAACTGTACACTGAATCTGGTTTGAATCATAATGTCTTTGTTTTCTATGGTAAATGTGTCAGATCATGTATAAACTCACCTTGACAATGAACTGCATAGATGTTCTCTCATCTGGTTGATAGGTGACACAGTACAGGATAAAACCCAGGATGGAAACTAAAAACAGCTGCAGCAAACCAAAAAATATGGGCATTATTTGATAACATTTAACCACATTAGGATAGCAAAGATACTAACAGAATGTTCATTTTACAGTGTTAGAAAGACTGCAGACAACCAGTGCATTTCAACCATTAGCACATTGCACCTTGTTGTCATTATTTCATTTGTATATTTTCTATTAAACACAGTATAGAAGCAAGAATCTTGTCCTAGAAATTCACGTGTCCCAAGACTTTCAGGGATGTTTCTTGATGTTGCATGATTCAGCAGTAAGCTGCCATCTGATTTCATTACTTTGCTTTTCCCTCTCTTTCTCTCTTGCTCACACACAGATTCGCACTCTATCTCCTCGCCGCAATTGGAGTCTTGTGACTAACGTGCAGCATCTTATTTGAATGTTTTTCCCAGGTTCTTAAGCACTTGAGATTCTCTGGAAAGTTCTTGATGACCTCAATGTTTTTCACTCGGCTGAATCTCGTGAGGATCTAACTCGGGATGCTGGTGTCCAGGGATGTTTTCGACAGCAGATGGCATCTGTGATTGGCTAGAAAAAGACCCAAATGGGAACAACATGTTTTGTGGCCTGAGCTCTTCTTCTAATCTATGATAATAAATGTGAATTTTGGAAGAAAGGTAATCACTTTCACAAGTGATGAAAGGCCCCCAACTTTGTACAACCTAATTTAAATTTATTGCACTTTAGTGGACAATTCAGCCATTTTAAGTGTGTTCAGTTTGATTGGAAACAAATATGTTTTATGTGTGTGTTTGGGAGAAGGTGGATATAATAATGAAAATGTATAAGCGAGTATGCACATAAGATATTGACAGGATTTCTGATGCTTTTAAGGTTGCATTTTGGGACTGAAGGGCTTCTCTCATCTGCCTTCGTGTTGAGATCAGAAGTTCAGGTGTTTGCATACAGGTGGAGGTTTATATTAATGTTAGTATATAAGTGATTATTTTGCCTACAAGGACAGTTTGGTGAGGGCTAGTGTTGACATGCAGGCTAGTAAACATGAAAAACACACAGCTACTGAGGGTCATGCAGAAATATCAGAAACTGGAGACTCATGTTCCATGCAAACAAGTGGCTGATGACAGAGCATAAGGACGGCGCTTACAATGATCCCAGCCCAGTGTGGCGTCTCCCTGGCCAAAAGTGAGGGGCTGATAGCCAACATAAGGAAGGCCACGGCTGTGACAGCCACCCCCAACAGCAGCTGAAACAGGGCGACAAGCAGAGGGAAACGACAGACTCTGCACTTATTGCTGTCCTCCAGTGATGGGCTGTCATCTCTCCTCTTCCTGCTCTCTTTCTTGTCTGAGGAACCTTTCCGTCCCTGTCCCATTTCTGCTACTGCCTTCACACTCTTCTCTCTGTTTGTCTTCACAACTTTTTGTTACAGTGTTTTGGGTGGATGACTCTGCTTGCTGTCTGCCTCTCACCCCTTCGGTTCCCCTTCCCGCCTGCTCTCACCAAGCCCAGCTGTTTGAAAACAGAGAAGGCTCTGAACTAATATGGAAAACATTTGGACTGGATTCCTACAGCAGCTCCAGTGCCACATATAGAGCAGGCAGCAAACTAAGGAGGAAAGGAAGAGGAGGGAAGGGAGGCAGCAAGAAGACACAAAGGGGGATTCCAACATACGACAGAGAGATGGTTTTCCAAGTTGTAATGCTGATAACTAGATGGGGAAAGTACAAAGGCAAATCAGCAGGTATGAGTTAATGAAAAACCAACAGAAGAGGTCACACTTCATTTGAGAGGAGTGACTGGATCACTCTTTGTCAGCACTGTTACACAAGAGAGCCATATGCTGCCAGCCAGAAAAAGTCACATGACTAACAGGAAGAAGTAATGTGATCTTAAAGCATGTGAGGGCATTACAAGGGATCAGATTGGAGTGTTTTTGAACACTTAGATGCTCACAAAAAGCAGCAGATGTAATTGAAAGTCTTATTAATTTTCTTTAAATTCCCAAATAAACTGGCTTATGTTGGGGGAAATTGGATAATCAAAGCCTCATTTTTAGCAGCAATTCCGTTAAAAAAAAGAAAAACACAAAAAAGTGTGAGAGCGTCGTCGATTGTTCAGATCATTAAGAAGCGCGACGCACGTGTCTGAGCATACAGCTGGGTCGGTGCCATGGTTACTGACAACGCAGCGTTGGAGGACTGATTTATGAGCAGGTTATCCTGTCCTACAGTAACATAACAGGCTGCATGAATACGCAGAAGAGCGCGCACTCTTCTGTATAAGAAAGAGGTCCCCCGCGTGTTAATGGCGTATAATGCATTTACTTCACGTGATGAAAGCTGGTTGTCAGTTTTCAGTCGAAAGACAGAACCTGTGAAGTATTGTCATGAAATGAGGTAAAAGCGGACCTGCGGGTTCAGTCCTGAGTGCAACAGTTCGCTGGTTTCTGTCACGCTTGTACTAATACAGTTATTACTCAGTAAAATACGCAGGAGCTGCAAAGTTTCGCCGAGACAATAACATATGCAAAACGCTTCTCTTGTCTCTACGCACGTGTGTTTTTCCGATATTTTTCTCTGCAATGTTGCGCGCGTGAATCACGTTTCAGCAGCGAGGTCAGAATGGTTTGGACTAGATCGGTATAGAAACGTTGGCGTTAGCTGCTATAGTACACACAAGGTCTAATTACTGGACTTTGTGCTGGTGCAGCCTACACGTGAGACGGAAGCTGTTCCCAACTGGAGGCGCGCGTGCGCCCTAACCACTGAGCGAACGGCTTTGCAAAGTGGCAGCTCAGGGTTCT
Organism: Melanotaenia boesemani; assembly: GCF_017639745.1. Classification (NCBI taxonomy): domain Eukaryota; kingdom Metazoa; phylum Chordata; class Actinopteri; order Atheriniformes; family Melanotaeniidae; genus Melanotaenia; species Melanotaenia boesemani. The sequence goes on from NC_055691.1 coordinate 30,707,562, forward strand.
ATAGACATCATTCGCAAGCGCAGCTCCACTGGAGGACACGCTCTGTGCAGCATCTCCCTCTCAGCCGTCCGTGTGAGAGTCGTGGAATAACAAACATTCCTCAGAGAAGCTCAGAACCGGATCACCGGCAGCAGAGAAGTAATGGATGAAAGAATACCGCATTTACAGGACAGACAGTTCATGGAGCACGCAGATTTCCTAGGGTGAGTATCGCTTTTGGGAAAACTCTGTCAAACTATGTCTGATAAAACATGTCATGACAGCCTGATAAATAATCGTACACTTTCTTCTTTATTTTAGGGTGGATTATCCCCCGCTTTACATGTGCAAATCCAAACGAGGAATAAAACGAGAAGATGGTGGGAAGGTGCGCGCGTTTTTTCTTTTTATCTTATTATTATAAAAAACGTACATCTTGGTATTAAGTTTTGATTAAACAGCATTTCTGTTTCTGTTCTACTTACCGTAGACTAAAACGCAACTAATTTTAACTTCAGTGCTATATTTCTGTTTCACTAGCTTGAGTAATCGCGTGTATTTCTGTGCCAGCAGGACGCATACAAGTTACCACACCGGTTGATAGAGAAGAAGAGGAGAGACAGGATCAACGAATGTATTGGTCAGCTGAAAGATTTATTACCCGAACATCTGAAGTTGTCGGTGAGATCATCGTGTTAAAAAAGTTTTGATGTGCTAAAAAAATGTTTTAAATTGGGAACATTTCATAAACAACCAATTGAACCGAATTTATTTTTTGTTTTTTTGTTTTCTCAGACGCTCGGACATTTGGAGAAAGCTGTTGTCCTGGAGTTGACATTGAAACATTTAAACGCACTGACTGCTGTCACTGAGCAGCAGCACCAAAAGATTATTGCTTTGCAGAATGGTAAGATGAACATTTAGGTGGTTAACTTATAAATATTTGAATAAACTGTGCTTTTGGGCATTTTCCCATTGACTTTGTTCATATGGAATAAGCTATTTGAAGAAACTTTATAAGTCTAAAACTTGTGGCAGCAAAAATAAAAATGTGAGACATTCTTCGAACATGCAAGGAATGCGCTGTGGTGTGTCATGTGCATTTTAAGAATACTTGAGGAACTTGTTATCACAGATTATATTGCGCATACCTAAAAGAAATATGATCTGGTTATCTTTTCATGTTTAACAGGTGACCGGTCGATAAAATCTCCCATTCATACCGATCTGGATGCATTCCATTCCGGGTTCCAGGCTTGTGCCAAGGAGGTCCTGCAGTACCTGAGTCAGTTTGAGAACTGGACTGCTCGAGAGCAGAGGTGCGCGGAGCTGATCAACCACCTTCATAAGGTGTTGGCGCAGTTCCAGTCTGGTACGCCACAGCTACAGCACCCGTTACCCGCCGGGGACGCACAAGATGGTCAGAAATCTGACAGCCAAGCCAACTGTGTCCCGGTCATACAGAGGACCCAAGGAGGAGAACTTAACGAGAATGACACAGACACGGACAGTGGATACGGTGGTGAGGCTGAAAAGAGTGATGGCAAGGATAAAGAATGTGAGCGCAACAAGGCGCAGGGACCCAAGGCAGTTAAGATCAAACAAGAGTTTGGAGATGATCGAGCAGCTAAAAAACCAAAGATGAGCTGGCCTGGGAACGGGGGTGCGGACCCCACCAGGCCCGAGCTGGCGTTTATGAACTCTCTGATGGGAATAAGCAGTGTTGGACAGCAGACACCAGTTTGCATGCCTTTTTACTTCATCAACCCATCAGCCGCGGCGTCTTATATGCCCTTTTTCGATAAAAACAACATTGAAAAGTACATGTACCCAGCGGCAGCTGCCCTTGCGTCGCCTTTCCCATGGTTATATCCTGCACATGCGTCCGCAGCGGCGGCCGCAGCTGCCGCTGCTGCCGCTTTCCCCGGTTTGTCGCATTTGGGAGCCTCCACTCAGTCCAAGGACTCCCACCCTGCAGACAACGACGAGTCACCCGAAGCTGAAACATGCTCACCTGAGGAGTGCGAGGAAAGTCTTGCAAGTGACGACGGAGAGGGTGACGTAGGTGACATCCCGAGAGAACAAGAATAGTCCACAACAGCAGTTTACTGCGTGTCCCACGAGCTAAGAAGTCTGCGTACCTCTGCGTGCATTCTGAAAAGGAGTTTATGTGTTTCAATTTTTTAAATTAGGGTAGAATGTGGGGTATCACAGAAGAATTTCCCATGTACAGTATCTTGGCGATATCTTGGGGGCAGTTGTGACTGCGCGTGCCTTTTGCACTTATATGCTCGATTAAACAATCTGAATGACTATCGACAATGATTGACACTTCATAGCTGTGTTGTGCTGGAGTTAGTTGTTTTTTTATCCTGTTTGATAAAACATTTTGACATGGCAGCGTTGGTGCCAAAACTTTGAGTACCACAGCAGTGCGCAATATCCCAATCAGTGATTCTCTTTAGATGTGTGAAGTTGCAACTGACCTCTGCCTATGGCTAAAAACCTGGCACACTGGCTGTAAATATTACTTTGAAGGTAGTCTGATTCATCTATGTGTAAATGTGCACTAAATGGTCCTACAGAAATGCTCCTGGAAGTGTAAAGCTTCATTACCTCATTCTCAACTTTGCGTGGAGGACGGCGGTTGAAGCCGGTTGAGGGGGCACATAATTATCCAGTTAACTGAATGGTACCCACCTTCCAACATGCATATCATTTCTACCATGAAGAACAGATACAAAATCAGATATTTTAGACAGATATTCACACACATGAACTGAGTAAAGGGAGAGGTGTTGCACCTGAATTCCTTCAACTCTTCTTTGCAGAAGTTTGCTTTGCAAAAGACAAAAAGCACTGACATTAGACTGAAAAACTGGAGAATGAGTTGTCTTGACCACAGTGGTATGTCCCCTAGTTGAAGCATTTCTACACAGATATGCAGTGACCTCCCATACCTCCAGGAACAATTGTAGGATAGCACCTTATTGATCTTTGATATTGAATGTACCAGTATTTTCCCAGTTAAAGTTTCTATGTAGGATTATCTTTACTATTTGAGTAAGTTAAGTGCACTTTTTTCTCCTTTTATTCTCCTCCCAGCAGTCACCTTATCATTCTGAAAGTCAATCACTGTAGTTCTCTTTGAACCTCTCTATTGTGTTGAGATGTCTTTAGAAAATATTTAACTTTATTAAAAAAAAGATCAGAGTTGCTTTATGATAATCCCCTGCAGTAAAATGGCCATTTAGTAATTTTCCCAATTTTACAAAACACTTCTTTCTAGCTCTTTCATGATAAAACCTGCAAACTTATTCTACATCAGTCCATCATTATGTAAAACTGACTAAACTGGGAAAGAAACTGTGGTCATTGCCATGTTAAGAACTTTATCTTGGCCTCTTTTCTAACTAATTCCTGCAAGTGTAATGTTGCTCTGCTTTTTTAAAGTTTCACATGTGACTAAATAGACATCATATTCATTGTATTTTGCATACACGACAATGCTTTTGTAGTTGGTTTTGCTTAAGCTCTCTTATCAACTGTTGTAAAAAAGTGGCATGTATGTTTGTAAATAGTTTTTTGTGAATATACCATTAAGTATACATGTCTGTCAATGTTGTAGAGCTCTATGGATTTTTTAAAAAGATTTAACTGAGCAACTGTTGCACATTTCGTTAATGCTTTACACATATGCTGTTCTAAATTATTGCAGATGAGTTGTAAAATAAATATCAAAAAGGAAATTTTGCAGGGGTCTTCTTGTTCTGCATGTTTTCTTTATGTCATGTAGTCTCACAGGTGATCAAATGCAATACAGCTTCATGTATGTATGATTTTTTTTTCCAACAAACACCTGTAAGCAAACTTTAGGTCATGGGGGGAAAAGCATACAAATTATAAGACAATAAGTAATGTACATACATGACTAAAGGGTTCAGGTTACAGTATTGGAAAGACTATTTTTGAATAAACAATACTGTAAGTTGAGTGGATGGAGTGAAATGTAACAATCAGCTGACAGGTCACAGCAGAGGAATGTACAGTAAGCTGAGGCTTTAAACAAAAGTCATGTGATAAAAGGGCAATGAAGAGAGATTACAGTCAGTCTGTTCAGACTGATGAAAAACAAGGGGCCTTCTCCCAACTTGTCAAAAGCTTTAAGCAGGATCAAAACCAGTCTTTGTTGTTTCCATTAACTGGCCAACTGTAATTTCAGGTTAATCTGTTCAAGTAATTGCAACGCTCATTTGATCTAATTTCTCGTTTGTGATCTTCAGGACCTTTGGCAACATATGAGTCAGATTACAGCCAGCTTACTCATTTCAAGTGTGTATGTCACTTTTAGCTCTTATTAATGCTTTCATATTATGGTTTTGGTCAATACTGACCTGGACCAAAACTTTCCTCATAGTAAGACCAAATATTAAATTGCAGGTATATTTAAAATGTTTAGATAACCTGTTTCACATTATTAAATGCATGTTTTATCCTTGATAATGTGAATCTGGATAAGTGTATTTCTTAGGTTTTACATCAACTGTCTTTGGAGAAAAACGTTAACTATTACACAGTATCATGTCCTGTTTTACATAAAACATTAAACACATAAAAGCCATAACAACTTTATTTTACTGGATTTAAATGGGCATGAACTTTCTGTATTTATTAGAATTTATAATATAACCATGTTTAGCCACTATTGCCGTTAAACAGTCTTCATTGCTATATCACAAGAAATGGTAATTATCTGCTTTTTTATATTATCTTGGCTCTATGGCCTTTATGTTATAGTTAGTAGACAGAAAAAGATGTCAGAGAGAGAGGGGGAAACATGCATTAAAGAGTTGTAGCCTCTGTACATGAGGCTTTCAAGCAGCTGAATTAAACACCGCCCACAGTTATCAATACTAATGCATGAATCAGAACACAAAACTTTAACAAATGAAAAATTATTATTATATTTATTAGCCCTTTAAAGGTCAGAAGTTACATCTCCTACTCTTGAAATAGTTATTGTCGTCCCCCCTACCCTCCAACAAAAAAAAAAAAATAATAAAAAAATAAAAATTAGTTAATATTTTAGATTATTTTATAGTACTGCAGGTGCTTGCAGGTGTAAATCTTGTGTTTGTGTCATGGCACTCTTTGACCCCTGGATGACTTCTGTTCCCTTGGTGTGCTATATATGATTACTCCTAGGCTGTTTACTATTTCACCGTTCCCATGCCCCTTCAAAGACCAACACGTGTCTGTCTCTGTGTGAACCGAGGCAAATATGGTGGGAACATAGACAGTTTTGTGAAAGAGAATAAGTACCCCTGGAGCTCTGTCATCAATAAAAAAATAAAATAAAAAATACTCGGGAACATGATCTGTACTGCTTCAAAGTTCCAAGAGTCCCTAAAACAACTGTTTTCTTAGATTTGAACTACACTTTTAGATCCAAAAGCCATCTCTATAGATACGGGTCACATTTGACCAACAGTATATTTCTTTACAAAAAACAAACAAACAAACAAACAACAACAACAACAACAACAACAACAACAACAACAACAAAAAGAGTAAACAGCATGCCAATGTAAAAATACCAGCTCTAAAGATAATTAACTTTAGCATCCCAACATTCTCACTGCTGTTTTTGAATGCATTTTGCTTTTTTTACGCATTTAAAGTATTTTAATGACTTATTTATTAAGTTAAGAGATGCAACCTTTAAGATGAGTTATTTCGAGGTTGAAATAAGAGTCAGGTGCTTCAGTCAGTTGGGTGACAATCAGGTGAGAGTGGGCTGTTTTATTTAAAGAACAAGGATGTATCAAAATGTGATATTTTTACCACATTTGAGGAAGTGATGTGTAGTGGGTCAAACGAAGGGGAACTCTGAGGTCTTCAGAAAAGAAACTGTTGTTCAAACTCATCTGGTTGGAAACTTTTAGAAAACAATATCTACAGAGTTTGAACTCCAATAAACCACAGATTTTACACAAATGGACAAATCTCTCTTTCTTTCTTTATCCACCAATCTATGAGACAGAGCTGCAAGGAGAAAGTGGCTGCTTTCTAAAGGTTGACTGAGGAGCATGTAAACAAGCTAGACAGCATTTGGAAAAATACTTTGTCAACAGATGAGACCAAACAACAAACTTTTTGAGTAAAAAAAACAAAAAACAAAAAACAAAGTACAAAAAACAGAAGTATGTTAGAAAACAGGGAATAACGGCATTCCAGCTCAGAAACCTGGTCCTATCTGTGAAGCACAGTGGTGGCAGTCTCATGGTTTGTGTCCATTTAGTCACATGTTAGCCAGAACAAATTGAATTATCTATAGATAAATACATTCAGAAAACTTTACCAGCAAAGCCTAAAGGTACTTGTGAGGACACTTAGCTGAAACGTAATAAATATATGTCATGCAGCCAAATGATGGGTCCACCATAAAGATTTTTCATCAAAGAAAGGGTTAAAGAGCAAAGTTAATGTTTAGGAGTGGCCATGTCGAAGTTACAACATTAATCCCACAGAAATCTTATGGAGAGACTAGGACAAGGTATTCCAGTCAGGAAACCCATCAACATCCAATAGCTGGAGTTTTTTTGTAGAGAGAAGGGCACTGACATGTAGGACTGATTAAAGGTTATTGGAAAAAGGGTGCCTTTCAGTTACCCCTGCACAAAGGAATATGGAAGATGAAGTTCCCATGTTTGTATTATTTACAGATATGTGATATTAGATCCTTCATAAATTGACCAAGTATAATATCTAGCCTCATTTATTTAAAATTCACATATACATATATAATTAAAACCTAATTTATGTTAAAAATAACAATCTTAGGGGTTTATAAACCTTCATGGGCCACTGTTAATATTCTGATTAATCTCTGACGCTTAGCAACATGACCCATTAAGTTAATTAGCATTTATTTTCATTTTACTCCCCTTTGTGTATAAAAAGTACTTCCACCAATTCCCCTTCAGCCATGTTGTGCCCTTCCACAAACATTATTATGCAAATGTCTCCCTCTACTGGTGTGAAGCTTAAGTGCTTACTATAGAAAATCCCCACCTATTCATTTACACAAGCAATTTTAAAAAGTTGCATCAAGCACAAGATGAGACATCAAAATATGTCAGATGGTTTATTGAACAATGCAATCCATATCATACAGCCATACACACCTGTCAACACTTTGCAGTATATTAAGGCAAGAAAAAATAAAAATAGGTTATGTACAGTCGACATCTTAGAGTTTTCTAGAGGATATGCAGTTGTAAACAGTAACCACAACTATGTGACAGTATTGATCAAAACAGTGGTACACATTTGTTGCACTAGACAAAAAAAAAAAAATGTTAGTACATTTTACAGCACATGGTATTATGGTAACAACAACACAGTGGCAAGTTATAGAGCAAAACAAGTGTGTTCTTTCTGTTGACATTTCTAAAAAAGTTGACAGAAAAAACTATTTGTCATCGTGCTTTTGTCATTTGTCGCAGTTGAGCTCTAATATCTACTGACATGATTTTACCTAGCTATAATCATTCCTTCAGTGTCCCCGCTAGGTCTTTACTGTACATTATTTCAATACACGAATTATTTGTGGAATGAATATAAGGCACTTGGATGCGTTTAGCAGCTCAACTACAAACTAATAGAGGCTTCAAACTTGGCTAATCTGATTCTACACAGACACACAAAACATAGTTGATCTACAGTCTAGAGATGCTTCAAACCTTAACTAGTCTGTGTGTGCACACATGCAGACAAACACACAAGCTATTTCCATAGCTTAATCACTTTCTGTTACACACTGTAGCTGCAACAGTCCATTCTGTGATTACATGCTGGAATTTTAGATCAACGAACTGATTTACTGCACTGTGGAAACCCTGCACATTCGTATATGGCCAACACAATCATGCAACAAGACCTGCTAATCTTTGGCCACACGATACTGAAGAAAAACAAGCATACATTCAAAATATACTGTGTAGTCGTGAACAAAAAATCAGTTAAAGAGTATAATTAACACTGTTTTAATATGCAGCAATTACTGCAGGAATGGAGGGTTGGGGTTTGGGATATGCACCGCTTTGTCGTAAAATATACTAGCTCATCAAGTACAGCTTAAAAAATAAATGTTTACAGTAAGCAATCATTTGAGTGAGTAACAAAAATCATTAATCATATGTGCATAGTTTTAACTTGAACAAACAGAGCACAGAAATAGATGGTTCACAGTTTTACTACAAACACAAGAGGGTCCTTCACTTACACAAGAATCAGTCATAATGCTGGAAGATTCATTACCAAGATTCTCAAGAATACTGTTCAAAAGGCAAAGATTTAGAAACAAGATGCTAAGGAGAGCAGAATACAAATCATCCAGCAGGTACTAAAGTAAGAGTCAAAGTACATCAAGTGGATATGTTTACATAGGGAGTCTACAACAGCCAGACTAACATGTTCAGACACACAGAGCTGTTGCTTTTATTTTTTGTTATAATATTATTCGGCCCATTAAGTGCTCCATTACTTCCATTCAGATTGTTTCTTCAAACTAATGCTTTCAATTACTTAAAAAATGCATAGTTGTGTGCTATGGAGATATTCTGTAATTAGATACTGACTCACACACCAGTTCATCAGAGTCACACATAGATCCCCTCTGGGTTGAGGCCAGAGCTGAGGGGGCTGTGGAGGACACGGAGATGACTGGACATTCGGTGGGACGACACAGGACGCTTCAACGAGCCAGTCAGTGGGACTAACTCTGCAAAGGAAACATGAAAATTAAAAGAGAGAAAATTAAACATTTGGCCAAATGAAATTTGCTTGGTATGAACAGAGTTGTGGCATGTGACGAGTTACCAAACTACAAGGGTGGAAGAATGCAACATGTGGAGGAGAGCCCTAAAAAGGCCAACTATTATTAGGATTATTATTATACAAGTTAGATCAAGCCCTTACTTTAAAGCTCATGAAAACATTTTGTTTTCAAACCGTTCTTTAAGAACACATTTTTTCTGTATATGTTCAATTAAATGAAAAAAAAAAAGGGTTTCAGTTCTTAAACAAAAAAAAAAAAAAAACAAAACAAAGCAAACAAACAAAAAAAAAAACATACACTGCACTGCCCTTAAGTGCAATGTACTTTCGCTATAAAGCCACCAGGGGGCACAACTGAGCTTTGCAGAGAATCAGGTAATTGGAGTTTATGGCCAGGACAAAGGCCCTCCCTGATTTCCGCTCACTGAAAGGTTATATGAGGGCAATGACCACTCAGTTATTACTTTTCATAATGCAATACAATTATCATTTACTTTTATTCCCCAGCCCATTTCTGTAAACAATGAGATACTGATGTTTATATTCAAGCACTACAAACTTATTAGCAGAGGTAAAGGCAGTTTTAAATGCTAAGATTTTTTTTTCATTAAATGTAAAAAAGTATAAACCATTAAACTTTTACTGCAACAAAGCTGCATCCTGTTTCCCTAATAGGATTTGAAAATGAACGGATGAGTGTTTTGCACAGCATTTAGATTTTTACATTTGTTTTAATGCTTTCACACTTGAGTTTAAAAGCTTTGGTCACATGAGCTGAATTTTCAGTAATTCCCTTGCAAGCTTAAATGAATGGTTATATCCAGCTGCTTGTTGTTATTGCATTACCATAAAGTTTTTAAACGTATCTAGCTTATAATTATACATAGCCTGTGTTGCTTTGCTGTCAGCACTGAGTACTCTTGGTTTATTTGCCAGTTCTCTGTTGGTTTCCTGTAGGATGACAGGGCTGTAGTCCAAGGAGACTGTCACAGAAACCGCTGAGCATGTCAGAGGAACAACATGATGGAAGGATGGAGGATTGAGAGGACGTAGAGTGAAGGAATGACTGCTAAGCCTGCCTATACTAAGCCACAGCTGGCATTGAGCATTTAAGTGCCATTTAACATGGAGGACAAAGACCTATACTGAATGTACTTTTCATTCTTATTCACAGAAACACAAACTCACATTTGAACGCAGAGCTGAGTCATTTTCTAACAGCAGGTTGTCAAGTAAGTGCCCTGCTGGCCAGAACGGCTTCACTAATGCACAAAAATAGCTATTTGATTAAACAAGATAATTAATTTGTTGCATGTATAAATGGTAACCAAAGAGCATCATCTACTCTCAAATAGCCTGAATTCTGGCATACAATAGGCTCATCTGTCTGGCGTCTAAACTCTGATCAGCTCCACTCCACCAGCCTTCCTGTCAACAGCGACATTATTGGAAGTCAGTTGCCTACATGATATTCAGAGACCTGCACATATTCAAAGCATCCTTGCTGCCTACAGAAGAAAATATCAGTTCATTTAATGTTTAGAACAATCTCATTACCTATTCCACGACTGTTGGTAGTGTCATCCTCAGTGGGTTCAGCTGGCAGCACTGTGACCTTGGTTCCAGTCTGCTTTATGAACTGCTGCAGGTTAACCTGCCTCAGCTCCTTGGTCAGCTGCTCCAGCTCATGCTGCATGTCCTTCAATTAAAAAGACACAAGAGAAATGACCCTTTAAGATTCAGTAAATCATGATTAACAGCTCTTAAAAAGAAGCGGGTTTGAGAGTTTTGATGTCCAGAAATAAAAAATATTTGTCATCCATAATCAAATCCTTTATAAATTTAGCTTCTTTATAAACACATCAAATGTTTTACAGAAAACGGTTTGTCTATTATATGTTTTTGAGCAACATGTTCAACAAAACCTGACACACCTAAAATTGTCTTTGTGTGGAAATGTTTTTAAATTGACCACCAACTTTGTTCAAACACTCGGTTTCTATGATCATGGCTGCTTGTGTAGCCTGAGCTACACTGTGTCTTGGGCAAAACTTAGTTAAAGGGCCAAAAGTAAGACTTTTGGGCACTTGGTAGAGGCTATATACAAGCACTTGCAGCAGGAGGCTATATTCTAGCCTAAAGATGCTAGTCATAATGTAGTTATTTAACTTTTGTTCATTATGCCAAGCAATCTCACTAATATTAAATATGCATAAATATGGAATAGTAATCAACTTCTAGTCTATAGTGAGTCACAGACTGCAGTACCAACAAGTCAGCAATAGGGGGCAGCAGCACACCAAACAAAAGATGTCAAGCTAGCACAGCAGCTAATCCACTTAGCTTTGGCATGCTAGTAACCAAAGCAGTAGGTAATGAGGAGGTTGTCAGCCTCGGTATGCTGGTTGCCAGCCCTGCTAATGCCTAGTTGAGGCAGTATCTAATCTAGTGTGATGCCAACCTAGAGATGCTAGTCGATGTTAGCCTCTGAGCTAATACCCAATGAGTACAACAGATAGTAGCTGTGTTAGATGGAAAAGTTACTGCCCAGGTTGAATGAGTAGTTGCCCTTTCTTTGCCAGTGCTGGCTTAGCATTGACCGGATTGTAATGTCCTTCTTTAGGAATATCGTCCTGCAAACAAGAATTTAACCCTGAGTGTTCGATAATGTTTGACTTTTGTAATGTCTCATATTTAGACATGGATGAGGAGAAGGCTACAGAGACTCAGTTAAATCTAACTTCTTATCATTTTTCATAAGTTTTTTGCCTAATTTTTCTAAATATGAACAGGACTTTGCTCTCTGGAGCTCCACAGGGCTTCATGCAACTTTTTAAAAATAGGCACAGTTGTACTCCTAAGACTAATAAAATTTCTTGCTGGCAGAAATTCAGACAATGATTCAGAACCAGTGTGAGTGATGGTTTAGGTGGTAGTGTCTTTAATATTCTAAATATTTTAATGTTCTCTTACCTGCAGTTTCTTGCTGCTTTGTCCAAGTGATCTGTCCACAGCTCTGCAGCTGCTCTCCAGCTGGACAGCCTGCCTCTCTTGGGCCTTCAACTCTGCCTTGACTCTGAGGACCTGAGTTCGAGCCTCTGCCTCACTGACCCACTGGGTCTCCTGCCGCTCTCTCTGCAGCTTCTCCTCTTCCAGGCCTGCTTCTACACCCTAATATTGGGAAAAAAGACTGACATCTTAAGTGTCCATAATACATCAACAATACCAAGAAACTGTTGTTTTTCTTTCGGCTAATATTCAATGAAAATATCCCACTGATAGCCCACCTGTACCATTGCCAGCTTTTCTTTGATTTCCAGCTCACAGCCCTCCAGACGTCCTCGTAGCTCCTCCAGTCTTTCCTCTAGTTGCCTCTCACTTTCTAGCTCAATCTGCAGCTCTGTAGCCCAGAACTCCTCTTCCTCCATTTCCACCTCATTCTTCCTCAAGTGCTTCTCTAATCTCAGGATCTCTTCTATAAACCCTCCACCTCTACTCAGGTCCGCGGTGAACCCTCCACCACGCCCACTTCGTCCCTCAGCCCAGGCTTGGAGCTCAGCTTCATAGGCCTCCAACTTTTTTTCCAGCACATTCAAGGTCTCTCTCTGTAAGCTGACCAGTCTGACCAGATCTTCCATGCGAGAAGCCCACAGGCCAGGAGAAGCTGGGCCAATGGCTGGCCCTGCATGGAGGTGATTCACACCATTTCCTATTAAAAATCTTCGCTTGCCCTCAGCCTCACTGATTCGGCCTCCGCTCAGAATGTCCCTGAGACTCCTGGGTGCACCTGTGAAAGTGAGAGACTTGCGGCGCGGTTCACGGCGGCGAAGAGAACGATCGTTGGGATGACGAAGCTTTGCTAGAGGAGGGAGACTCTGTCGATGTAGCCCACGTTCAGGTCCCCTGAGCGGGGGGCCTTCTGAGGGGGGTCGCTCTGTCAGTGAGGGGCCAGTGCGAAGCAGTATAAGCTGGACATCTCCAGCATACTGACCCCACGTGTTAAGAGAAGCCACGGGGCTCTCGTGAGGAGCTAGGTGGCGCTCAGTATCCCGCCATTTTTCTACCAGAGTGTATCTTCCTGTGCGACCTGTAAATAACACAAACACATTGGGAAAAGATGTTGATTGCAGACAATGCCACCCCCCTCCTCTCCAAAAAAAGGGACATTGTGGATACTGTTTCAGCCCACAGCTGTAATATATCAACATGTCTGCTATACTGCCATACTGGCCGTAGCAAACAGGCCATTAAACTGTAATTAAACTAACACAAGTAAATGGGGAGTTCTGTTCTTTATATATAAAAAAAAATTCATTTTGTATTTTATATTGTTTATAATACATGATTATAAGTTTTTTCCTCAGTATCCTGATTGGAGGTATATATGTTAATGAAAGATAATCCTTTGTCACTGTGCAAAACTAAAGTGAAAAAATGTCCATTCCTCAAGAATGAGTTTGGCGGGCTGGGTGTCACCACTAATTTCCTTAACCATTCAGTTTGATTCACAACAACCTGATTTAATTCCATTAAATACAATTCAATATGGATTCTTCTTGAATATTAAAGAGCTTCTCATAGCTCTTTTAATGAAACACTGAGTCTTTTAATATAATCATCACAATCAGATATCTGGGAGTAATCAGATAACGCATCTTCATGCACTTCTGAAACACGACATTCGAAATATTGTTGTCTATGTTTATCGGTCAGTGTTTCCCCCAGGTTCACAGCCAGAAATGCTGTGATAAGAAAAACACTCAGGTCAAAAAAATTGTTTAAGCTTTTTAAATGTCCAGATGAAGACCTCTTCTGCCACTATATGTAATGTGTGTGGGAATTAGTAAGGCATCCAGGTCAGTTAAAATAACAAAGAAACCATAAAGACATCTAATCGTAGGGATACCAAAAGCAGCTGGATAAAAACTTCCTTGGAAAGGAGCGACGCTTTGAGGAAAATGTTTCATGATGGTGTCATTAGGAGAAAAATATGAACAAGGCTGGGTTCAGAAAGACAGGACTGGTCGGGCAAGGATGCAAGCAGAACTTATACAAAGTTTAAGGCTGTTATCCAATGGTTTTGAACTTTGACCATGCTCTTTAGACTGGATTTAATCAGAATAACATATCAATTCATGCTCTTAGCAGAAGACCTCAGCACAATACTTCCTAAAGTAGTCCAGACATAAAGCTTCATAAATGCCTAAAAAATATCAATGTCTGATCACTTAAAATGTTATATACAGTATGTGTTGAATATAATGAGGCAGAGGAGGGGGCTCAGAGAGAAGTGCTGCTTTCACAGTTTGGCAGGAGACAGAGGGATGAGTCAGACTTTCCCTCCTCCTCCCCTGTGCTTTGTGGGAAGTGATGTCAATACAGTATGCTCAAGTGCCCCCCATTCCTGAAGGAGCCATATGGGAAAGCAGGCCACTTAAATCCAAGAAAAGTACCAATATAGTCCTTGATTATGACCCACTGCATCTCAGCAGGAGCTTAACATGTAGGCAGGACAGATGATAGCTGTTTACCTCAGAGGACTTATTTTCACTTCACAAAAAAAGCAACTTGGCATTTTATAGACTTAAACCCAGTTTATCACTGCGGGCTGGCGAATCCTAACAATACACTTAATGAAACAACCCTGTCCGTACATACACTGTTTAAAATGTAAAGTCACACACAGGACAACAAAAAGATAAAAAAGGAATATACCTACATACCTATTGCCTGGGCCAAAGCAATCACCACTTCCTGGCAGGTGGTTGCTTCAGTTACTCCACACACAACCCTCTGTACTCCATCCACCCACACCTTGAGCTCCATTTTGGGTCAGAATCGAGGGGGCCAGTTATGGTGTGTTGGCTCCAACATTATTACAGACTGTGGTGATGCAGGGCAGCTGAAACCACTCTGGCTAAGTCACTGTGGAGGAAACATAAGGGAAAACAGGAAGCAGTTAGTCAGGATGTACTCAAGGCCGGAGTTACAAGGCTCCCATGTTTCTGTTAACGGCACAATTTAGCCCCCCCCCCCCCCCAAAAAAAGGGCTATTTTAGATATATCTGAAAAGGTAAAGGATAGTCCAGTGGAGAACATGCCAGAGCCACTTGGCTGTAACACTGTTGTTTTTATTCATTCTCTGAATAGGTGCACGTCTGTTGGGGGTGCAGGAAGAATCTGCCAGCAGACATTCCCAAGCCCAGTTCCGGCTTTTGTAACAGAGAATTAGATGGAAGCGGTGATGACACAGTTTCTAACAGAGTTACACGGAAACAACAGAGATAGAGAAGGAACGTAAATGTGGAAAGAGACGAAAAATTCGTTACACAAGAGAGCAGACTTGCTTTTGTTTGTTATCTTATTGTGTTGTTGCTCTGAGGAACACACGAGTCCAAAAATGACATCCAAAAGATGTCATAATATCGTTTTAATAAAAATGTCTTGTTATCAGCTGTTGAGTCTTTGAATTTGCTGCTGGATTTATTATTCTTTTACAAAAAAAGAGTCATTTTCTCCTGTGGTGTTGTGCTCTCTTTTTCCTGTTTGCTTCTTTAATGTCTTTTCTTCACTGTTTTGTTGGGTTGCCTGAACTCTTTTCTCTGAAATGAGGCCGTATTATTATTATTTTTTTTTTTTTGTTGTGTTTTCTAAGATCTTGCTGCATTTTGTAGCTCTGGGACACTGTTGACTACTGATATTGATGTACAAATGAAAACAGGTTCCTCCCATTATCAGATCTACAAAGCAGACACCAAAATATGAACAGCTGTTGACAGAACACAAATCCTTAAAAATGTTTCTCAAGGACAGCCAGCGGACAGAATGAAACATCGATCTGGATTATTATCCATGAATCTAACCTTCACTAGACCTGCACCTCTATGTCAAAGGGTCCTTTTGTTCGCCAACTATCCTGCAATTACACCTCCCCCAGCCCACGTATTCCCAACCCACAATCACAAAGTCATCCATGCAAGTCACAATTGCTTTTCATATGTAGTCAAGACATTAAGACACACAAATGCAGCTGTAATAACCATTTGTCTACTTGTAATAAAGGACCAAAATACACATCAGATGTTCAAGGTGACATCTACAGTTTTTTTATTTTTCTAGTCCGAAACTCAATGTGTTACACACAAAAATTAATCTTCACATTTATGTGACTGAAAGCAGTAAATCTTTAGATCTTTTGCTTGAGAATTGGCTTTAAAACGTCGGAACCCTTTGAAAAACAAAATAAACCCTTAAAGAGTTTGATTTCAATGAGTACTGTATAAGCGCTGCTCTTTTTGTATGAATAGTGGACATGGCTGTACATTTGTAGGTCTCCTGCGTTCTCTATTTTTGGAACACTCACAGCTGGTTAGAAAGTACTTTTGTCCCTTGTTCAGACAGCCCTTAAATGGCAGCAAAGAGTTGAAGGACAGGGGAGAACTGGAAAATATTCATAGACAAGCATACTGTAACATTTTCTTTCTTTCTTCTTTTTGTGCAGAGACCCAAAACACTGTCACTGTTTTGTTTAACCCTTTGTCCAAAGGGATGTGGAAAGAGTAACAGTGTTGGTCCTGACACAAAACAGGGACAGCAGATCAGACAGGAAAAAGGAACACAGTGAAGGGGGAAGAGGAATGTGGGGGAAAAAGTACAATCTACAGCAACACTGAAAGACTAATGAAATATGATTTTGGGGGGTTTATAAAGACCACTGCATGGAGTGTTGTATATAGCTCTGACAACAGAAAGCCTTACCAGCCTCCTTGCAGAAGCTCTGAAACTCAGCAGGATATTTTCAAATGCCACTTGCTCTGGTCCAGACTAGTAGTATTTGTATTCATTAACATTGACATTAGAAAACCAAACTAGTAAAACAGGCACAGCGGTGCAGGGCAGAGTGCCATCCTGAGCTCTGCAAGCTCCAATTCTTTGGCCCGTCAAAGCCACAGCCTGGGGGGATGCCCGCCTCCTGATTTGTGCAGCTTGCTTTATGCCAGAGAAGCACTTCATGAGGCAGAGGAGCACTTGCATTTCTGTGAGTTCTATTAAAGCTCAACTGTAGTGATGAATTCGTGCAAAGGCTCAAATCCGAATGACTTTAGCGCCTGCTCACAGTTTCAGTCTGGTGTTGAGCAACACTGGCTTGAGATGCATTCTTCTCTGAATAAAAAGGTGTATTAGCAGAACTGAACAGCCTGCCTGCCTGGCTGCTGATGACAATTCTCCAGACCTACAGGAGCACATCATGCTGGCAAGAAAAAGACTTCAACGGGCTGCTGGTGTAAACATTCCACCATATGCTCTTGTGGGTGTTTCAACACAACCAATATACCTCAGTAACATACACTGTAAAGAAATACAGTTTTACTGCTGCTGCACATTTAGGGGATTTACAAGCTGTCAAGCATCACAAA
Organism: Melanotaenia boesemani; assembly: GCF_017639745.1. Lineage (NCBI taxonomy): Eukaryota > Metazoa > Chordata > Actinopteri > Atheriniformes > Melanotaeniidae > Melanotaenia > Melanotaenia boesemani. The sequence goes on from NC_055691.1 coordinate 30,724,799, forward strand.
CTGACTTGTGTACGGTGCAGCTTAGTAGTTTTCTGAACAAGGGCGTATTTGAGGAAAAACAAAATGGGCATTCATTCTAATAAAATAAAACAGTGAAGTTGAGCCTGAGGAAAAGTGATCTAACAGGAAAACGCTTAGGTTCCACATTTACTGCCTTCATAAATGAATGCCATTCTGGGTCTGGTCTACATATACAAACCATTGTTTTCTAAGGTAGTAAACAATGGAGCGATTTACACAGTCTTGATATTTGTACTTATTATTTCATAGGAGTTTATTTCCAAGCAGCTCAACAATAATAATTTATAATAAAAACATTACCAATATCTAAAACTCTAAAACATATTTCTTACAGACTGGAGCAACATCAGTTTGTGACTTCAACCCTCTTGCCAGCTGTAGAGTAGCATATAATTACTAGTAATTTCTACTCTGCTGTAATTGGTAACAGATCTGTTGTGAAACAGACCTCTGTGAGCAGCCAGAGACAGACGCTGGTATACTGGGGTGGGGGTAGGGGGGCACTGGTGGTGAAACAAACTGCAGAAATCTCTTCCTTCCGTTTCAGTTCCCAACAGTCATCATGTGTCATGACCACAGAAATGCATTTAATCTCTGTGCCTAAATAACTCTGGAACAGCGACATTTTGCCATAAACGTATGACACGCTGATGAGATGAAACCACTGTGGCAGAGTCCTGCAGTGGCAACCAGTTACAAAGAGTCTTCAATGCAACAATGCCAGCCTGGTGTGAGTGTGTACAATGCCCTCTGGGAGTGTAAATATTACAGAGCATGGTAAAGACCAGAGACAGGCCTTGATCCTGTAGAGTGGGAACTGATAACATCCAATGGCTGCATTCCTGAGCTGTGAGAACACAAATAGCCATGACTTCAAGGTAAGAAAGTTATGGGTCCCTCTGTGGTCTGTGATCTTGGAAGCTCAACAAGTAAAATATGCAACCAAGATTAGTTGCAAGGAGTGCAATCAATTTTTATCTTCATTATGTTCTGAATAAAAGAACAATGAAAATAACTGTTGATTAATTAATGGTGATGTGTGTGCCATCAAACAAGCTTCTGCTAAATGATTTACCAGAAGGGAAGTGAATATAATGCATTAAGTATTTTTAGTATAGTTTTAGAACTAATTAAGAACTGACATTCAATAGGTATTAATGGGTTAAACCTGTGCTGTTTTAATAATAAGGCACCAAAGCAACTGCCCCCTCTCAAAAGAAAGAAAAAAAAACCAAACAAACAAAAACTACTAGGGGACCAGTTATTCCGCACTCTGGCTCGGAGTCATTTTGTTTCACTCTGTAGATTGGGGTGTTTGAAAATAAACCCATATCTAGTCAGGCTACACCCACAACACCCACAAGCTTCTATGAGCTCCTCATTGGCCCCCGCCCTGCAGCTACATACTCCTCTGTCTCTGCCTGGTTGATATTAAACTATTAGGAGCTGAAGCAGCCTCCCCCCATTTGGGAGGTCAGTGCTGGCAGAACCTCGAACATCTGGACGGCACGTTCAGCCAGCCATAATGCCGCCTTTGTTCCCTTGCCATATTCACTGCTCACTAGCCAGCTTTGAAGAGCCAGCAGGCTCCTGCAGCAGGACAGGGGCATGGCTGCAACGCAGCGGGGCCACCAGAGGCATCTGGCCAATTTATACATGTTACTGTGGTTTGTAAAACATCATCTGGAGCTGACTCACTCTCTTGCATTTAAGCTTTTTTCTTTCTTTCTTTTTAATGGTTTGACAGGAGCAGCTGCGATGGCACAAACAAAAAGTACCACATCTATTTTGTTTTGCAGTCTAGGTGGTTGTTTACAGGCTTTCCTTCATGCTGCTTTAACACAGATGAATGATGCAAAAAAAACACGAAAGTGTATGATTCTATTTCTAAACTCAAGCAAACTTCTGCGAGGACATAAAAAAAACTGGTGTCCAGCAGCAACAACTTCACAGGTTGGTCCCTTTAGGTGCTGGAGGGAAGTTTTACAAAAAATAAACTATAGTCAGAGTCTGTTATTAATAGAGACTTTCCAGAGTGAGAGAGCTTTTAAACATTTAGACCAAATATGCTGCAGCTTATGACATACAGCAGTGTGGAAAAAAACCCAAAGCAATAGTTTTGATTAATTTCCTGCAAAACATTTTACTTATTATTAACCATTAGAAAGTGGGAGAACTGTACAGTGAACAAAAACATCAAATGACCTTTAAATGACTGTAAGGCGGATAGTTCGACCCTTTAACATCAAGGCACGAGAAGCTTTAAACGCTACGGTCCATCTCTCCAGTTGTAGTCAGTGTGGAGGTTGGAGTAATGGCGTTAAAGGGCTGTAGTTGCTTCACAGAGTAGCTGAACTATTCCACTACAAAAATGTTTGTTATATCTGCCTCACTGCTACAACAGACTCAGCTGCGCCACAATTTTGGTCACAGTGAGCTCCGTGATGGTCTTACCTTTGTAGTACAAATAAGATTCCGCTCAGCACTCCTTCCTCGGATGGAAGTTTGGGAAGAAATCATAGGTATAAGCTTGAATTCCGCAAAATTAGTCCCCTCTCACCATTGCTCAATAAATCACTTCCAGCGAATTGCGACAAAGTCACGCTTTGGAAAGAGGATAACAGGCCCCCGACGCATCCAAACCCTGACGAGGGACGTTTCAAGCCGCGGTCCGAAAGTTTCTGTAACCTCTCCCAACGCCAGTCCTCTGCGGTCTCAGCAGCAAGCTGCGGGAAAATGCCCCTCTCCTCTCCACTGGTTCATTACTCCTGCTGGTAAATACATCGCACTGGAACTGGGACACCGCAAGGCATTGTGGACCGTTTAAAGCTGCAAAACACTATGAGGAGAAGATGTCTTCAACCAACTTTTACTCATTCAGGACGTCTAAACAACAGATTAAACATACTTTTCTCTTAAGGGAACCTCATCTAAAATATTTGAACAAGAAATATTAACTCTAGCCAGGGGATGAACAAAACAGAGCCAGTCTTATCAGAAGCCCACTAATGAAAGCTTGCATCTCGCCATACACGGAAAATATTTTAGGGAAAATCATAAATCCATTTACCATAATGTATCAAGACTAAAAGTGCACAATATCATAATTTATCTTTAGAGACTAAATTTCATTTTAATGTTCTGTTTTTAAAGATACAAACCCCTTTAGGATTTAACTTTATGTTGTTCTTTTTAAGAGTCAGAGTTTAAAACAATAAGAAAATATCACATATGTTATGAACGCTGGGACCAAATCTATTATAAAACTTTTCTATACTTAATCCTCTGATGGTGTTTAAGTGCTGCAATTATTCTCTGAATCTGATTAAACATTTGGTAGCAGAGCAAAACTCTGCACATCTGTCTTAGTTATTCTATAGAAAAAGGAAGCAGGATTTTTTTTTTGGAAACAGTGCACACTGGGGAATTACTCAATGAAAGACATTAAAGAGTAAAATATTTCCCACCTCATATGTTTGGTTTGGTCTGGATGGCTATGACAGCACTGGATAAAATAGATCAATGAAAAAAGAATGACTAAACAGAAAATATGTAATTAAACACTTGTTTTTGAAATGCTGCTTCATGTTGTGCTATGCTTTCAGTTTTCTGATATCTTGCTATAATCACTGTTTTCTGTGCACTGTGATACAATGTTCTGTAACTTTGGACTGTTTCCATTTTGCTGTGATGTCATACACATCAAGACAATATATTTCAGTACATAAACATGTCTGCAAGTGACGTATTCTCATAACTGGGAGATACATCCTGCAGGAAACAAATTTTTGTGTCTAAAACTGTGAAAAAGTAATCCAATTTGTACAACACAGCTGGCAAGTATAACTTTGCATGTTACCGCAAAGTCACAAAGTCACAGTCGCATGACTTGCATAATTGAAATATTTCATAATGATATCAGGTTCAGATGTAAAACCACACACACAGACACATGCTCACATTTCTCGAAATGAATATGAAATGCAAAGTTTGAACTAAAATAATTCAAAATACCTTGCTGTTAAAAGATCTGTTAGAAAACATTTCCTTAAATATTAAAGATGGATTAAACTGGAATATTGCACACCAGCTAGAATAAAAATAATAGTTTCCTCCACACCTAACACAGAATCTTGCAAACTGAGTGTTGAATTAAAAACATACATTCAACTTTCAACTGGAGCTGGAAATAAAGCCATAGCAGTTAGTCGGTAGAGTCTTACTGCCCTCTTGTGGCAGAAAAAAAAATCATATCTATGAGAGTATGTATATATATATATATATATATATATATATATATATATATATATATATATATATATATATATATATATTTATATACAATGTCAACTTTACATCCTGCAGTAGTGATATATTTTACTCAAGTTTAATGTTTCATTCCAGATATGTCATTTTTACATATCTTTACATTTTAAATGTCACATTCCACCGGTCTTAAAAACTATGCTCTAGTATTAGGACAAACAACAAGTAAGCCTTTGACTATAGCACAAAAATTATCTATAAGAAAAGAAAATAGCTCATTTCTTTTGTGGGGAAGCTGGGGACTGTCTCAGCAACAAATGTATTTTCTAGTTAATAGAAATCAGATAAATTACCCACAGGTGAATCTACAGTCACACTAACAACACTGGTAATTACTGTTACTACCACATTTTATTGTAGGTCCTCGTCAGTGTCTTTGGTTAATCCATAAAGTCTAAATGCATTGCCTCTAATCGTGTCATGTACCATCGCTTCAGTAATCCACATTCTTAGAAATAACACAGACTAGTGGTAGGAGAAGTGAAACGGGGAGAACTAACGGTCAACTTGTAGATACAGATATCTGCTGACTGAAAAGAAAGTAAGTCAACTGCTTATTGTGCAACATTATTATACATGTAGTGTATTGCTTATCTAGCACGCAAAATGTCTTTTATCTAACAGTCTCAGTCTGTGCGACATTGCTTTGTTTGGGATACGAACAAAAGCCCTGAATGAATGTATTTATTCACCACGAGCAAAATAAAATAAAATAAAATAAAATAAAATAAAATAAAATAAAATAAAATAAAATAAAATATATGCACATTATTTGTTTTTATCTGAATATCCTTTACCACGATTTTGGATTGGGGTTTTCTGCTTTCATACAAACCACACCAGTATTTATGCACATGCCTTGCGCAGCAGGAATCCCAGTGAACACGTTGGAAAACTGACAAGGGATTGCCAAATCATTTCCTTGCTTGGGAATGACGTCCCTCCTGCACGTTCTAGTTATATTTAGAGCCTATATATAGTGGAGTCGCCCCCTAGGCATTGTTGACTCTGCAGCAGGCAGGAGCTTTAAGAGAGAAGGAAGACATGAAACTCCCTTTATGTGAGCTATACAGTCACAGTATTATATGAGACCATTAAACATATGAGTATAGGCCACTTTCATTGGTTTGAGTTAAAATTTAACCAAAATAAACTAAAAACACACATATTTAATAATGTCAGTCAGGAGCCAATAAAAATTTAGGTACACACTAGGCTTGTCTAAAATATTAGTGGAAAAACAAACAAGAAAACAGAGGGTATTATGGCTGAAATTGCGACACACCGGGCCGACTGATATGCCCCAGACCGGTTGAAATGCCCAGCTATGCTTTCTGGGTAAAGAGCGCCCTGGTATCCGCCCATATTCGCGTAAGGCAGGCCAGACTGAGCAGCTAGGCCGGACGCTGGAACAAATGGAAAGTTCAATTGATTAATTTGCCCACTTTATGTATGTTCCCGCTTGCTTCTAAAACGACGCTAGACCGACTTAAATGCGGGTGTTTTGGTGACAAATAGGAAATGCAGAAATCGTGTGAAACTAGAGGATTATCTGCTTGACTTCTTTGGTCGCTACTTCGGACGCGGAACTCCACTCGCTAAAAGGTAAAACAAACGGATAAGACTAATACATGTGTGACCTTTTTTATTGTTTGCTACAGTCGCATTCAATCATTTGTGAGTTAAGTCACCGCTGCGTACCATTTTAACATTGAGCAAAAATGTGGAGATATTCATTTTCGCTTTTTGTTTAAACTACGCCCAAGTGTTAACCTACAGTCTGGCCCTGTACTGCAGACGGGGACTAGCCTGTCAATGGCTGCTTCAAAATCTGCACTCTTCACATTTTGAATGAATGATTAGTAAATGTGTTGTGGTACACGGCGCGGGCAAAGCAACAATAAAGAGCCACTTTTGTAGAAGGCATTAGGTTAGCAAACAAGCGCTAATGTAAGCTTACTTTTTGGATTTGTTGGCGAGCTCTGATGCTAAGCTAGCTAACAGCAGAACTGCCCTGGTGCTCGGATGTTTAATCATAACCATTTAGACAGGCAACCCTGCGGCCATAAAGCAGAGGATTTAAATCAAATTCCTGACGACTTTTAAGCCTAATTTGGGTGCTCCTGCCTGCTTGAGCACACGCAGCAGCTTTTGTTGAAAAGCCTTCACATTGGTAGCCTAATGTTTATATGGCAGCTTATCAGTTTCTATTAGTCCTCTTATTGTGTTGCGGTTTGTAGACTTTAGACGCTTAGCTGACACAGTCTTCAGGAAATAATTTAAACTTCATAGCACTCCAACTTTCTTACAGTTTTATGCACACATAATATGTGAACTTTAAAACCCTGCTGGTAGCCTACTACACAGAATAAGGTGAGAAATCCAACAGCTACTACATCACTATTTGCTGCTAAGTAGACATTCATTGAGTGGCCACTTTAATTTAGCATCAAATGAAAGGTGATAGTGTTCATTCAAGCATGGAGAGGATGTGGCACATCAGTATTCCTTTGATTAGTTTGTGACATTGTGGCAGTCTTATCTGCTCAGGTAAAGATAAGGCTGTTCTTATGTTTCAGAACATTTTTTAACAAAAAAATATAAAAAAAAATGGAAATCTCTAGTTTCAGGGAACACGAATGTACGGTTGTTAGACAAAAAATGATTAAACTGCATTTTGTATGTGTGTGTTTTTCTTTTTAAGTTAGTTTTCACATGGCAGTAGCATTGTGTGGAGCTCCTCCCTAACCACAGTCTGTACAGGGTTTTTGAACAGTTTGCAGTGTAACTTTTGAAAAGGTTAGCTGTCACTATTGATAGATGGTGCTCCACAATGCAGCCAGACAGCAGAGACTCCCAGCTGGTTGTCAATTTTGGAGTCTAAATGTAATGTTATGGATTTCTGCCTGGGGTTGGTTTCTGTAGTTGGGCTGCTGGTCAGAAAATAGCACAGTGTGCTCTACTGGATTCAGAGATTTGATTACATGCAAAGAGTCTTTATCTCCTTTAGCTCACTGCAGGGTTATTTCTGGTAGGGATTTTTTGAAATAACTAACTTGGTTTTGATAGACTTTTATTAAAAATTTGGAGAAGGCCTTTTCAGTATTTAATTTTTGTTTTCCTGATTACAGGTGCACTTTCTATAGCATTTATACTTTCTCTTTTCCCATGCAGATTAACCAGCATACTGTCTTTGTGGTAATTCTGTGGTAAAACAAGTGCCTTATGAAATAGTGATACAGCACTCTGTGTCTTTGCAAATGTTATGTAATAAATTTGTTCTTTTTGGTCCTACAGGTGAATCATGACAGAATATAAGTTGGTTGTGGTGGGAGCTGGTGGTGTTGGCAAGAGCGCGCTCACTATTCAGCTCATCCAGAATCACTTTGTGGATGAATATGACCCCACCATTGAGGTAAAGAAATTGTGCATATTGTTTGATATGTTTAAAGGACTTCACAAGTCTCTCCGGTTTTGTGTGTATGTCAGGCTATAGAGGGACAGAACAAGGATTAGCTCCTTTTAAAACAAGGAGTTGCAACTGGTTCCACTGGTTTAAGTTTTACAATGACACCAGACAGGTTTTTAATGACTTTTCACGCCTGGCTTCCTACTCTGTCTTTAAATGATCCAGCCTATGTGGCATGAACACTTTAATCACGATTGCAATCAGTTATTGACATGTTATTGCAGGTTTGAGGGCCTTTTATAGATTTAGATAAAATAAAGTATCTGCAGGTTTGGCAGCTGTCTAGATCAGACAATAACTATTTTAATTGGATCAGATTGAAAGCACCCATCGGTACGATGAAAAGCTGGAGTATCTCGACAATGAGTTGATCCTGGTAATTTGAGATCTGCTTTAAAATGAAAAGCCCTACTACAATCATAGCGGTGCAGTAATTAAGTAGCATCTATCCACTTGTGTCTTTGAAAGATTTTTATGACAATCATTTAATGTAGTTATGTTGGAACAATGAATTCTTTTTGATTTCTTGCAAATATTGTGGAAATAAATTCCATCTGATCACTCAGCCTTCATACAATGGAAGATTAAAGAAAATAATACACTTGATTCGGTCGAACCGAGAAGACTTTAAAAATGTTGCTCTCCATTATAGAGGTTTTAAGACACAATAGGAGTAAAATGCAATAAGTATTCATATTTAAGAAGCTGCGTATTTACCTAATCTTATGCTTGTATTGGGACAGCTTGACCTACCTTCTGGCAGGTTTCTGATCACCCTTTAACCTCTCCCTCTTCCAGGACTCCTACAGAAAGCAGGTGGTTATCGACGGAGAGACGTGTCTGCTGGACATCCTGGACACTGCAGGTCAGGAGGAGTACAGCGCCATGAGGGATCAGTATATGAGGACAGGGGAAGGCTTCCTCTGCGTCTTTGCCATCAACAACACCAAGTCCTTTGAGGACATTCACCACTATAGGTGAGCTAGGAGACTACTGTCTATGGTCTTTGGACCTGGCAAGGATGTTTTATTAAGAGCCAGGAGGTAAACTTCTGGAGTTTCCCGTTGGGAAGCGGGAGGGGAAAGATTAGGTCTGAACCTTTTACTAACATTAAAATTGGAATATTTTTTAAAAAGGCATTTCAGTGTTACACACTCAGAAAAATGAAAGTGTAGGAGAATATTTTCAGAAATGTGTTTGTTAGCTGTAGCGTTGAGCTAAAACCAATAAAATATTGATCTTGTCGTTGCATAATATTTGGATTGAAACCACCTTTAAAATCTAATTAAATATTCAATATGTTTTGTTTTTTTTCCCATTTTTGTTTTTCTGTGCAGAGAACAGATTAAGCGGGTGAAGGACTCTGAGGACGTCCCCATGGTGTTGGTGGGGAACAAGTGTGACCTCCCGTCCCGGACAGTGGACACAAAGCAGGCTCAGGACTTAGCACGCAGCTACGGCATTCCCTTTATTGAGACCTCAGCCAAAACCAGACAGGTTAGTGTTTACCCAGAAGCTGGCATAATATTCCCCTGCCAGTCATATTCGCTTTGATTTCAGATGGACTATTTCAGAAAAATTAAGACTATTACAATGAAATGTTGGGCTAAATTTGAGGAGAAGTAATTGAATCATGTGGTGCTGTTGATTTGTGTCACATTCACTGTCTCTAATGGTCTTTTTATAATAATCTTGCTGGGAAATATACCAGCTAATGTGCTGAGCATCATTAAATTCTCTTTGGTTAATTGAATTTTTTATTTATGGGTGATAATGTAATCATTGCATGCTACTTTGTCATGGATATGTGAAATTACATCATCATTAGGCCCACCTGCAAAGGCTCCCACATGATAAATCAGTTAATTTGTGTTGAGGGGTCTGCATGAATGGACGAATTGTCGGTAATTACTCAAGGCCTTAATGATTCTGCTTACTGGTCACTGTGAATGGGTGTTGGAAGATACGCAGTGGTGTTGCATCAGGTGGTGTGTGTTGCGAGCATGGCCTTAGGTAGCTGGCTGGCTGATGGAGTGATCTGTGAACACATTTTTCCTGGTCTGTGACCTGGGGTGAATCACGGTTCCTTCTGGTAAGGGGAAATAAATGCAGCAGTAAGTAATTTTCTTGCAGTTTTGTCCACCTATCCCTACCTGAGTGTAACAGTAATTCCTGTCACGGTGTTGCTTCTGTCCGATGGGCAGCTGTCACTTTCACTGGAAAGTAACGATTTTTCAAATCTCATCTGCTTCATCAAACTGCTCTGCAAAATCTTGACATGAACAGTACACAGTATACTCATAATGCATGCACTTCTCATTCGATCAGGTTAAAGTAATAATGCACCAAATTATTCATTTAATGCAGGCTTGCAAAGGTGGTTTTTCCTCATTCCACATAACAGGAGGGTGTTTATAGTAATTCAGAATATGCTGATGTCTATTAAAATTTACTACTAGTAAGCTGCAATGGGCACACTTTTCCTGTTCTTTCTTTTTCAAGGCTGGGAAACAGGTTGGAAAATGTAACTTTCCAGTTAACTGGCCAATCGCTTTGTTTTACAGTGCATATAAAAACATAAAGATTCCCATCCTCAAGGAAGAGGGCAAAATCTTGACACAGACACAATGGATTTAGCTGACTTTCGTCAATGTTCTCATTCCCAGTCTCTTTTCTTTTAATGGAGAGAAACAGATCCTTTCCAAGCCTGCTGCTAAGAGTTTGGAGTGTTGGAATATACAGATGATAGGGCAGGCATTTAATCAAGAATCATATCGGAAACAGACTACCGGTCTGTTTCACTCCTGTGTATCTGTAGTGTATAACATACAGGATGTCCTCATGCATTCCTCAGCATTGAGGAAAGTTGTGTCTTATACTGCAGAGAGTGGAAGATGCCTTTTACACTCTGGTACGGGAGATCAGACTGTACCGGCTCAGTAAGATCAGCAAGGAAGAAAAGACTCCGCGCTGTGTCAAGCTTAAAAAGTGTGTTGTGATGTGAGAGGGGTAAGTGTACGCAGCCGCGCACCCACCAGCTTTGTGTGTGTTATTAGTGGGAATTAAGGAGAAGGCGACGGACACCCAGTGCGAGCTGGTGCTTCATATTTTCTCAAAGCTAACCCGCTGGTTTCTGCTGGGGTGTGGTGAGGCTCTAACACGAGGCTGAAACTGCTGATTTCTTCTCCTTAAGTGTCTGTATGTGTCGTGGTTGATTATTATCTAAGGCTGTTTTCACACTGGGTTCATTTATTGAGTCTAAACAAATCTGACTGACCCCAGTTGGTGTCCTTTTACATGCATTTGCTTTTTTCATGCAGGTATTTTTTGCATTATTTTTAGGTGCAAGCGTTAACCCTCGTTTCCATAATGAAATGATGATGTGCATTTAGATTTGGTAACAGACGCCTGGTCTGCACTCACCTATAGATAAAACATTTTTTTAAATCAAAGTTGTGGACACTATTACCAAATTCAGACTAAACTACCAGTGTGAAAGTGTCCTGATGTGCTGAAAATCAAAATAAATTCACGGCTTTGGGCCAGTAAGCCATCATGTGGGATTGAAGGATGGTACGGTGAATGTGGGACTAAATCATGCTGAATGAAATCTTTGATGTCTTAAGAAACTGCCACATATGTTCTATGCCAAGAGTATTTAAGTGTCTTGCAGGTACAAATCCCCTTCATCTTTGTTATTTTTCTACTGTCTTTGTCACAACCTGAAATGGCCTCAGGCTCTTTTCTCAACAGCCCCTTGCAGACTGTCAACATTCATTGCACTATTTAAACTGATCGAGTACTCACACACTTGCGTCAGTGTGGCTTCAACAAGCACTTTCTTCATTTGCACAATTCCTCTTAATTACCTCTGTGAGAACATAAAAGCCTCATCTGAACTCTCCACACTCAAAAAGAGAAAAATTATTCAGTTTTCAGGTGGTGGGTTCATATTTTTATTTTCCTGTCAGTCAAACCTCTTGACCTAAAACAGATGTAATTCTTGCTTGTTTGTCATTATAGTGTATATTTCTCTGTGGACCCATATTAAAATAGTTACCATCTGTTAAAAATGTATTTCCGATGGTGTTTCCTCAGTACAAACCTACAGCAGTAAACTGAGCTTGCACTAATGGAATGCATTCAGATGATTGCAAATGTAAACAGACCAACTTGTTCTGTCAGGTATTTGATAACATTTTAAACATTTGTGGGCAGGTGGCATTCAAATAGAGAGAAATGGGCTTATGTATGTGCAGCTACTGTTTGTGTTGCTGTCAGTGGCAACGCTGCTGACCTTTTCTCTGAATTACTGTACATGTTTGATGTGTATTTTGTTTAGCAGTGTCCCATAAAGGCCTTAATTGTATTTATCTGCAATGTTTGTCTGACATACTGTACTTTTAACTGCTATAAAATAAGCATTTTGCTTAAACTGCTTTTGAATTACAGTAATTAAACAACTTCCAATTTTTCAATTCTAACAATTCACTTTTTCCCCTCCTCCAGGGCGTTGATGATGCCTTTTACACATTAGTTCGTGAAATCCGGAAGCATAAGGAGAAGATGAGCAAGGAAGGCAAAAAGAAGAAAAAGAAGTCCAAGACAAAGTGTATACTCATGTGAATAATCACCCCTTTTCAAGACAGACTAAAAATAAAACATTGTTGACCAGTTCAAGTAATACATTTTGTACATTACACTAAATTATTAGCCTCTTTGTCAGCACCTGCTTCACTGAATACTAAACCTGACCTGAATTCCCTGCCTTTCTTGTATTTGGACAATAACGAGCTTCATTTTCCAATTTAGTGCCAGTTGCTGACATGTATTGGTCCAACAGTCTGACGAGCCTGTTTTTTATTAGATAATGGCGATTTTGATGATTTGACATAATCTGCAGAGCTGGGAACTGATTGTATTGCCAGTCAGCTTTTACAAATTAATCAAATTATTATCATTAGTTTTCCTTAGCTTGAAAGGTCACAGCCTGCATATGTTCTCTAATGCCCTTTCTAAGTATGGGGTGCCAAAGAATGAACATTCATCCCGCTCGCACAGACAAAACGGATATAAAGAAAAGGACCAACATTCAGCCAGATGAGATCCAAATGTTCCAACCACTGTGTAATGTCCCCATCTCTTACCTTTAGGTATGACTTAGTTTTGTCATTGATAAATATGCATGCAAACTCCTACTCTTTACCGAATGTTGTAACACCCTAGTTAGCTTTTAATTAATTTTCAATTTGTCATTGCTTTGTATTGCGTGGGGAGTGATTTCATACCTACATGAGGAGAAACGCTTTTTCTTTTCTTTTCTTTTCTTTTTTTTTTCTTTTCTTTGCATGGGTATTGCAAACTGCCTTTAGTTGATACATGAACAGAGCCAGCAAGGAGGAACTCAGAACTCAGACTCTACTTTTTAAGTTTACAGAAAGTAGTTAACGTTTTTTTTTTTAAATGAATCCACCATTGTCTTTTTTTTTTCTTTCTTAAATCAACACGATTTGACCCATTTTGTTTTTATTGTCTTATATGTCTTGTTTAATGCTACGGTAGAATCTTTTGTCAGATCTAGACATCAATCATTTCATTGCTATGTGTTTATAAAATCTGTCCGTATACTCCCACCCCGAGGACTTCGCATTCGAAACGAATGTTTGGTTAAATGCTAAATTTGAGGAGTTGTGCAGAGTTTTTCTTGCTCTGTTTGCCAGACTAGCAAAAGAGGAGTATTTGACTTGGTCTTTAGTCCTAGAGGTTATTCAAAATATTGTCCAAATGTAGTTTCAGATTCTTTCCAGTGAAGAGCTCTTGAAGGAATTTAGGATTTATTTGCAAATGTGTTCAAATTGTCTGGCGGCTTGCCTTTGAACAGAAATGATTGTGTATTGTGTTGAAATTGGAAGAGGCTGTTGCTAAATGAGGCAGTAATTGCCATAAAATAGGTTTTTAGACAAATGTCCAACTTAATCTAAAAAAAAAAAAAAAAAAGTAATTTTCTCTTTCAGATCACCCCATATTTCACCCATTTCATTGTATTTACAAACTGTTGGCCTGTTTGGGGATTTTTATTTGCCTTTTTGATCTTAGGTGCTACATTTAGACGATAGAGTTGAGACCACATTTATTCTGTCCTGTTTGTGCTCAAGAGACAAAATACTGCTCTAGGGGTTAAATACGATTATTGCGGAAAATCAAAATTTCCCATTTTGCGTTCAGGTTTAATGAGTTTTGACCCAGTTTATTTTTACCTTTTTTTTAATGTAGTAGATAAATAACTGGTAATGCAACTTTAATTATGAACCCTCCTGTTAACAATACTGTTTTAAAAGTAGATTTACTGTAATGTTTGAAATGTTCCTCTTCCTTTATTGCGTGCCAACAGCTGATTTCTGAAATGTATCATTTATACCTGGATCGTACTTTTAACAACCTTTGTATAGTTGTGATACTGAAAGGTGCATATTTTGTAAATTGTGCTTCATTTCGTTGGTGTGTCTAAATGAATGTTGCTTTAATGGAGTTTCACTCCGCTCTGTGTATGTGACTAGAGAGTGTGACTGGATCCAGGTCTAGGGAAGTGAATGAATGACCACTTTACAACCTGTTGTGGGCACTGTAGAGTGGTGCTCTGATCTCAAATGAGTCTATTTTTTTGCCATGAATCTCACCACTCCTATTTAATGTGTAATAAAGAACAAAGTAAAGAGGAACCAAACTTATTATTTCTTGTGGTCTTGTTTCATATTGCCTTGAGTTTTTAAAACTTTATTGCATATTTGCATCATTAGAGTACATTAAACAGCTGGAGGTGGCGTTTTGCATATTTATACATCATTCTTGCTTGAAATGTAATTTATTTTTTTTATGGGAGACCATTAAAATCTGGTTTCCCCCAGAAGGTGGCACTGTTTGATCACTGGTCCTGTTAGTCTATGAAGGACTTTGTTTAGCAGTTTAAGGTTGTACAAGGATTCACCAGCAGTCAGCTGCTGAAATCACTGTAACTTTCAGATTTCAAGAGAGTGACTGCATGGTCATACGAATGGGGAGGGAAGATATTTCGCCTCTTTTAAATAAATAATAGAATATGGGAGGGGGGAACTTGATGGGTTTAGTAAAAATAAGTTTCATAAACAAGCTGATCATTGTACTCTTGAAACAAAACTGAGATTTTATTCAGTAATCAGCGCAAAAACAATCTTTGAAAAGGATAATTATGAGGTTGCTTGAAAAATATTGACACCAGTCCAGCCTGTTGCACTCTCCTCAGAGCAGGCTCATTATAAGATGGAATGTGATTATTGTTGTGATTATGTGAAAAGACAACAGCCACAGTGCAGCATATTTACCTTATCAGCTAGACTGAAGTGTCCTGATTAAAACATTAAGAAATACAAGCATGCTGCTGCTCTAAATGACAACATGCTTCATTTTATCCCGAGACTTACTCTGTGTGAGTTATTGTCAACATCTCATGAAAGAAGCTAAAAATTTGATGCACGCTCAATTTAATTTTTGATAATGATGTTGGAACACGCAGAAATACTTATGTGGACACTGAGCGTTAGACTCAATAACAGCTTAAGAATGATTTTGATTTATTCTTTTTTGTTTATCTCACATACTCCCCCCTGTTAATTTTTGTTTAGCAATTACTTGGCTGAAATTGTGTATATTATGTAAAATTTCTCAAGGTTATTTATTCATGTTCGATATTAAAGCAGGAAACCACTCCAGCAAGCTT
Organism: Melanotaenia boesemani; assembly: GCF_017639745.1. Classification (NCBI taxonomy): domain Eukaryota; kingdom Metazoa; phylum Chordata; class Actinopteri; order Atheriniformes; family Melanotaeniidae; genus Melanotaenia; species Melanotaenia boesemani. The sequence goes on from NC_055691.1 coordinate 30,740,368, forward strand.
TAATTCAAACAGCAAAGGTAGCTCATGACTTTGAATGAGAAGTCATGTTTTTTTTTTGTTTTTTTTTATTACTGTAGCATCAGAATACTATTACAGAGCTATAAACTTGAAAGAAATTTTGTTTGAGCTTATATAAATGTGCAAATTCTGGCTTCTGCTTTTTGCATAGCTGTAAAACATCCTGTAGGGCATGTTGGCTTCAATTCATCACTTCTCTCAAAAGCAAAATGCTTGACTTCTTGCTGTGGTTACACTATACTCTTTCTGTAAAACAAAACAAGACTCACAATCAAAAAGATTTATCTATTTAGAAGATAAAAGATAATATTAAAATAATTATTTGCAAAAACATACAGTTCAAAGGAGACAAATATACCTGTAGCTGATGATGCTTAAATCTAACAATGCTAGTTTTAAAAACCTTCCCTGTTCTCTATTCCAGTCATTGTATGTGTTTGATATAAAATCCCAACCAACAAAAGACAACGTATTTAAAAACATGACCACTGGCAATATATTTCCAGAGTTTCTGACATATTACAATATATATGCACAGTGTTATAGAGGTCAACAGGACTCAGTACCGACAGTTTTTTTTTTTTTTTTTTTTTGGTCTCACCCTTATTTACTGAAACAGTGACAAAATGTGCCCTCTGGCTTCAACATGCAGGATTGTGTGCTGAAGGATGTGCTTGTTTAGTCATATTCTGTGAAGGGGGATGTCATGTAGCGTCAAAGATGAGATATTTTCCCTTGCAGATTCCCTGGAAATAAATGCCAGCTAGATCATGACAATAGACAGTATACAAGCTTCAAAAGGACAGGCTTGTGTATGTGTCATATGGAAGCACTGCTGCAGTAATTGGCTGCAAAACAATGTTTTGGTGTGGAGTTAACCTCTGTTATCCTGTTTTGGATCACAATCACATAGCCTTTTTTTTTTTGCAATTAAAGCAATCAATCATTTAATTTGTTAGTCAAATATAAATAAAATTTAAAAGGCAAGTGTTTTAAGAGGTTTTGTTTCAATAGCCCAGTTTAATTTAGTTTCCTTCATGATTATTCTACACTGAATATGGCGAATAGATTGTTTCAAAGGAAGTTAATTTGTTTTCAAACTGTTGCTGTGAACAATAAACTATGTTAACATATTGTGACAACCTCCATTACTCTGTCTTCCTTAACAATGAGGCTACGGTGCCTGCCACACAGCAGCCAAAAGTGAAAAAGAGAAGAGATCTAATGAATTATGCAGAGAGAGCTTTCTCTCAGCCTGACAGTCTGAAACCAGCCTGGAGAAAATTGTAAGAGAAGTACAAGTCAGTGCAGCCATCACAAATCCCCCTCCCCTTCACCCAAGGGACTGCGAAGGCCAAGTCCTGTCAGTCAAGCACCCTCTTCCTAAACTATAATCTTGGGACAGCACTTAAAAGCCTGCAGGTCTGATAAAGCGCTGAAAAGATGCCCAAGAAACCAATCCGTGGAACTCTGGGCTCCTGTCAGCGAGGAACTTGGTGGGTAAAAGACCAAACAAGTGTTCCCAAATTGCCAGCAATGATCTGACCAGCAGCCTTGTGCACACTATATGTCAAAACCACATTCCCAATCACCAATTCTGATCCTGTGAGCATGCGCAGTAGAGTACATTCACAATCATCTGACGATCTGACCCGTGCCTTGTTAGTGCACGGAACGAGAGAATTTCCTTTTTATTTTAATGAAGTGTGGCTTCCCTCCCTGGCAGGCAGCTGAGCGTAGGGCAGCAAGAGCACAGTCTGGTAATGAGAGGCCAGAAGGTTTAGGTGTCTTCAAACCACAATGCATTGAAGAGACTTAATACAGACGTGTTTTCACCAGCCCTGGAGGAAACAGAGAGCTGGATGAATATTCATTGAGTTGTGATGAATTGTGTTGCCTACAGCATCGTGCCACTTTGAAAGCCCTCATGCCGCTTCTTTTATCACAGGAGGTCCTTGGCGCTGAACCTCACGGGCCACAACACAGCACTTTAGCATCCAACTTCCAATTATCATCTGAGATCATTAACTTGTTATGTTGACACAAACACTGCAATTTCAGATGCCCCTCTTTATTCAAATGACCCTGTTCATGAGGAGTGGCTGGCTCAGTTGATTGGATTTTTTTCACCCTGTATGTCATGCAATCACTCAAGAAGTTATGTTTGGACACAAAATTAATGAACACCGTGCAGTACTTTGAACTGTCTGCATGCTGTGTTTCAAGATGGCTAAACGAGCCTTAAAATATCTTTCAAAGTATGCATCAGCACAAATAAATACAGTAATGGCACAATGTTGAATGTGTTGCCCTATTCCATTCAGGCGGTATTCTCCTTATAATGATGATAAGCCACATTGCAGAGAGATAAAAGGACCAACGGACACAGGCAGAGTTGGGTGGTGGGGTGAACAGCCTAGGGATTGAACAGCGTCATGTTCTGCAGCCCCAGACGGGTGATTCATACCAGCTTCATCACTGGCAACAGACAGGACATCCAGGCCTTTATTACCTCCATCCATCACCATCACTTCATCAATCTGAGCTCCTGTGAGCCAGCTCTCCAACCAGTCCCAAAACACCAATCCAAACGTGCTGCTGGACAGAGATTTACACCCACCCACTAACATCCTCTGCCCCTTTTGCTTTAACACACACATAAACACACACAAAAAGCAAGAGAGATGAGCTTATGTGTCAACTTTAGCCACATACACAATCACACTGGGTGAGACAGAAAAAAAGGGTGTGTGTAAAGGCCATTGTGCATGGTGTGAAGCTGTTTCCCTAAGGGCGTCTAGCTGACAGGCTATCCTACATTGTGAAAGCCACTTACACTCCAGCCACATCACACCACCTGCTGCAGCTGACCACTGTGTCAGAGAGACATATCATGATGGATACACTAAACTGTGGGAGAATTCATTAAATCACTCCCACTGCCCTTGACATAAAGAAAAGTATAATCTCTTCCCACACATGCATAGCACCAGACTTGATTTTCTTTTAGCTGGACACTTTTACAGTCTAATGCAATCAATACTAGAGTCCTGCAATAAATGCTTCCTTGACACTGTCAGAGTGATGTTGAAGAAACACATTGCTTTATATTTTAACAAACAAGGGTGGCATTTAGTCTGCATTTTATCTTTTTATAGAGTTGTGCATCAATGCCTATGCCTCATTACCATCCCACCTCCCTACATTGTCTCAAACCAGTCTACTTCCTTTGTGAATGTTAATGAATGTGAGCCTATTCCAGCAGATACTCCAAGATAATAACAAACCTATTAAGAGGATGTTTATTAATCAACCTTTTTGTAAAGTGAGAACAAGCTAAAATCACAACCCTGACACAATTTTACTTTATAATGTTTATATTATTCTACTGAATCAGTGTTAAGTCCACTTTTGGTTTTGCTTATATCTCTGTTTTGGTCTCCACAAACTCCTTTTCAGTCAGGATGTTTATCATGTTTCACACTTCTGAAATCTGATTTAATTATCATAATTAAAATCAAAATAAATTTGCAAATTGATTTAGAAAAAATACAGAAGCATTAAATTTACATGAGTATAATATTTGAATCCTTTATGATGACACTTGTTGAGCTCTGGTGAATCTTACTTCTCTGAGTGGTCCTTGAGATGTTCCCACAAACATGGCTAGAGCCAATTAGTGCCTAATCACATTTATCTGGCATAATTTGAAAAGGTACAAACACGTTTATATAACATCTCATACATGAAAGTGGTGTATGTGTGCAAAAATCAAGCCATTAGCTTAAGGTATTTTCTTTAGACCTTTTAGACAAGATAATGTCAAGGGACACATATCTGGCTTCCGAGCCAAACAGTTATCGGGGATGAAAGGCTTTTCTAAGACGGGTAAAAGAAATGAACCAATGGTCACAATTAATGAAATCCAGATCTCCCTTGTAAGATAGGAGAACCTTACAGAAGGACAACCATTGCTTTGACTCTTCACCAATCAGGCCTTTATGGTAGAGTGACCAGGCAGAAGCCACTCCTCAAGAGGAAACTACTGTAATAGTTGTGGAGTGACCCTGTCAGAGTCTGGACCTGAACCCAGTGGAGTATTCTTGGTGAGATCTGACAATGGCTGTGCACTGATGCTCCCCATCCAATCTGGTGGAGATTTTTTCTGCAAAGATTAATAGAAGAGACCTCCATAGCGAAGATGTGCCAAGCTTATAATTTCAAAGCAAACTTGAGGTTGCCATTATTTTAAAAAAATGTTAAACAAGTAGCGAGAGAATGATTCGAGCAATTACTGTAAGAAATTATATATTTCAGTCTTTTTATTTTTACTAAATCTACACAGCTCTCAAAAAGTGGAGAATTGTGTTTAAATTGAAGAGAAGTTGCAGAAAACTTGAGTGTCTGAAAGATAATGTCAACACTGCAAATACTGATTTATCGTATTTGAGCATAAGTTGGGAAACTGTAACTAATCTGAAAATAACTGATGAGCATGATGAGACTTTACATCTCAGGTTGGAAAACCAAAAGAAACACTAGAGCAGAAGGGTAGCTAGGGTCATCAGTCTCTCTACATTACACAGTCATTTGATTGTTATAAAATATTGATCATATGGCTTCATGATACAATTTCTTATGTCAGCTTATAAGCAGTTTTCCCATTAATGTCAGTGTTTGTTTGGAACTGTTTCAGGTCTGCTGAGGTAAAAAAAGAGAAAACTCTGTTTGTTTATAATATTAAATTGTCTCATGATTAATATTCTGTTCACAGATATCCTCCTAGTCTGCATTTTTGCTGTAAACATCGTCAGCTAAATAAATCATTGCTGAATTAGTGCTGTATTTTACCTAAAAACTTTGGGGAGAGAAATATCTACTCTACTGGGCCACCTTCAGGCAATGAAGGGGATGTAAAGGACAAAGAGAAAACCAATCACTTTTGGACATTGTGTCATACTGATTTATGGCCACTATTATACAATCCTCTACCTATTCCGTACACCCAAGTACACAGACCTTTGTCATAGTATATGATGTGACACAGTGGGTGTCATTAGAGAGTATGAATATAGCCAACTTGGGGGGAGATAAATAAATGTACTGCACAGAGAAACATTTCACTCTCGGCCTTGTTAAGTTATTGATCTGTACCCCGCACAGTGTTCCAGCAGTGACTTTAATTTATCTAAAAAAAGAGAGGAAAAAAAAAAGAAAACAGTTAAATACACAAAGATTTTGGCTTTTTTGAGCTTACATTTTATCTTCCAGTGCTTAGAATAAGAAACTGTTGCTGCAGGGAGTAACAGACTTTCTCAGAGATGTTTACCTGCTTGGCCACAATATGATAAGTGATGACAGGAAAGGGAGATAAAAGGGACGGGCAAAGGAAGGGGCTTAACAGAGGGAGAAAAGGGAAGACACTTAATGTAAGCGTCCATCAGCATGGGGATGTTTGGGCAATGGTGGTTTCCATGGTGACAAAGTGAACAGCAAATAAAACCAAGAGAGTCACATTTTGTGCTTTTTTCGGGGAACTTGAGTTGAAAATCTGGTTTAACAAATACCTCCTCAAGTGTTTTATTAAGATATATTCACATTGTTTTGTTCACAGTCTGTTGGTGTGTGTTTGTGTGATCCCTCTGTGTGGGTTTATATGCATCAGGATGTAGGATATTACATTCACACCCTCACAGGCGGATATAAATAGTCAAGCCGGAATACAGGGGAAACTGAATAATAATTTGTTTCACTGGCAGCTATTCAAACTTACAGGCTGTCAAACTAGCGTTATGCAGAGCAAGCAGAACGCACCATCTCAGAGCAAATATTTGGTGTGAGGCACAATAAATTCAATCTGCAACTTATTTTTTGCTTATACAGAGGAGATTTATTGTGGTGCAGATTGGAGATCATGACACAAATCGCATCACTTCATCTCATATCTGCATTTTCTTTGAGATCAGTGGCTGTTCTAGTACCACTCATTTGTCATTCAAATGAGTGAGTAAATGACTGTGCATGCTTTGTTTTGGTGCTGTATCACTCATCTTTGTCATATGCACCTACTGTATGTGTGTGTGTGTGAAGGGGTTATCTCTTCCTCATTCAAGTCATGTCACAGGCCAGACACTCCATTGTCAAGAGAGGCTTTCATCTGCTGACTTCAGATGTGCCTGTCATCCAGTCCAATTATACAGAGAGAAATAGGTATTGTTACACTCTGGGGATTGATTCAAGACAAAATAGAAAAGTAAAGAGAAATCTACAGTCATCTACAGCCATGCACCGCTTGCTTGGAGTCACACACACTCTTGCTCGCACACACAGATTCAAAATCACAAGGACGAGCAGCTCCAATCTCTGAGTGATAACAAGTCCTTACAAGGTAACGCGGCCTCACTTGTGCCTGCAGTGGGAAGTGTCTGGCCAGTGGGTTACAGTAATTTAAAATGGTGAAGGATTGAGTGCTGCGCCTCCACCTCAGCCTCACTGTCGGGGTGATAGACCCTCTTTTTATGGAGATAACTGCAGGTTGATGGAGCAGCTGAGCAATACAGGGTTTAACAACGACTTCAACCTGCTGTTGAGAGCAACTCAGAACCACTCAAGCATCAGTCAACACTGCTGACATGAACAGTCTTGTCTCACCACTTTCTACGTTTTTCTTCCTGCTCTTTTGATTCCTCCCTGCTCTCTCACACCAAAACCAGAATGGAAGTCAAAAACCACCACTTACCTTGGACCACTCATGGGGAACAACTCCAGTTTGCGTAATATCATCCTGCTACAGGAATCACGTGATGCTGCACTGCCATTTTAGTCATTATTTAGCATTCGGGAGGTGTTTACAGCAGATGCAATTGTTGTGTTAAGACTGGTTCCAAAAAAGTTTTCAGGTTGTCTTCAAGGCTTCCTTTAGTTGCTTTTATCAGGGTGCTGAATGACAAAGAGGTGACAGTGTAGTTGAGCTATGCTTGAAGGATTCATCACCTCTTCCATAATTTCATTAAATATGTTTGTTTATACACAAGAGCTGTGACAGCTCAAGATGGCAGATGTCTCACTTTAGACAATCCCCTTATGTGTAGTCAACCCTGCATCTCAGCAGAGCCTCCAGTGTCCTTGCTCCTGAATCAGATTCACTGGTGTGGAACTCAGCTGGCTGAGATGCTGGAGGGCATGGGGAGAAGGGATTTGCTTCTTGGTAAGTCTTTTCTCTCTGCAGATTCCTACTGGGCCAAAAGAAGAGATTTAACTCACGCATACACCCTTTAAATTGGCACACACACACACACACACACACACACACACACACACACACACACACACACACACACACACACACACACACACACACACACACACACACATTTTTTCTACATTTTGGGGGACTTAGAAAGTCGTTGACACAATGCATTCCACTGCTTACCCCCTGTCAAATCAAAGACCGACAATTTAACAATGTCACCATTTTCATTTTCACCAAAGGCTAAACAAAAAATTATAAGAGGCAGTCTTGTGGTTCTATCATGAAAAAACACCAGGGATGCACATTTAATATACATCCCCACATTTTCATGAAAAAGCTGATTGCTGTTGACTGCAATCAACTTTTTGGAAAATTAGATGACATCAACTGGTGGCAACAGCCAATATTTAACTGTTGTGTCTCAGATGTGTTGCATTGAGTTTAACCTGAAACTGACAAGATTTATGACCTTTAATTTTATTGGCCACAAAATGATTTTGCCATGCAAATATTAAATAGTCACTGAATTAGTATTGATTTAACAGATTGAAAAAAATATTTTGAAAGTGAAAGTGATCCTCCTGCTGTGAACATTTCTTTTAATACATTTGTACCAAAGAACTTGTGCTCGATCAAAGTCATTGTGATGCAATAACAAGCTAAAGTACTGTTCAGTCTCCTTTTGGAAACAACTAAAGTATATATATATATATATATATATATATAGATATATGTATGTATATATATATATATTAAAAAGTCAAACACAATGTTATGTATACATCGTAATAATTTTTTGTTGAATGTATTGAGCTGACACTACCTTTGTTATCCTGGTGTGGTCCGGTATCGAAGGTAAAAGAGCAGCCAGCACAGACAGGTTAAGCGTACTGACAGACAAGTTTTTTTTTAGAATTAATGAATGGCAAATTGAAGACATCAGGGACAGCAGGACAGATAGGGTGCTCCAGCAGGCTAGGTAGCTAGCTAGGTAGCTACTACACAATCCTGCACACCAACACTGCAAACAAAAAAAAAAAGTCACACACCCTAAAAGAGGCAAAGCACACAGGACTAACTGCACAGCAATTGGTACACTGCATACTGGGGGATTCACTATTACATCACCACTTGGACTACAGCCACAAGCAAGTCAAACCACCTCTGTTGCTAGCGGAAGGCACAGCGCTGCCCAACCAAATGGCTGTCGCTTTAAATAAGCGCCCATTGCAGATGGTGTCAATTACTTCAAAACTTATTAAAATAATTTACACACAATATAATCTAAAATCTTTTGACTTATCCTGCTCAGTCTGGCGACAAGACCCCCCAGTGGGGTCTATGCATTGGAACCTCCCACAGGGCCGGGATGAATGGGATCTTGTCAGGATGAACCATTGAAGGCAGGGCAGATTAACTTTGCAGGTTGGATGTTGTTGGATACTCATTGCTCCCTGACTTGGTGCTGGGGGGACTTCAACATTTACATGTGCAATGACAGTGAGACCTGGAGGGGCGTGATTAGAAGGAATGGCCTTCCTGATCTGAATCCAAGTGGTGTTTTTGTTTTTGTACTTCTGTGCTTGTCACAGATTGTTCAAGCATAAGAGTGTCCACATGTGCACTTGGCTCCAGAACACTCTAGGCCACAGTTCGATGATTGACTTTGTAGCCGTATTGTCGGACATGCGGCTGCATGTCTTAGACATTCAATTTTAAAGCGGGGCAGAGCTGTCAGTTGATCACCACCTGGTGGGGAGTTTTGGGGGGGGAGTGATGGGGGGGGGGGGGGGGGGGGGGGGGTGCATCATCAACTATGTACACTGTGGATGGGGTGCTACTGACCTCAACTCTACTGCTACTGACCTCAACTCTGGATGTTGTGTGTTGGTAGAAGGAATACTTTGAAGACCTCCTCAATACCATCGGCATGCCTTCCGATGAGGAAGCGGAGTCTGGGGTCTCAGGGGTGGACTCTCCTATCTTCCGGGCTGAAGTCGCTGATGCGGTTAAAAAGCTCCTTGATGGCAGGGCCCAGGGGGTGTATGAGATCCTCCCAGAATTCCCTAAGACTCTGAAAGCTCTGGGGCTGTTTTAGCTGACATGCCTCTGCAGCATAGCGTGGACATCGTGGACAGTGCCTCTGGAATGGCAGACTGTGGTGATGGTTCCCCTCTTCACGAAAGGGGACATTAGGGTGTTCTCCAACTACAGAGGAATCACTCTTCTCAGCCTCCCTGGTAAAGTCAAATCATCGAATCTCAGATTAAGTAGGAGCAGTGTGGTTTTTGTCCCAGTCATGGAATAGTGGACCAGCTCTACACCCTCTTGGTAAGGGCATAGGAGTTTGCCAAACCGGTCTACATGTGCACAAAGCACATGTAGACCGGCGTTCGATCATGTCCCCTGGGGACTCCTATGGGGGTTGCTTCGGAAGTATGGAGTACCGGCCCCCTTGTGCGATCTGTTCAGTCCCTGTATGACTAGTGCTGGAGCTTGGTCTGCATTGCCATTTTCCTGGTTGATTGGCATATACTCAGTGGAATGGCATACACTTGGTTTATGTGCATGTGTATCACAGAAACTACAAATGACCCATTAGTTCAGCATTCCACTGTCTGCTCAGAGATCATGTTGGAATACAGCCAGCTGTGAAGCTACTAGCAGTTAGTTTTGTGTTTATATTGCATATTAATCACACATTGCTCAAGTGCATCTGTTGTATGACAAAAGCTTGAAGGAAAATTTACTTGAAAAACCCAGATGAAGTGTATGAAACTGTACTTATAATGTGGTTTTTTCTTTTTGCAAGTGAGGTTGTGATGTAGTTCAAACACATATTGTAGCATTGACTTATTAGCATTGAATATGTAATATTTAACGTTAAATAATACTAAGCTAAATTAAACATCACTGTAACTTATCTATCAAAAAGCATAGCTCTTCATAAACTGTACTCTTTCTGTGTATTCCACCTATCAAAATGACATTCATAGCCATGCAGTTTTGATTAAGTACTCAAAACCAACAGACAAGGCTATGGTATGCTATTCTGATGGAACATTGGCTATAAGTCTGATTTGTTTTCAGTAAGGACTGGACTCTGCCAAAACTGCCCTTTGTTTATAACTTTTATTGACAGAATATCTAGGTACAGCAAAGGTCTTGAGGGGATCCAGTTTGAAGTAGCCCAGTGTGAAGTGGTTGGAGTGAGAATCAGTACTTCCAAATCCCAGACCATGGTCCTCAACTGGAAAAAGGTGGAGTGTCCTCTCCAGGTCGGGAATGAGATCCTGCCCAAGGTGGAGGGGTTTGGTCTTCACATGGACTACTGGGCTTTTAAATCAAAAAGGGTTGCAGTGAGGTGAGAAAAATGGGTAAAACACAGAACACACACATCTGTTTTCCTGTCATCAATCTCCCAACTCCACCCAGGTTGTTTTGAAAGTGATAAATACAGCCATTTATTGTCCATAATTAATAATTTATTACACGCAGTGCACCACAGATTTAGATTAGGTGGTATTTTATCTAAGTGATAGTTTTACCTTCCAAGGTCATTCTGAATATTTTTCATTATCCTTTTGGGGTTAATATCAGCACAGCAGTTCTGTAAGTTACCTCTCGTGACTGAATGATAGTGTTGAGTAGGAAATAAAACAGAAATGCATGAGGTGTTTTTGGCTAATTAAGTAATCTGTTAAGACTGCCATATGGCTTAAGATGCAATATGTTCCCACAGTTGGTGAAAATTTAAATAGCAGAGGAATAAATACCTTTTTGAAAGGTGTTAAATGGTGCAGCCCCACACAGTAGAGAAAGACTGAATTTCCCTTAGAAGATAAGGCATAAATTGGTTTCCCTTTGTTTTGTTTTGTAAATGAAAAAAGAAAAATAACTGGCAGCCCCCACAATCAGCACTCAGCAAAATGAGTAATACATTAAAGATTCTCATAAATAATCTCAGGAATCAACATCTACTATTGTTAGTATCACTCTTGGAGTAACAATGTTGTCTTCTTTGCTGGGCTCCTGCAAAGCTACGAGTCTAAAGTTAAACAACTAACTGCTGATAGCCAATGAAAACAAAACAGAAAAGACTTTCCCTGATGCAGAAAACTGTTTGTGTGGACTTATTTTCCTTTTCTCCTTTTGTAGTGAATAAATGTAAGTGAACCAAGTTATCTCGCTGTCATCCCCCTCCTTTCTCCCTCCCTACGCCTGTCTTTCTCCTCTGTGTGTCTCTGAAATACACACATACTCTCTTGCACAAAGGAGGGAAAGTGTCACTATGGAAACAAGGAGGCGAGATTCTAAAAGCTACCTCTTGAGACGAGAGTTAAGACAACAAAAAGAAGTCCACTGTGTGAATGGCAAAAAAGCGGCAATATACAGAGCATACATCTCTCTTCTGTTCTGATGTTGACCGGCTGTCATTGAGCTGCCTGTCAACACTTTTACCTTCATCCAGCTGTTTTTGCCTTTACCAGAATGTATATGCATGTGTACTTTCTTGTTAGTGCTTTTGAATATACTCTGTGTGAGTGTAATGCTGTGGCTGCAAATAAATGCATGTGGCTCTGTGGGCAACTGTGTGTGTGTGGTTTGGGTGTAATATGCACCACACATTTCTTTAATAGGGCTAATCCATTTTAATCCCACCTGCCACAGTTACCTTACAATGATGAATGTAAACCTAAATGGGTTGAGACGCAGAGAAATGCCCGTGGGAGACAAAGGAAGAGGCTGGGAGGTAGATTTAAGTCTCTATATGTGTGTGTTGGTCTTTATGGATGTGTGCGTTGGTGTGTTTGTGTGCTTTTGAACCTGTGGTTTCTGCAGTGGGTTTTTGTTTTCCCCCTCCCTGGTCTGTTGGAGGCTATTTTCTGTGGGTCTACAGGGTCACTGCTGTCCTTAGTGATGTCTCCTTCAACTGTAATCAGCACCATGGACAGCAACACCGATCTCCTTCGTTACAGGCACCACAGCAGGCATTCATCTCAATACACTCAGAAGAGGCTCACTGTGCTTTGCTCCTTTCCCTTTTCATTCCTGCTGATCTAAAAGAATTGGATAGGTGAAAGCAGGCTGCCCATTAGGCTTTGTGTGCTCCTTGATCTTTCACAGGAATGGAAAGGAGATGCAGGGGGAAAGTGAAAGAAGGGAAGATAACTGTGAAGGATCTGCAGGCAACCACATCTATTAATAAAACCTCTGATGTAAAACTCCTGCTGGATAAGTTTCCTCTGTGCTAAGAGATTCACATGTTTGTCTATAAGGGAAAAAATACAACACAAGTCCAGGTGGATATTAATAGTATAGCACTTGTTACTGTGTATAGAGCCAGTTTGTGTCATTCACCTGTGGTGGCTTAAAAAAATAGCAGCATTATTTGGAAGCAATAAAAAAAGAGAGATTAAAAAAAGGAGTAGGGGAGGGAGAGATAGGAGGAGTATGCTACTGTATGTAGTATGAGGCTGAGTGAATGTGAGGGAGGGATAGGGAGAGTGAAAAACACACACACACAAACACGCACACACACACAGAGACACACACAGAGGGTGCAGATAGCGGGAGGGGAAAACCTCCTCTCTGAAAGGGATGATGTCAGTCTCTGCAGCTGAGCCCCGGTCCCTGACTCGACAGGGTGAAGACTCCCTCCTTCAGAAACACACTGGCAGCACAGACAAATCCACAAAGAGGGGAGAGACACAAGCAAACTGAGAGGGAGAGCCTGGTGAAATCCTTCAGGTACGTATGCCACATTATCACCCATCCATGAGTTCACTCATCAGTGTCTTTTGCTGCGTGCTGCGTGCTATTACGCTTTGAATTGCTGTCAGCAACTCAACTGTTTAAAGTATTATGTTTTCACAGCGTGTCAAACCAAACCTCGGGAGTGTGAGTGTTCAGTGTACACTTCTTCATCTCAGTCGGTGTGAATTTGTCTGGGTGTGTATATTTTAACGGGGGTGTGGATGAAGGAAGAGCGCTCTCTAAATGATGGAGCACATACACACATTAGTGGAAAGTTTTTAATGAAGAATAAAACTGCTGCATAAAGTCCTCTAGGGAGAAAAACATTTTCAATTATTCAAATTCACATCAGATACAGGGTCCCCAGAGCAGAGGGCATGTCAGAGAGATTAGACTACGGGGATTTTGTGTAAAGATAAAAACATCTACATTGAAAAAGAAGCTTTTTTGTCTGTTGCATCATGTTGGAAAGCTCTTCTTCTGCCTGCATAAGGGATTTGCTTGGTTAAAGCACTGCTTTCTGGGATAGTGGTCAGACAGGTGACATCGCTGTGGTGAGTCATCCTATAACATCTGTTACTGACATCTCTGTTTCTCACTTTGGAGCGCATATTTGCATATATAAAGAATAATGTTATAGCTAGAAGCTGTAATTAATGTCCTCCATCACATAAGTTCAGCCTATAGCATATGTTGTTTATTCTACATTGAAAATTGAAGTTCTCTTGTTGAGATTAGTTATGAATGTCACAGGTAGCCAAACAACAATACGTGCAGGGTCACATACAACACGCAACAGCATGAGATGACATTGATAAAGGATAAAATGGGTTTTTGTGTTAGAGAATATTGCACACCCAGTAACCTTTGTGTGTTTGTGTGTGCATCATTTTCTCTCTCTGTCTAACGAACTCCTTGGCCATCAGAAGAGGGGAGAAGCAGGTCACAGACACATTTCACCAGCAAATATCCATTTACACACTTAGGCTGTTGGCATGTCACTCAATTAGTCACAGCGTGGATTACACTCCATGAGGGGCTCGAGGAGAGAATCACAGTGGAAAACCAATTTTGTGCCACATCAAATGTCAGGGTAGATCCTTCAGATTCTCTGTGATAACCACAGAGACAGTGGGAGGGGAAGCTGAAGGAGCACAATGTGGAAGTGGAGGAGGGGAGAGGATGAAGGTTGTGTTGAACAAATAAAGACGGCTGGAGGGGTAGAAACCGAACCCTACTGGACATACAGGTCATTTCTTGGTGGTCTATGCACAATGCTGCAAATTAATTTCCCCTACTTGCTGATTTGTTGTCGATATAAATTTACTTAATTGGAATAAAGCAGGGAAAAACATATACAAGTAGAACTTTATGGGCAGTTTCTTTAATCAAATTCAGCAATAACAGAAATTACAATGTTTGCATGTAGCAAACTTTTGTTAAAATGAGTTGTGTTTCTTCTGAGAGGCTAGCAGCAGCTCTGGACACACCTGCTGCTGGATGCAGTGCTGAACTCACTGCAGACACACACCAACAAGCTTTCATTTGTTTGCATAGCCCCTGCAGAGCAACCCCATTTATTTCCGTAAACCTGGAACATCAAACAGGTACTTTTAGCTATTGTGTACAGCCTGTTCCCTCTCTGGTGCTGACTGAAATGACAAATGGTTGAGCAGATAAAGGCTCCTTTGGCAGTAAGAGGCCACAGCTTCCTAGTGAGAGGCCATTAATTTGGAAATCCAAAGCGTGCTTGGCATTGCTTTAATGTTTTGTCTTCCCATATTACCATTTCTCCACAGTGATATATTCTTTATCTGCTTATTTGCTATGTAATTCATTTTGATGTTGCTACTGCCCTCATCCCTTTGACTAATATTTCAGGTTGCAGTTTTGTGGGAATCCCTGCAAAGTTTTCTCATATTTTATGGTTTTAAGCGAGATGCTACAGACAAAAACATTTCGGACTAAAGAAAGAAAACATCCACAATCTCAATAAAGCTGTTTATTTTATACACTTTGTTGCTTGGAAACATACAATAATCACATATTTGATTGGATTTAAATTTGTGCCTTGATAAATATTTTTTCAGTCTTTGATCACCCCAGGGAGACATGTTTATACTGAATTATTCATTCACATTATCACTATTGAACACAAATGATTTCAGATACCATCCTAGTGGAAATCACGATTTTCCCCCTTGTGTGTGCTGAAAGGGATGCTAAATAATTTCTTCCCTTTTTTACAACAAATACCTCCCCATCCATCCATCTATTTATCTCCTTGTGATGGCTGTAGCCTCACATTCCTATGAGAGGTGACCCAAGCAGCCCCTCAGCCCGTGTGTCATTACCGCTGACCACTAGCCCATTTCTATCTGCCCCTGATCTCATGACCTCCCAGAGAGGCAGCCAGCAGCATGCTCCAGCATGGGGCGGGAGGAGGGAGCAAAGGGGAGATAGGAGAATAGAAAGTGAGGAGATGGAAAGAGAAGGACTGAGAAAGAAGAAAGTGCGATGGGGAGCAGTGGGATGAGGAAAGCAGGTGAATGACTGAGATAAAGAATGGAAGAGGAAAATAAGGAGATTCAGAAGCAAAAATGGAGAAGGGAGGAGAGATGCTGAAATGGAAATTGATGGTGAGGTGAGAAGAAAAGCGAGAGAGAAGGACGAGCAGGAAAATGAGGGTGGCGGCTGAGGAAAATAGATGGAGGAAAGAAGGAGAGAGATCAGATGAGGCAGGGAGGGAGACTTAGAAATGCAGAGAGAGAGAGTGAGAGAGACAAAATGCTATTTCAAGACCATACTTACTGATAATGTCACTCTACTTCAAAGTGCAAAGCGTTCCTGTCATGCTCCTGCATAACTGTGCCCCTGGAGAATTTCCTCATAGATCAGATGATAAAAGGATGCCTGACAGTAGGGTGCGTGGGGCTCCTGCTCACCCTGTGTGACACATTCTGTGCTAAATTTTGACAAAATACACTGAGGTCTCTACTTTAATTCTGTCTTAATCAACCACAGCTCCTGACCGGTCGCCCTGGGGGAAAACCTCTGGTGCAGAGAGAGACCGAGAGCACTACAAGGTTCAGGTAAAGTCATGGTGCATTTAAGAATAAGACATCAGCCTTACATTTTTCTTTAAGTTAATAATACACAATGAAACCAATGAGCACAAATGAAGGCAAAAATAGATCTAAAATGGCAAACCTTTAAATCCGTAAAAAGCACAGGTCACTGTTATTCACCTTTTATTATAATTGCTCAGTTTGACATGGTAATCATTGGCGTTTAACTTTCATGTCTTGATGGCTTTGACGTCACTTAAGTCATCAATCATGCAGCTCTGAGGCACCATGCTCAGGAATGGATCCTGTGCCTGCCAACATTCTTGCAGTATATTGAATTTAATCTCAGCTTGCATGGAGAATGAACATTGCATCATCCTGTCTAATTAAAAGTGTAGCTAGACTTAATTTGGACAAAGAAACTTTGGAAAAGGCTTAGATATTACTGATTCCTCCTTAACTAGGTAGAGTTTATGAGATTGAGCTTCTTTCAATATTTTTCTATATTTAAACGACTAATTTGTGCCGACAAACTAATGTGCATTATCACTGCCTGGCAAGTCTTGTCTAATTTATGTTAGCATTTATAACAGATGCCTGTCTATGCCCTTCATTCTGACCTCTACTTTATACTGTGAGGGGATTCAGAAATTGGTTAAAATGACGAGAAGGAATAAAACAAGTTTTCATGATCAACAAAGTCAGTGAGGTACTTTAAGTAATCAGTGAATGCTCTGTAAATCACTGACATCATGCAATGTCAATTACAACCCTCTCATACAGACACCTGTGGATTTCACGAGTCAGGTGTCAGCTTCTTCACTGGAAAAGCAAACTAGAGCTGCTCTGATTAATTACATGTTATCATGGTAATAAACAGACAAAAATCAGCGTGTCAGAATTGTAGCTCCCTTTGAGAAAAGCTATTATTGTAGAAGAAAAGATGGTCCATTACCAGACTTATACTGTTTCTAACTGTAAGTGAAAATATGTATATCTAAAGATGTGCTTTCAGATTCGTTGGCATGTGAGATGGGTTTGTAATTACATTTCAACTAGTTATCTAGTTATATTTGAATATACTTATTACTAAAATAGCATTTTTAAGCACATAATTCTTTATACCTTGCATTATTTGCTCAACACAAAAATGTTTAATGCACTTTTTTCAGTGATCCTATTTATTTGAATAGCATCACATTTATTTATAGTCACATAAAAGATCCAGCTGCAACAATGGACTACAAGACTTTTGTCAAAGAAGTGTGCATGTAAAATGATTCTCAGTGTTAAAACCATTTTTGGTAAAAGATCATAAATGAGCTGAAAATAAGGGGGTTTCTGTAAGATTTTTTTTTACCTTAACAAAATTCCTTCCTGACAGCTGTCTGCTTTCAGAAAACCGAGTGTGAATTTTTATATTTGGCTTGCTGTTCATGACTTGAACTGGACCATAACAAAGGTCAAGACATAACACGCTTGCCAACAAACCAGCAAGACTTTCAATTTTATCCTCCTGGAGAGAAATTGACACAGCCTGAGGTCTGTAATTCTCCATTTATACTTGCTTTATTTTCTGTTGTCACTGAGTCCAAAAATATGGTGTTTGTGGTTGCTGCCAAGCCAGTATTCCCTCTAAATTAATTAGAGGAGTTATTTCAACAATACTGTGGCTATGTTTCCATCACACTCCCTCTGAATAAACATGCAGACTGATGGTTATGTTTACAGAAAACAACAGTGTTTGTAACACAAGTGAGCACCACAGATTTTAGATATAGTAACCACATTTCCATATGTATAAATCTGTTTTGATGGTTGCATAACTGTGTATATCATGTGGAAAAGGTCTCAATCAGTCAGTCCGGATAAAGTTTTACATTGTTTTTTTTTTTTGCCAGAGCCGAGCTTCAGTCCTTGTCAAAGAAAATAATCTGTCTGTCTTTCTTCTTTCTGCTCCTTTTCTCAGGTCTCATGATAATTCATTGGGAGATGTAAAGACTACTCCTCTTTGTCTTCCCTGAGTGTTTCTACATGTATACCACAGTGTAATATGGCTTTTTATTCCTATGTGATGATGAAAAATGTTCATGTAGGAACAGAAGCCATTTTACATGTGGTGAGAGAGCAACATGACAGACGTGAGAGCTCCTGGCCGCCTGCTCAACTGTGCTTGTGGAGACAGACATATGGTTGTATGAATGTATCTGTCTTTTGTTAAATGTTTCCCTGTAGTAAAGATACATTTATGCTCATCTTTCAGATGATGAGTGAGCTCACTGAAGTGCTCATCTGAGGGGGAAAAAATGAAGTCAGACCTTGTTGTGTGTGCACCTGTTTTTTGCCTCCAGGCACAAGCTGCTTCCACTGCTTCTACTGTTTGATGCATGTGGTGACAGATGCAGTCCGCAGGGAAGCAGGAACATTTGCAAAAACATTCCATGAACAAAGGAAGAAAAGAGCGAGGAGAGACCAATTCAGATCTTTAATGACCAACTGTAAAACAGGCACTTAGTGAACCACTGTACAACTTGCAAGAGGTGCTGCATTCCCATTCTTTTCAATTTGATTCATTTTGCACATTATTAAAATAAAACTTTGTCATGAAGCATTACACCAAAACAATAATCTACCTACAATATAATACAATATAAGATACATACAGTATAAACAAGATAAAGCACCTTTGTTGTCCAAGTAAATACTATTAATAATTAAACATTTGGAGTTAAAGACACAGATTAATGAGTTTTTAATTTGTGTGTGGTATTATCAGTGCAAGGGAAGAACTCCAAATACAGGTCTTGGGACTGTGATGTCCTTGTATGCACCTGAGTTTATAAAACAGAAGCTTTCCTAATTATGAGTTCTATCAGCCTACATGTGACTTGGATGGTTTGCACAGTATATTCAATAAAGTACAGAAAACCAGTAAAAACAGTTGGATGTGTGTACTGTAACTGCTACAGATCTCATGTTCCCTTCTGAGGACATTAGCATTCACATTACAATTCAACACAATGTAGCACCAGGTAATGTTTATACAAAAGGCTAATAATGATGAATGTCAATGCAGTACAGTAAAGTTTAAAAAGTACAACGTGAATATGTTGGAAGCATGTATAGAAGGTGCACAGACAATAGTCCAAGTCAGTTATGACATCATTCTGGTCCTTTTGGAAAAACAGTTAATCATGTAATGAAGGGAAAATGAACATGCATTTCTTAAAGGAACATACGTAACTGTGTTTTCAAGTATTCTTTTTTTGTCTCCTTTAGGTAAATGAAAAATAATCTCTCAAAAGTTCAATGATTTCCCCAACCAAAATATTCATTTTTAACCCAAAACTCATATCTGCCATTCGCCCTCACATTTGTGTAATAAAAATACATGTACAAAGAAGACATAAAGTGACTATGTAAGTATTTAAAGATAGCATTTCACAGAAAAGAGCTGTGCAATCTCATTCACCATAATAAATTCTCTTAAACATTTATAACTGTGAAAATGTACAGTCTTTTATTCACAGATCCCTTTTTTCCCCCCTCAGTTAATAGATTCTGATGTGTCCTTCCTCAAAGGAATCTTAAAGCTAGTGAGTTTTTGGCCAAAGAGCTGACTCAGAAGATTGTTCTGGGACTCTGCTGTCCTGTAGGAGTGACTGTCCATTGACCGAACCCCCATCTTTGGCTTTGGTTTATTCAAATAATTGTTCATAGGAACTGAAGACACTTTAGATACAGAAGGATGCAGAGATCTCCCCAGAGGTCCCTTTCTGGCTTTATAATCCCCGTTCTGAGAGGTAACAATTTCAGTTTTCTTTTGGGCACAGCTGTCAAGCAAACTTCTCTTTTGCTGCAAACTCAAGTTTACAGTCTTGCACTTGGAAACAATTTTGTTGCTAACAACATCATCCCTTACTGAGGACAGCACAGGGTACTCAGTGGCTCCATCTGACTTCCTTTGCAAAGAGGTATTTGCACACTTGCTCGGGCGAAATTTCTTTTTGACTTTGGAATCAACAACAAAGTTCTCTTGCGTGGCTGGAGAGGAAACCCGTTGCAGAATGTGTGGGGATTTCATGTCCCTCCTCTTCTTCTGTGGTTTCACAGAGTCCTTGTCCTCATTTGAGGCCGAAGTGCTAAGGGAAAGCTTTGAGTGGAGGACTGGAGTGGATTCTGTACCCTTTATGCTGCTAGTTGTTGTGCAGTTTTTGGTGTTGTCAGTTGTTGATGCTAGGGAAACATTATCTTTAATCTGACTGCTACTTTCCAGCTCAGTGCAATGAGATAATACCTCCTGCACACCGTCATTTACAGACAACGTGTGATCCCACTGCTCATCATCCCTTGGCTGGCTCATCTCATCAACAGCTAATTCATGCTTTGCAGACTCAGGTGTCTCTAAAAGGATTTGATTTTCTGTTAAGCTGAAGAAAGAGTTCTCACTAGCTGGAGGCAAATCCGTTTTCCCTTCAGTTTCAGTAGTGTCACCTTCCTTTGCTTTAAATATCTCTTCCTCTGCGCCACTACTCTCTTTAGATGCTGCCCACGACATTGACTCCTCTCTCATACAGACTGATTCATTCTCCTTTTTCACATCACATTCTTCACTAACTGATTTTCTATTGCCCTCCTTATCAAGATTAGGCAAAGGAGTCTGGTCAGTTTCCTCTTCCTTGGGTGTAACAGATGTTGATGAGCTCAGATGAATACATTTCTCCAATTCTACAAGTAGTTCAGAGTAGTCCTCTGCAATATCCTCAGTCTTCACATTTGTATTATTTGTATCACTGTGGTATTCATTTGAGATCGTCTGTGTGGAGTCGTCAGCTGTGGACACTGAGGGTTTTGAAGACTGTGTGTCAGCGCTCTGATTTAAGTGTAGAGAGCTCACACTGGCAATGCCGCTGTCTGAGCTGTTTTCTGGCAGGCTGTCAGAGAGAATTCTCCTTTTCTTACTTGCAGGTGAATCACATTCATTTTCTTTGGACGCAGATACTTTGACAGGTCTAAGAACGCCTCGGAATTTGAAGATTTTGTTCCCTCCTGACAGGTGCTTTTCCATGTGACGATCAAACTGCTCTTTCTTAGAGAAGGTGTAGTTGCAGGTGCTGCAGATGAAGGATTTTTTAATCACATGCATTACATCAGCACACAGCTCACAGGTGTAAAGGGTGGTGTGCTTTGAATCCAGCTCATCCACCTCCTCATGGGCACTCTTCAGATGCTCTTTGAGCTCCTGGGCCTCCTGATAAGAGACAGGGCATTTGTGACACAGGAAAATCTTCTCTAAATTGTGGACCACCAAATGTCTCTGGAGTTTAAATGGTTTTGGGAACTGTTTCCCACAGTGGTGGCAGTCTCTTGAGGGGTCTTTGCAGTTGGGATGCATCTCCACACTTTTGGGTGTCTCTGTTTTGTGAAGGACCTCAAGTGGGGTTAGTGTGTTCTGCTTTCCACTTGCTCCACTGCTGCTTTTAGTTTTGTGTAGCTTTGGCTCAGCACCTTCTGAGCTTTTCCCCTCGATCGCAGTGACGTCTGCAGATGCTGCTTTTTCCTGTTCTTTAGTAGTTTTGCTGGACTCTCTGTTGGCTTTGGTGGAGCGGTGCTGCATGATTGAGGAGAGGAAGTTCTTCACCGCTGTCTCTTGCATAAAGCAGCCTGAAATGCCTAACATAGAGCCTTGAGTCTGACCTCTCCTGGCAAACTGAGTAGCGTGCTCTCGTAAGTGTTCATTGTACATCCACACATCTGATATCTCCTTCAGGCACATTCCACAGGTCCAGATACCTGTCTTGTTCTTGGCATGTTTCTCCCTCAGGTGGTCTCTCAGTTGCTCTCTGGAGCTGAATTTGCGCTGGACGCACATATAACACGTTGGAGGTGGAGAGGGGTTGTGGGAGAGTTTGTGAAAGTTCAGCTCACCCAGGGTGAGGAACCAAGTGAAACACACTTTGCACTTGTACTGCTTATCTTTGACCTTTAATCCCCCATCTTGCCGTTTCCGGCCTCGCCGCTCTGTGACTTTCTTTGACTTGTCATCATCTCTGCTCTCCAGATCTGTACTTTCAAGGGGAGGAGCTACTGAGATATCTTTATCTGAATCAAAGAACTGAATCTCAGGAAGCTGAAAGGTGGTGTTGATGTTTTGGATGTCAATGCTGTGGAAGGTTTGGCCTCCATCTGCAACACGTGGCTCAACGGTGTACGGAGCAGCTGGTGAAGGCAGAGGGCAGGGCACAGTTGGCACTTCTGGCTTACAAATGTTAGATTCAGAGCCCGCTGTTGAGCAGGCATCAAATCCACTGGGTCCATTCCAAACAGTTGTAGATTTATCAACACTTCTTTCCAATGGATTTAAAGGGTTGTTGCCAAGCTCTCTGATAACCTCATGAACATCCTCCTGCTCACTTGGCTTAACCTCTGTCAATGGTTCACCATCAGCTTTTAAAGTGCTGTTGTGGCACATGTTCAACATGATGGCATCGTCAATGGAAATGGTCTCATATTCACAGTGGTTAGTTTGATTGTCACTAAATGTCTGCTCACTTTGAGCTTCCATGAACTGATCTTTATTTTGGATACAGGTTTCAGGAGGTACGTTGTCTGTGGTCACATCTGTATGAGGGGATAACTTCTGTCTTTTGTTTCTTTTGCTATAAACCCTGGGGCACTTTTTTCTTTTGGCATCCTCATCTCTGGGGAACAGCTGCGAGAATGTGGTGTCATCATCTAGTAAGGCTCTCAGCTCAGGGCTAATGCTAGGTGGACTGAGAGGGGAGGAATTCAAACAGGAGAGATGATGTACATTATCTGCAGGGCTCCTGTTTTTCTCACATTTTATCTCTGCTGACACTTTTCTAAGAATCTCCTGGGCAAGGATGTCCTCTGTTCCTTTCAGTTCACACATCTCCCTCACAGTGCACAGTGTCTTTCTGGACTCATCGCCTTCTGTCATAATCTCCTTCTCAGCAGATGCACTTTCCACATTATCTGCACAAACGTCCAAATTCACCATCTTTGTCACACTTGCACATGTCATCACTTCGGTGTCAGCAATCTGATTTAGCTCCACAGTTTCATTGTTTACATTTGGTTCTTTTGAAGGAGATGTGGCTGTGTGGTCAAAAGCAGAATCTGAAGTACCATGGTTAGGGCATTCCTCTTTTCCAGCAACAGTTCTGTCATTGATTTTTACTGCAGGGGATTTGTGCTGCTCTTGTAGTGCAGTGCTTTTGAATTCGGGAGTTATAGCTTGAAGTATGTCTGTTTTTAATATATTCAGAAGCTCATCAGAGAAAGGGTCAGGATTTAGCCCGCTGTTTTTGTTCTTTCTAGCTTTGTTGCTCTTCTTTGCCTTAACTGACAGCAGAGGGTTTTGATGGCCTATCTCATCTACTGCCACTGAACTCATCTCAGTTGCCGCTTCCTCCAGGACAGACTCGGCCTCTGGTGTTTTCAATATGAGACAGCTACTTTTCTCAGGCAATCCATCAATTTTTGTTGGGAAACAAGCCTGTGAATCATCTTTATGTTTTTTCTCTGTAGTTTGTGTTTCATAAACAAGCATTGTCCCCTGATGGCTTGATGTTGTGCTCTGTGGGCCAGTGTGTTTTTCAACTCTGACCAAATGCTTCATGGCCTTGTGTCTCTTTAAGCCTGGCACAGTTCTGAAACACATTAAACATATCTCACAGAGCACTTTACCCGGTTGAGTGTTGCTTTGTGTCTTTTTTTGCGTTGTTTCTTTGTTGGTCTGATGATTTGTTAAACACTGGCCAAGCTCTATTGTTGGTAGCTTCTCTCTTGGTTCTGGAGGATGGGGCATTTGCTCATTTTCACAGATGATGAGTAGTTGCGGAGTGGATGGGCCATCTGAAAAATCTGTTTTGAGAAGATCAACCTCATCAGTAGAAGGTTCTTGAGAATCTAACCTCTTGGTTTCAGCTTCACTCATAAGGTCAGCTTGTGTATGCAAATGCTCAACAGGTTCAACTGGATCATGGAAAATCTCCAAGCTTTTATTTACATTAACAGATGATGAATCTGTTCCTTTGACTTCATCTGGGAGACCCAGAGCAAAACATGTGAACTTCATACTCTGCTGTAGGACCAGTGGTTCAGCTAATTGATCTAGTTTAGCTGTAGGGTCTGAGTTCAGTGGTACTGTCGTAGCGGTCTTGGTTTGGTTAAAAATCAGTGCAGGGTTGACACTCAAGTCACAGGAGTCATAGTCCTCTCTGGGTCTCTGCTTGGTGTCTAGGTTCTCCTCAGGTTTACTGGCAGGTGATATTGGTATGTAGTCATATTGATTCAGTGATGGAGGTTGATCTGTGATGCCATTGTAGTTAAGAGGGCTGAGCTTTAAACCATACATCAGATCACTTTTTTCAAGGCTGACTGTCACCTCTGATAGTTCAGCCAAGTTGTTTACAGGAAGTGGAGAGGGGATGATGGTTTCAGAGTTGGGAATTTTACACTCCATGATTCTCAAGTCCAACTGAGGTGAGCTTATTTGAGAATAGTCAATCTCAGTTGTTGTGCCACTGTTTTCAGCCTCTTTGATGTTTTGGCTATCATCTTTGATTATGGGAGATTTTGCATTTTGAATTGAGCCTTGATCAGTTGATTTATTATTGCATTTCTTTTTGGACTCACATGACTCCTGTTGTATTGCCAATTTCGGCACTGCTTTTTGGTGAGACGATAACAGAGGACTAATTGGTGGAACAAAGTCTGAAAAGATGCAGTGACTTTCTTCTGCCTCCTCTCTGCATGGGGAGTTTTGTTCACTTGCCATGAAATCAGCAGGAAGATGCTCTTTAATGTCCTGAACATTCAAAATCTCTTCTTGTTTCTGAGTAGGCTCAAAGACGAGACCTACCCCAGTTTCTAATGAGTCATTAAATGGAGTCATTTTGCAGGGATCAGTGTTAATGATGCCATCAGACTGTGACAGGATCAACAGACTGCTTTGTCCCTCTGTAGATTGGATGTCATGGAGGGGTGAGCAGCAGCTTTCTGTCTTGGTTTCCACGATTATTGGACTACAGGGTTTGTCTGTGGTAACTATCTGTACTGAAAGATTTGTTTCACTGGATGTATTTGAGGGACTGGGGTTTTTAGAGGAAGAAAGTGGAGTTAAAGGATCTTGTTTTGATGTTTCCACAGTTATTTCTTCAGTAATATTTTCTGAATATTGCACTGCCAGTTCCCCAGGATGTGATGAGCTGATGTCTTGATGATTGTCATGCTCATTAGTAGATTGCTTTTCCAATGCTGCCATTCCAGTGATCACATCTGTCATTTTCTCGCCAATATCTCGAATGGGGTCAGCAAGAGCTGGTGATGAAGGATAATCCTCAGATTTATAAGTGATTCCCTTCACTGCCTCTGCTTCCTCATAGCCATCTGTAGGTGAATATTCTCTGGCATCACTATTGTTTTTAATCAGGTCATGATCACTGTCTTCTGCATTACTGTTTCTGCAGGACCTTTCGACCTCTCGTAGGTCACTTGTCACAACACTTGAGCAGCGAGAGGCCTCAGTCAAATGACTATTTGCAGTGATGTCCTCCTCTGATGCGGCTTTGGTCTCTGCCATGTAATTCCCGTTCTCTGTGAGTTCACTTGGCTGCGATGAAATTGGTTTGTTGCTGCTGACTGAAGGGTCAGTCTTTTTGGAGAGAGATGGCTGTGACTCATTGAGAATGAATTCAATTTCATTCTTCGGCTCATTGATATTTGGAAGTGATGAAATGTTCTCCTTTCCGGTAATTGCTTCCTTTTCACAGTGATCTTCTCTCTTAACTGCATCAGGGGCCTGACATTCACTTTCCTCGTGATGTTGACTTGTGAGAGCATTGACATTTGGCTTTTTGTGTACTGATATAATAGGTTCTTTTTTGAATATAGAGTCTGAAATTACCTCCAGGCTTCTCATGAGATTTTCTGTGTATCTTTTCTGTTCTAAAATCTCCTCCTTTGTTTCTGCTGAAGTCTCCTTTTCAGAACATCTTTTTTCTGATTTTTGGTCAGGCTGGAGTTGTTTGTGTTTAAGTGGTTGATTGTGAAGAGCATGGGCATTGTGATGCTCATCCATTAGCTCAAACTGGAATGCACTTGGCCATGGGAGTGCTGGTTGAGTGAAAGGCTCTGAAGGCATTGTTAAAACTGATGCATCGATTGTTTGCGCTGAACACTTCCTGTTCAAACCATTGGCTTCGTTCTTGGACTCATCACCCAGTCGTAAGGGTGAAAATTTACTCATCTGCAGCTCTTTGGGGACATTCTGAGCCAGTAGTGGTGGGCTTTCCAACTTAGTTGTTTGCAACTGGTTTTCAAGCTCATTTACTATTCTCTTTATCTCCAGCTCGTCCTCTGATGCACAGCTGTTGAGATTTGTGCTGTAGTCAATTATTTTTTCTGGCAGAGACAAAGGAATGTGATCATAATCTGGCTTCTTTTCATTTAATTTTTCTGAATTGCCTTTGTACTGAGATACCTCATCTGGTAGCACAGGACTAACAATGAGAGTCCAGTCTCTTTGTTCCAGAAAGGGGGAGAAAGAAGAAGCAAACTCTTCCTTTTTGCCAGCTGTGTTCTCAATTGAAGGAAAACCATCTTTCTGAATGGGCATTTCAGAGTAAAGCCCACTATCAAATCCAGTAAGATCCCCAAACATCGATGAGGTGTCAAATGAAAGTGGGGATTTCATGAGCCCTTGCTCCTGATCCAGAGGGTAGGGCATGAGATGGAGAGCATCTTTTTGGCTTTCTGGTGGGGACAGGCACACCTCATCCATCAAAGATGTGCAAAGAGGTGCAGACTTGTGCGTGTCTAAATCATTGACTAAAGCAATAGCCTCTTTTCCCATGCAGACATTATCACTCTCTTTCTCCAATGTGGTGGTGGCTGATAGCTCTGGCTGTGTGGCTTGGGGCACCTCTCTTCTTTTGTCCTTTGTGTTTCTGTCAGTATTAAAATCACTCTCACCGGTGCGAGAGTGTGAATCAAACAGTAGTGTCTTGTTCTCTGTGCTGCTGCTCTGTGCTGGTTCTTTGGTGCACAGATTGTCTGTTCTCTGTAGGGTGTTTCCGTCTGAACAGCCAACTGAGCCCGCTTCCTTTTTATGAGATGCAAGTTTGTCTCTTGATTTCGTATGAGAGCTTCCTCTTTTTTCAAAGTTCTTCAGTTGGTCTCTTGCTTTTTGTGAGGATGACACTGAATCAGCAACTTCTGGATTTGCATGATACTTCTTTGTATCCTCTGAACTGTCTTTGTTATCAGAATGAATGGCTTTGTCTGTATTATACTTCTTGATGGATTTAGTGAATGTCAGTGCTAATGTGCTGGACTCTTTAAATACCTTATGTGGGGAAGATCTGTCATTGGTTTTCTGCTCTGAAGACTCTTTCTTTTTGTCTGTCTTCTTCTCGCTCTCAGAATCAGTGCGGTCAGTGCTTTTGGGGCTGTTGATGCTATCGCTTGAAGCACTCACAGATGTGCTGAGGTCACTGCTTGTGGATGACCTGCTCCCTCTCCTCCTGAGTCTTTGGTGAGAACCTTGTTTCTCTGGGGACAGAGACAACTCACTTTTTTTCACCTCAAAACACTCCTTTGATTCATGCCTCCATGCTGCCTGATCTCTCTCGCTCCTTGCTCGCCATTTGCACTCTTTAGTGTATGTGTATTTACAGCGACTACTTTGATTCAGTCGGCCTTGGCTTGCTATCTTTACGGGCTCACATTCATCATCTGAGTCTGAGACATAGTCGTATTCCCCAAATGCAGGGTTCTGCACTGTGGGAGTTAGTCTTTCCATAACCAAGGAAAACTGAAGGTTTTTGGTACCTTTGACATGGAGCTTGTGGAGTTTATTTTTCTGCTGAACTATTTTGTGAATAAGTTCTTTGCTCCAGGTTCCCCCTCCAGTGCTTTTCCTCTTGCTTTCTTTAGCTGCTGCTCTTGAGGTTGGAGATGTGGAGGCCTGTGAGGGTGCTGAGCCTCGAAGTGCAGCGTTGTCCTGAAAGCTTTTCACGCCACAATGCTCAGAAAACTTCCTAGATAAGAGAAACCTTTGTGTGCTCGTGTTTTCCTCCTCACTCTTACACAGCTTTCTTGCCTCTTTCACTTTGCTCTCTTGCTCCCACGTCTTCTCCCTTGAGGCAAGTCTTGAATTTTTATGAGAGACTTCTTTTTTAATGTTAATTTTCTCATCTTTTTCCAAATTCATAGATGCTTTTTCGTGGTTCTCAACATCAGAGTCATAAAAAGACTGTCCTTGTGTGAAAGATCTGTCATTGATGGCTTGTTTATTCTTGCTCTCAAAAATCAGGGATTCTTTTGTTTTCAGACATTGCTTGTTTGATGATGTTTTGACAGTGGTGAGGTCATCATCAACAAATGCATCAATAAAGCTGCTGTCTATCTCTGCATTGTCTGACTGATATCCCAATCCATTCAAAGCTTCTGTGATTAAGCTGTCTAATTTGGCATCCTCCATTTCCAGCTCTGGGAGAGGGACAGGGAGATTACCTGGACCGGAAAACAAGCTGAGTTTCAGTGGATCATCTTTATTGTCTCCTTTTGTTTCACTGTCAGACATCAATTCTCCATTTTTATTGAGGCCCAACAAAGAGAGGTGAAGATCAGATGGACACCTTGACAGAGAAACATTCGACACTGTGGATACTGCTTTAACTGGCTCTGCATGGAACTTCCTGTTGTCCTCTATCTTTGAAATGTCTTTGAGGTCATTGTGTGCAAATGCGTGCTGAGCGCAGTATTGTTTGTGACTTAAAAAAGAAGCCAGGTTGTTAAAATTCTGATCACATTGTTTGCATGTCAGCAGCACATCTAACTGATCAAGATTTGCTGTGGCTAGTGAGCTGGCTAACAGCTGATGTGCAGAGTATGGTGGTGGAGGCTGGTGGTGCTCCATCCCAAAACTATCCATATAACCTTTGTTTCCATCCATAGTTGTCTTTGGAGGTGTGCTGTTTTGCAGGTAGCTCATCATGTCGTCTTTGGCTCTGTCAGGTGCATAGGGAAGGGTTCGTGGAGCATCAGGATGAAACTGATGTGGGTGCGTGCTCAGGTGATCTGGGGGAAGCTGGGTTTTACTTTGGGGCTGGTGATAGAATGGATGAGGGGGAGCTGATTTTGACATCTGACTGTCCTCTGAACTGATGTTAACCGGGCTGGTGGATGCTGGGGAGATGGAGGAGCAAGTACTACTAGATGCAGGGTTATGAACTGGGGAGGGCAGTGGGGATTCATATGGTGACACCATCATAAGGCCCATAGGTGGAACCTGTAATGGTGGATAGCTATAGTTTCTTGATGGTGCTGCTGGAAGAGACTGATTGAGTCCAAAGTACACAGTTTTACTTTTGGAGTCACATACTTCTGCATGGCTCATCTCTACTTTAAAAGTTGAGACTGTGTTACTATTATGTTTTACAGTTTCCTGCCTTTGGCTTGAAAACCCATCGCTACTTCTGCTGTTTTGGAACAAGTTGGGGTCTTTTAAGGGGTTTTGCTTATGTGATTTGCTCTCTTCCTGCCAGTCAGAAGGGGAAACTATGTAAGCCAGTTTCTGATTGCTTATTTGCCTTGATAACTCTATTCTGTTTGGGTTTGTCATGGCAGAGGTTGGCCGTATTTGCTGCCAGGGCATCCTGCTAACTTTAGATAAATTTGGCCTTTGGTCAATAGCTGTCTGGCTCTGAAACTGGAACTTCTCATTCATATCAGTGTACTGAATTATGTTCTGATCAGCTGTTGAAAAGGCTTTATTAGTTCCTTCCCATGTGTGTGGTAACCTATTTACAACCTTACTGCTAATGTTCTTTTCAAAAGGCATTGAGGCTGTGCGTGTGTTACTAACTGAAGGATTGTTATATGTTCTGTTGGGAAAGTGCATTGGGGAGCCAGGACCTTGTGAAATATTTCTTGCATGCACACCTCCTTGATTGAGTGTTCTTTGGCAGGCAGCTGTGTCTTTGGGGTGACAGTTTCTCTTACTCCCCACAGTGATGGTTGCATCCCGATTGTCTGCCTGTACAATAGTGTCTGTACTCTCAGGCAGGGTAGTCTTCCCCTGTTCTGACTGCTGTGAGTTGGAGCCAGAGCTGTCACTACTGGCTGAATCCTCACTCAGATTCCTGGGACACTGAATTGATGATGCCACCCCTTGAATAAATTGTGAATGTGGGGTGTGGGGATAAGAGCTTCTATCCTCTGGCGGGCTTTCACTACTGAACTGAGTGCTATTCTGAGCAATGTTTTGCCCTTCTACGGGGGTAAAGGAAAGAGAGTTGTGGCTAACATGAACAGAACCTAGAGAAGAGTTTGGGAAGTCTTGGGAATGGGGGTTCTGTTCACAGGGAAAAGAGTCAGAGGTTGATTCTTCCACTAAGTGATATCCATATTGAAATGGACCAGGCACAAATGCATTAGCCTTACTGGTTTCTGAGAGGGCAGTGGATTTTTGTGGTGAAACCCCATAGCTAGTGCCATTAAAAGTCCTCTCAGGAGACTGCCATGTATTAGAGCCACTCAGCTGAAAGTCACTCAGAATCAGCTGACTACCAGGCTGTGCGCTGTTGCTCTCCATTGAAGTCAGCTGCTGTTGCTGTGACGGGGGTTGATGTGAATGGGATGATGTTCCACTTGAGGAACCCAGTGCCAGTGAGGTAAAGCTTGGGGAGGTAATATTAGTCTCCTGGAAGCAGCGACTGTAGTTGAGCTTTTCTTGTTGCAGTTCAACCTCTCTCTCTGGTATACTGGGAACGTGGAATCTGTAGCTGCCCGAGACTGGGCCACAACTGGTTTCCAACTTCTTGGGTGGCAAAACTTTCTGCTGCGGGTAGGCAATACCAATGGTGCGTGGATTTGTAATGCTTAGTCTGTACAGCTGCTGTGGGTTGCCACGCTCTGTCTTTCCTGACCGCTTTGCCTTTTCTCGGCTGCGGCCTTTTCCACTTGGTGACTGGGGACTGCCTTTCCCACTTGACCAAGTCCTGTCAGTGGCAAATTTTGAACTGTTCTGCAGTGATCTGAAGTCAATCTTCCCTGCTTGCTGTGGTCGTATGACAGCTTCCCGCTGTTGAGGACAGTCCCTTTCCTTCTCTAGTTTTTCAGCTTTGGCCAGTCTGCTGCTGAGTCTGGCCTCAGTGCCTGTGCTTGAAAAGTGCTCCGAAGACTCTTTTGTCGTTTTGTCAGTCTGCTGCTCCAGCGCCGTCCTCTCATCCTGCTGTTTGGACTCAGCATCCAGTTCTTTGACTGCACACATTCGCTGAGTCTCTCCTGCCATGGTGCACAGTCTGTGCTGTGAAGGCCTGGTCCTCAGAAGTGCTATCTGGGAGACAGGGACATCATCTTCTGGTTAATGGGATTCAGTAAATGTCCAGTGGCAGGAACTGCAGGGACAGGGCTGCTGGCTGCAATCTCATCTCTTCACCCTCATTCTGGACAGCAGATCTGGCACCAAAGCAAAGCAGGCCTGGAAAACAGGGAGAAAATTAGAAGACCTGATTTGACTTTTTCATTTTACAAAATTATGAATTCATGAAATCATGTCATGTATACACTTTGCAAAAACCCGGGCATACTAAGTAAATATGAAGTCAAAGCATTAAATACCACTCTTAAGAGTCTCTTATCTTAATCTTTAAAGTAATTATTTCAGCCCAGATATTAATGTTGGAGATGGTAATGACATTAATTTTTGCAAAAACCAAATTAGCTTATCACATGGTAGATTCTCACAGAAACAGCTCCAAAGATGCATTTTAAACAAAAAAATATTATCTGAGTTTATGTGATAAATTAAGTGCAAACATAATGTTCCCTGCTTCTGCCAGCAGAGAGCACTGTTGCATTATAACCCGGCAGGGCTGTTGATGCTCAAAGGCTTGAGTGTAAACAATAAGGGGTTCCGAAGAACAGCCAAACTCCTGCACCTACTCACATTAGTGGTGCAAATACTGCTAATACTCAAATTCCCTGTTCATGACAACAGGAAAAAGACATTTCCAACAAGTAAACGCAGACTTCACTCAGGATGGCTTGACAGCAATGGGAGGATGTTACGTCACAGTCAAAATCATTCCTGTAAACAATTCTATGGGACTACTTCAATCGTGAAAAGATAAATTCCACTACAGTATTGAGGGTGAGAAAAATACTGTACATGGATCCAAAAAAGCTTTGCCAGTAAATGAATCACAGACTCCTTAAGAGCAGGGATACAATGGCACAGTGTTCTGTTGCTACAGAGGGCTTCAGGTTTAGATCATGGAGGAATATCGAGGATTAGTCAGCCATCCTTTTGACAGTGAGAACTGTGGGCACTGACGTTTGTTGCCTTTCCCTCATCCCAGACACCAACTCTCAGGTCAGAGTTTACTTTGGCCTTTTACTTTTATTGAGGTCCAACCAAATGAAACCTGCATTTAGCACCAAAATGTAATTTCTAGGATTGGTAAGTTCTTGGCCTGGTAAGTTCCCACCTTCTTGTTTGTCTCTCCTGGTCATTACCAATTCTGGTGGATTCCTATGGTTACAGAGGCTACTATTTACCTCTGTTTCAGCTACTGTCTGCCATATTGAAGTGTCTTTAAGCAAGACGCCTTTAGAGGTGCTCTTGAGACTTTTCTGTGAAGGTCTCACCTCTGGGTTGTGAATTCTAACTGTATGATGAAATCCTTGCTTTTATGTATAAAAAATGTGGCATGTGTGCACTATTGCAGAGGCCCTCTCCCACAGGCAATGACTAGAAGACTGTCAAACACACCTCCTGCAAGATGCATTTGCCCTTCTGCATCATAAATCCTCAAACCAGCTGAGGACTGGTCAAATGTGCTAAGATAAAAAGATACTGTAAATATCTCCATCCTCATAAATCTCTCAGCAGATAGCATTTAAAAACCTCCCAGGGTCATTTTGGGATCAACACTTGATTTTGTTTCTTTTCCAAAGCCTCTTTATCCAACCAAAGACTTAAGCTTTATCAGTTAACTTAGTAAAGCAGTGATTTAATAACATGAAAGCCTCCAAGTCCTGTAAAATTTTTCCCTTTTAAAGCACCACAGCTAAATACAGTCAAAGGTTTAACTTACGTGTGGTGCCCTTTGATTAGTCTTCATTAATAAACAGTTAAAATGAATCTGTCTGCAGTTGTTTTTTTTTTTTTTATAAAAGTTGGACCTCCTTTCAATGCATTGAAATTCCTTTTGTTGTTATCTGATGGTCTCAGTACTGAGCCAAAGACAAGTCTGTTTGACAAAACTTATGTGCTGATTATCTGTTAGATGATGACATACCCACAAATGCATTCTCCGTGAACGCTGGCAAAATAAACAAACCAGCTACATTTATGATGACATGTAAGTGTAACTCCAGAAAAAAGACAGAAATACTAAAGGACTAAGTCATGTTCCAAGGCTAGTGGAGGAATGTGTGTGCTGACTGCTTTTGAGTGTAAGTGGGAGTGTATATAATGTCAGGTTCTCACATACACACAGATAAAGACAGGATGCTGGTATCAAATGAGATAGTTTGGCCTACAGCATTTAAATCTTGTGGGTTATATGTTTACATCCACAAACCCGCAGTCAGTGTGTCTGGATGCTACCAGTTGGAACAGCAATATATGGCTTCCCATTTCTAAATAAAAAGGATCAAGCTCTCTGTGTTTCCTTGTCCCATCCTCTGGTAAAGCTCCCCAAGGTATTTAACAGGTACGGAGGGAAGCTTGAAGCTGAGACCTGGCTGGGTTTAGGCCTGGGTTGTGAAAAATCGCATCCACTTCAGAGCTCTACAGAAATCTGAAAGCCAGTGTCTGTAGATATCCCTGCCACAAGTTAGGGAAACTGGGGTTAATGGCCCTGCCAGCATATGCTTGGGTAGGGCTATGCTTGGTCTAGCTCCACAAAGTCAACAGTCACAATCGTAAATCATAGCCCCAATTGTGTTTGCCTAGACCGGCTGTTGCGGTTTGGGACTCAAAATGAATGCCTCCAACAACAAAAAGAGCTGTTCGAGTATCACAGGAACCTTAGAGAAGTAGCACCAAAGCCTGAGCTGTCAGTTTACGAAGCGTAAGGGGTCATTTATGTCCTTACAAATGCTTTGTCAACTTCCCCTTCAGCCCTGTGGAGCTCAGTAATTCTTCCCTCCCTTCTCTGCCACATAAGTCGAAATTACTTCATGCACAAAGTCTACGTATATTAATCTGCCGATTTGGTGGCGTCTTTGGTATGGCTTAATCAGTTTAATCTTTTAAAGTATAAATTGTTGTTGGATTGTATACAAAGAGAGTGTGGTAGTGACAGAATTGCAAGCTGGGCACAACCTGATATCAAATCCTGAGGGACTAGTCTAAAATTTGTTCCATAAAATTGTGTTTTAGTTGAGTTTTACAAGTCAATTAAGGCTGTGCATATGTGTGTCTCTGTGTGTGTACTTTAGACCTCCTGTCAAATCACCAAGTTTCTCATGCAGTGGTGCCCCATATGGCTTGACCACAACACCACCCTCAATGCTTGAGACTGCTGAGTGTTTAAGAACTGGTGTGTTTGTGGTGTAAACCCAAATGTGTTTGTATGTGTGTATGTGTTTGTGTGTGCGCAAGCGCTTAACTAGAACAAAAGTGGATAATTTTTTTTTATTACTCTCACAGGGGTTTGTGTTGGTGTTTCACAGGAATGAAGGAGTGGGTAAAAGGTGCTCGAATGAAAACTCATATTCCTGAAAGTCTTTTTCCTGTCATTTTGGTGGGGGATGTATGTGGTGTTGGCTTCTGTGGATAAATCATGGTAGCACTGTGAAATTCTCCATCCATTCATCACATTTGTGCTTTATGTATCTGCCTTTCAAGATTCTATTTTCCAAGAGGCCGAAACCCCAAATAAGCTCAGGTAACTTTAAAAATGCCAGACTCAGCAAGTCTTTCTTGTGAGCTTCTAAAAACTGCTGCTGATGTGTGTTCTGTAACAGGATAACACCCAAAGGTGACTACAAGAAATGGTAAAAGCAGACAATAGCAACCGAGATGGAGTGCAGCAATTTGACATTTGCATAAATACCACAAAAGCAGTTATATCCTGAAGATAATGACTCTTCAGAGACTCAAAGCATTATTAGAGCCAATTGAAGGGCAGCAGCAGGGTAAGCAATCCACTTTTACAAACAATGGCTTCCTTCATAATAAAGGTAATCAATAACTGGCATTAGCAGAAATTTCCCAACTTGCTCATTTTTTCCAGATGCTTGCTTGCTGAAATACCACACAGTGGCCTCAGAGATTACTGAGAAAGAGAAAACAGATGAAGATGAGAGATGATGAAGTCAGAGGAGCAGAAGAAGAATGAGCAACACATTACCAGCGTAGCAGGGAATGCCATTAAAGAGTGGGGAAAATCATACAAAGGGATGAGTGTCAGAAAGCAAAAGGAGAGGGGGGTTTTAAGTGTGCGTAGCCCGGTAGGCTGTGTAATCGGAGGGATGTGGGAGGGGGATCAGGTGGCAGAATGAAAGCTCTCAGACTGCTCCCCTCACACCTCTTCCAGCGCACGCGGTCCAGCAAAAGCAATTCATAGTGAGAACGGCTGGCCGAGGGCCCATGCTGGGGAGAGCTGCCAAATCCTCGGTCAACGTGCCTGCCTACTCCTCTGTATTTTTGGAAACATCCATTATGCAAGCATTTTGCCTTTAAGATTTCAGAGTTCAGACTGTTTAAAGGCAATAGAGAGAGAGAGATATGTCAGAGAGTCTAGTGTGCTTTCCCAACTCTAATACCAAACAGAACCTGTTGATGTGAG
Organism: Melanotaenia boesemani; assembly: GCF_017639745.1. Classification (NCBI taxonomy): domain Eukaryota; kingdom Metazoa; phylum Chordata; class Actinopteri; order Atheriniformes; family Melanotaeniidae; genus Melanotaenia; species Melanotaenia boesemani. Next base: position 30,776,295 of record NC_055691.1, read on the forward strand.
CATGTGAACCCCGGTGAACTGTCAGTAGTTTGCAACCTAAATTTCTTAATCTATTATTATTGTTAGATAATTAATGAGTCATCTGTTTTCCATTTTGACGTTTTGCATGAAGCCTTCAGAACTGAAAGATGTTAATGTCTGAGCACCTCAAATGAACAGTAAACGCAGTTATATCTCCACCAACCAAAACTCCACCCTTCACTGCGTGTGGTTAACTTCTCAGTGGGGAAGATACCAGCAGTGTGAGTGTGTCTGTGTTCATTTATGTGTGTGTGTGTGTGTGTGTGTGTGTGTGTGTGTGTGTGTGTGTGTGTGTGTGTGTGTGTGGTTTTGGTGTGTAATTCCAGAGGCTCCCCTTACCCCCCTCAAATTTTTCCTTCTTCTCAGACAAGATTTTTTTCTGGTATTTATTTTTTTATTCTAACCACTGGATTCTGGACTCTGTTTCCATATTGCTAACCCCAACATTCCACAAACATGATGGAATCTTTGTTTTAAAGCATTTAAAGGTTATTTTTTCCTCTTTTTGACACAGTTTCCCGGATTTCTGCATGTCTATGGAATAATACTCATGTGGTCGTAAAAGAAATAGGTTTAGTCTGGGCTAGACTGTAAAACACCAACTGAGTAGAGAAGAGGATATTAGGGAAAGGTAAACCTTGACAAAATTTCCTGACTTCTATTTATAACCACAACAACCTTATCTTTAATGGACAAAATCCTTCTTTCAGGTGTAATTCCTCCTGCATTCCATTTTCAGAGTGTCAATATTTGCTTGTCCCTTTTTTCTGTCTGGGCAAAAGTATTTAGTTGCTTCTTAAAATCATTAAGATTTTATTAAATGTAAAAGAAACTCAGATGGAATGAGTTTAGGATTTATTAGGCGGGTGTTATGTAGCCTCAAATGTTATTACTGCAGTGATGTCTGAGCTAGTACTTATGCACCTCATGGAGTTTCTCTACCAGTCTGCATTACAATACGAGTTCATGGTAAGGGGAACACTATCAATAGTTTCAGCTCTAACATGAATCATCTTTCCTAAGAAATTATATACTGCATCTGGTGAAAATCAAGTTTTTAACTTTGTTAATATGTTTGATTTGTGTTTTTGATGCAGTAGATGGCATGAGGACTGTTGTTTGTGCATGTGTCTATACACATGCAAAATAGTGGGTTCAGCTCTGCTTGATCCCAGTCTATGTGTCACTTTTTCTGCAGAGCAGTTGGAGCAGTGACTCCAAGTTCTTTGGTGAGTCTTTATCTCTGTCTTGTCTGAGCAGCAGAGGGACTTTCTTTGAAGCTGCAGATGACTGACAATGATCCACAGCCAAGTGTCAGAGAAGAGAGACACTGCTAAATCTTTATTTTCATAGATGACATAAAAAACTAAACAAGGAAAAAGAAAAGTTAACTTACTGTGCAAAAATCTTGAAGCACCTCTCATTTCTTTATATTTTGCTTCTAAGCAGCCAGATTTTTGTGTAGTCTTTAAAAGTGGTCTTGAGTAATAGTTTTCCGTGGGTCTTTTAAAATCTTTCTTTGTACACTGGCTGCATTTTCACTCATTTTCAGCTCAGTCCTTGCACCTGACCATTTTCAGAGGAATGTGTTTGTTGTTTGTTAAGCCACTTTACACTGACCTATGAATCATTCAAGCATAATAAGGCACATAATTCAAGGTATGAACCAGAAAGGGCAATTTAGAACTATTTTTATTTGGATCTTTAGGAACTTTGTTCCTTACAACCTCATGCAAAGACATAATTTGTTCTTATTTCTTTAGCTGCATCTATAAAAATGCGAAATAAAATGATTTGACAGGGATGAAAAGATGATTCCCAAAGAGCTAAAAGCCAACATTTTGGCATATCTCCTTATGGTCCAGAGTTTTTCCTTAACAAAAATGAGGAAACTGGACAAGTTGAGTACAAAAAAGAAGTGGCAGGACTGAAAACCAAAATACAGCTAAAGAACATGATGTTCCTTAAGAAATAGGAAAAATATCAAAATAAAAATCCAGCAAAGTCCTTACATAGGACCGGAGAGAAGCAGTAGATTAGTTGATCCATCCACTGATTACTAAAGACTCATCAGAAATGGTCTCCTATTAAAAAGCCATTTTTTTGGACAGCAAACAGGAAAAATTTAGGTAGAGTTATGCCAAACTACACAAGAATTGGAATGAAAATCAGTGGCAACAAGTTTTATGAAGAGATGAATCCTCTCCAGGCCTCAACATAAGTGTGGGATCAACTTGACAGGAAACAAAACAAAAGGCAGATACTTCCAAATCCAGACATCCAATGAGCTTCAGAATGTCTCTTAAGAACCTTGGAAACAATTCCTGAAGACGACTTAAAAAAAGTACATATAAGCTTGTCTAAGAGGGTTCAGGTTGTGCTAAAGAATAAAGCTGCAAATAACAAATATTGACTTTCATGTTAGTCAGGGGCTCTGCAATAGACTGGCGATCCATGTAGGGTGTACCCTGCCTCCCGCCTGCATATTGCTGGGATAACACCCAGCCCCCTGTGACCCTGAACTGGACTGAGTGGTATGGAAAATGAGTTAATGTATAAATGGTTGTTAGGATTGTACTAATTCTTTTTTATTTATATAGTGTATTTCCTTTGATGTGTCCACATCTTTCAGTCTGTCACTGCATTTATTTTACTGGCTGTATGTGAGCAGATTTATCAGTGTTCAATAAATTTCCAAAGAACTTTAAATACTGGTTTGAAAGTAACCAGTGCCACTTTAAAGGTCACTGGGTAAAAAACAATGAATCTATATGGAGTGGATGGACCCCCCACACACCTAAACAAGGAGTGAGGGATGAAATATGGCAACCTCGACTTCATTTGTTTCAACCACAAACTAAAAGGAAATAATAAATCACTAGTTTAAATTGTCCATCAAATTGCAGAAGAGAACGGAACCAGCGAGCAACAACAAATAAGTGAAAAATCTATTTCTCTTTTTTACCGTTAAAATCGTGTCATTCAGCTGCACCACATAAAAAGAAAACAGATTTTTTTTCTCTCGCTACAGTGTTTACTTTTATCGAAAGATGAGACAAATATTATTAGGTTTCCTAATCTTCCTAGCTTATCATCATTTTTTTTAGTGAAATGAAAACATAAACACAGATGTGTGCAAACCCACAGGCAAACAGTGCTGCTCATACACACACATCCAACAGCTCTAGCTTTATATAGAGCAGTATGAACTTTGCGTTTACCTATTATCTTATGTAAACATTTTCTTGTAAATCTATTATCACTCAGTAGTTTTTACAAACATTTCTAAACAGTCTACCATTACACAATGCTACTCTAGAAACAGATCATGGAGGAAGCCTTTTATTTATGCAGGAACTGCATGTTTTGCTCCATTACTTCAAGGAAGCCAGAGGCAGGGAGTGGAGTGTAGGGGCACTACCACATAGGTGAAAGTCCAGAGATGAGATCGGGCCTGCAGAGGCAGAGTTACAACCCAAGTGTCAGTGGCCTCTGGGGACTCAGCCTTTTCTTACTGACCCATCACCCTCCCACCCATGAATCACTAAACAAACTCAACTCAGACAAGCGTGCACAGGCAGGCAGGGCTGTAGGTGGCTGCATCCTCCTGCTACTACGTTCTGACAGAAGTTCTCTGTCCTCATACATAATGCATACATGGCAAAATACTTATTCAGCACTACACATGATATTATTTGTACAGCGTCACAAAAGCTCAATAATGACTTTAACAGGTACCCTTTGGTTGATGCTTCATAGTAGGGGCTAATGTTTTCAGCAGTTAGGAAATTTTATATTCTCCTGCAAAAGAACTCACCACCATCTGGAATTTAAAGCATTGTGTGTTTGAGTGAAATAAATAAGATACAAATATAGTGCAGGCCACATAATGTCTGACTTTCTCAAAATAAAAGTGACTGTTTAGCTTACACAAATGTCACAGCAAAAATGAATGCAATGTGAAGCTCGGGCAGGTTGAAAATGGCAGATATACACTGAAGAACATTAGGTGAAAGTCTGTTGGACCCCATTGTGCCTTCAGGCCACACTTATAAACTTTCACCTTCAGTTAAAACTTTGACTTGTAAGACAGTAGTTTCTTTTGCATCCAGACAAGAAAACAGACATTCAAGTCCCAACATGTGACTGCAAAAGGGATTTTCCCTAAAATCTTGGGAAAGTGGGCTATATAAATGCACCAGCGCCAAATAAAACAAGCTAATTTTCATGAAATACAGTTTTCCCGTGAGACTACTGAGCTGACAGATCTACACAGGCACCAATTGTGAATGAACTTTTGGTCCAAGTTCATGTTAGCAATTAAGAGAGGAAAATGTTTTGGGCTTTACGTAAATGCACTGTACGTGTCACTACATTTGCCATTTATATTAACATAATTGCATATATGTGAATCTTGGTGAGTGGGGTTTGCTTTCATGTATAATTTCAGTATATGTTGTGGTACTGACAAGCACATGGTTTGGCATGGGATTATTTAGAGTAGTAGGTATAATGTTTCTTTACTAACCCAGAAGATGAAACAAAATGT